>NW_024045094.1:938111-1293111 GCF_015852505.1 Tachyglossus aculeatus
ATAAAAGTTTATCGGGTTGGACACAGTCCCTGACCCATGTGGGGCTCACAGACTAAGTGGGAGGGATGGAGAATTTAATGTCTATTTTTCAGAGGACAGAAGTAAGGTATGGGTATGCTAAATGATCTGCTCATGGTCACACAGCAAGCAATTGCCAGAGCTGGGTTTAGAACTCAGGTACTCTGACTCGCAGGCCCAGTTCTTTCCACTAGGTCACGCTGCGTCTATATTTTGAGTGATTACTGTGTGTAGAGTGCTGTAACTAGCACTTGAGAAAGTACAGTTTAACAGTGTTAGCAGTCATGTTCCTTGCCCACATTGAGGCAGTCTAGAGGGAAGTTAGAAATGGAGCAGTCCTTCAAGATGATTAGATAAATAACAATGGCATTTGTTAAGAGCTTACTATGCAAAAAGTACTGTTCTAAGCGAAGGGGAGGATACAAGGTGATCAGGTTGTCCCGCGTGGGGCTCACAGTCTTAATCCCCATTTTACAGATGAGGTAACTGAGTCACC
Organism: Tachyglossus aculeatus; assembly: GCF_015852505.1. Taxonomy (NCBI): domain Eukaryota; kingdom Metazoa; phylum Chordata; class Mammalia; order Monotremata; family Tachyglossidae; genus Tachyglossus; species Tachyglossus aculeatus. The sequence goes on from NW_024045094.1 coordinate 938,626, forward strand.
GAGAAGTTAAGTGATTTGCCCAAAGTCACCCAGATGACAAATGGCAGAACCTGGATTAGAACCCATGACCTCTGACTTCCAAGCCCGTGCTCTTTCCACTGACCAACGCTGCTTCCCATAAGCAGATCTACTTTGTGTCCACACTAGAGATGGGAGAAGCTATGTGTCCTGGTGGAAAGAGACTGGTCCTGGGAGTCTCAGAACCTGGATTATAATCCCAGTTCTGCCATTTGTCTGCAGTGTTACCTTGGGCAAGTCAATTCACTTTTCTGGGCATCAGTTTCCTCATCTGGAAAATGAAGACTCATTACCTGTACTCCCTTCCCCTCACACTCTGAGCCCCATGTGGGACAGGGACTATGTCTGACCTGATTATCTTGTATGTATCCCAGTGCTTAGTACTGTGGTTGGCATAAGGTAAATTCTTAACAAGTGCCACGATTATTTTGTTGAGGTAGGATGAAATAAAATGACTTGAGAATTAATAATAACTGCGGCATTTTTAAGCAGTTACTATGTTCCCAGTACTGAACTAAACCCTGCGGTTGACGCTATGCTAGCAGGTCAGACACAGTCCCTGTGCCACATTGGGCTCAGAGTGCAAGATGGAGGGAGTTCCCATTTTACAGATGAGGAAACTGAAACCCAGAGAAGTGAAGTGACTTACCCATGGCCACACAGCAGACAAGTGGCAGATTCAGGATTGGAACCCAGGTATGAATAACTTGTATCTACCTCAGTGCTTAATAGAGTGTTTGACACCTCGTAACTGCTTAGTAAATGTCATTAAAAAAGGGGAAAATCAATCATCATCATCATCAATCGTATTTATTGAGCGTTTACTGTGTGCAGAGCACTGTACTAAGCGCTTGGGAAGTACAATTTGGCAACATGCAGAGACAGTCCCTACCCAATAGTGGACTCACAGTCTAAAAGGGGGAGACAGAGAACAAAACCAAACATACTAGCAAAATAAAATAAATAGAATAGATATGTACAAGTAAAATGAATAAATAGAGTAATAAATACGTACAAACATATATACATATATACAGGTGCTGTGGGGAAGGGAAGGAGGTAAGATGGAGGGGATGGAGAGTGGGACGAGGGGGAGAGGAAGGAAGGGGCTCAGTCTGGGAAGGCCTCCTGGAGGAAGTGAGCTCTCAGTAGGGCCTTGAAGGGAGGAAGAGAGCTAGCTTGGCGGAGGGGCAGAGGGAGGGCATTCCAGGCCCGGGGGATGACGTGGGCCGGGGGTCGATGGCGGGACAGGCGAGAACGAGGTACGGTGAGGAGATTAGCAGCAGAGGAGCAGAGGGTGCGGGGTGGGCAGTAGAAGGAGAGAAGGGAGGTGAGGTAGGAGGGGGCGAGGTGAGGGAGAGCCTTGAAGCCCAGGGTGAGGAGTTTCTGCCTGATGCACAGATTGATTGGTAGCCACTGGAGATTTTTGAGGAGGGGAGTAATATGCCCAGAGCGTTTCTGGACAAAGATAATCCGGGCAGCAGCGTGAAGTATGGATTGAAGTGGAGAGAGGCACGAGGATGGGAGATCAGAGAGAAGGCTGATGCAGTAGTCCAGACGGGATAGGATGAGAGCTTGAATGAGCAGGGTAGCGGTATGGATGGAGAGGAAAGGGCGGATCTTGGCAATGTTGCGGAGCTGAAACCGGCAGGTTTTGGTGATGGCTTGGATGTGAGGGGTGAATTAGAGAGCCGAGTCGAGGATGACACCAAGGTTGAGGGCTTGTGATGCGGGAAGGATGGTAGTGCCATCAATCAGTCGTATTTATTGAGCGCTTACTGTGTGCAGAGCACTGTACTAAACGCTTGGGAAGTACAAGTTGGCAACATATAGAGACGGTCCCTACCCAACAGTGGGCTCACAGTCTAGAAGGCAAAGCCGGAATCAGAACCCAGGTCCTGTGACTCCCAGGCCCAGGCTCTTGACTTCTCTCTCTTTTTCAATAGACGATGAGGGCAGGCTGCTCGACTATGTGACCTCCATTTTGCCAAACAGACAGCATTCACTCTCACCCACCTCCACCCAGAGCTCACTGATTTTACCCTGCCCGACTCCAGTCCCAGGCCTCCTTACCATCAACACCATCCTCAGAGGACATAGGATGCCATCGAGTTGTTTCCCAATTCATAGCGAATCATTGAGTATATTTTCTCCAGAACGTCCTCTCGTCACTATATCCGTAGTCATTCTCGTATGTTTTCTTAGAGTTTCATAGAGTTTTCTTGGTAAAAATAGGGAAATGATTTACCATTGCCTTCTTCCACACAGTAAAAACCTGGGTCTCTTTGACTCTTTCCCGTGCCACTGCCTCCCAGCACAGGTGAATCAACTTTGTCTAATGCTTCAGCTTAGACCTTCCCATTCTGGGTAACCCTAGCAAGAGAGTATCTCTCAAAGGCATAACTCTAAGCACATCAGTAGAGTGCAAATGGCTCCGAGTTGGCTGACTGGAATGGAACTATCCCTGGGTTGTACCTGGTATTTTATTTGCTGTTGTGGCTGTGCTGGCATGCCCATCTCCCTCCTATATCCCCCATGATGACAGAAAGTTTTCTGCAATCAGCCATTGCCTTAACTACTACATCAGTCCTTCACTAACCTCCCAGCCTCCTGTCTCTCCCCACTCCAGTCCATAATTCATTCGTTCTGTTTGTGTCTCCCCACTCCTCAAGAAACCCAACTGGTTGCCCATCCACCTCCGCATCAAACAGCAACTCCTTACCATATGGCTTGTAAGCACTCAATCACCTTGCCCCTTCCTACCTCACCACAATGATCTACAACCCAGCCCACACACTTTGCTCCTCTAGTGCCAACATACTCACTGTAACTTGATCTCATCTATCTGACCACAAACCCCTGTCTCTGGCTAGGGACACTCTCCCACTTCATATCCAACAGATCACCAGTCTCCCCACCTTCAAAGTCATATTAAAATCAGATGCTGTAGTGGATAGAGCACAGACCTGGAAGTGAGAACATCATGAGTTCTGAACCTGACTCCACCACTTACCTGCTGTGTGATCTTGGACAAGGCACTTCACTTCTCTGTGCCTAAGTTACCTTATCTGTAGAATGGATATTGAGATTGCGGGACCCTCACGGGACAGGGACTGTGTCCAGTCCGATTTGTTTGTATCCACCACAATGCTTAGGAAAGTGCCTGGCGCATAGTAAGTGCTTAACAAATATTGTAATCAATATTAATTATTATCCCCTCTGAGACACCTTCTCTGACTAAGCCCTCTTTTTTCTTCTCCTTTTCTCTTCTACATCGCCCTGACACTTGGATTTGCACCCCGTATTCACCCCAACCTCAGCCTCATAGCAGTTATATCCATATCTGTAATTTATTTATTTCTATTAATGTCTGTCTCGCCTTCTAGACTGTAAGCTCGTTTTGAGCAGAGAACATAATAATGATTTTGGAATCTGTTAAGTGCAAGTGTTTACTGTGTACCTGGAAATATACTAAGCACTAGGGTGGATACACACAAATCGGGTTGGGCACAGCCCATGTCCCACACGGGGCTCACAGTCCTAATCCCCATTTTACAAATGAAGCAACTGAGACACAGAGAAGTCAGGTGACTTGCCCAAGGTCACACAGCAGACATGTGGTGGAGATGGAATTAGAACCCAGGTCCTCTGACCCCCAGGTCCAGGCTCTTTCCACTAGGACTTGTGGCTTGCTGTACAGTTTGTATTTGACTTGCCTATTTATTTTTTTTAATTAATTTAAGCAAAATATAATGCAGTAGAATTTCAGAATAGAAAGCAATTGAAAATTCTTCTCCGGATTACCTCCTTTGATGTTTCACACTTAACTATTTCACTGAGGGAGGTGCGTTTTGACTGAAGAAAGCAACCATTTACTTGAGGGAGGCAAGACTGCTTGAGGGAGATGCTTTTTCTCAAACAAATTGCTTTTGGATCTTCCAAACTGAAAGCTTCAGCCTCCTAGATTTCTGAAACTAACTTGGTGACTTCAAGAAGTTTACGGAAGGGAAAAGGATTAAAAACACCAGACCAGTAAGACGACTCTCAACCTGTGGAGCTACCAAAATTCAGTTGGGAATTTCTCTTCGCAATGCACGACACACATTATCATTCATTCCTTCAATGGTACTAATTGAGTGCTTACTGTTTGCAGAGCAAGGTACTAAGCGCTTGGAAAGTAAACTCGCCCTTTCAGTCTAACATAACTCATTCTACACGCATTTTCACAGACACCGGTTAAAGTATATCCCCCCCCCCAATCAAATGAAGTGTCAATTTCCACCCCCCAGGAGAAATGCCTAAATCTTTCTTCAACATTCTCATTCCTTTCTGGGACATACGGATTCCCTCTCATCTATATTCACTCCCACATTATCTCCTTAGCGATAGATCTTCAGGCCTTTCACTTGTTTCCTTCTTCATAACCTTTTTTCATTCCTGTTTCACCCACATCCATATACATAATCTTTCTGTAGGCATCACTTCAAATCTCCTTGTAGAAGCAGCATGGTGTAGTAGATAGAGCACGAGCCTGGGATGCAGGAGGTTGTGGGTTCTAATCCTGTCTCTGCCACTTGTTTGCTGTGTGACTTTGGAAAAGTCTCAACTTTTCTGTGTCTCAGTTACCTTTTCTGTAAAATGAGGATTAAGATTGTGACTGTGTCAATCTCATTACCTAGTATCTACCCCAGCGCTTAGTACAGTGCCTGGCACATAGTAAGTGCTTGAGAAATATCATCATTATAATTATTATTATTACTATTATCTCAACTTCTTGGCGTTCCCAAAACATCCTCCATTCTACACACACAAACATGAGGGGGACCTTAATCCCAATGCATTCATGCAATCTTTTCAACTCTTAAAGCAGAATACTCTACACATTCGCACTCTTATACAAACACGAGTGTACACCCAATCCCACAACATTCCCACTTGTTAACTTGTTAACTGGGTTAATGCAGGTTTAAACGTTCATTCATTCATTCAATCGTATTTATTAAGCAGTTACTGTGTGCAGATCACTAAACTAAGCGCTTGAGAAACTACAATAGAGCAATGCAGAGCGACAATCCCTGCCCAAAACGAGTTCACGGTCCACAGGGAGGGAGACAGACATCAGTACAAATAATCAAGAATCAATAAAAATAAATAAAATTACAGATGCATGCTTAAGTGTTGTGGGGCTGGGAGGAGGGGAAGCAAAGGGAGCAAGTCAGGGCGATGCAGAAGGGAGTGGGAGGTGAGGAAATGTAGGGCCTAGTCTGGGAAGAACTCTGGAGGAGATGTGCCTTCAGTAAGGCTTTGAAGCAGGGAGAAGTGATTGTCTGGCGGATTTTAGGAGGGAGGGCGTTTCAGGCAAGTGGTAGGACGTGAACCAGAGATGGGTGAAAATTCCTGAAGAACCCCGGTGTCTGCCAGGAAGGAGACTTAGTGGTGGTCATTCAATGGAAAGGTCATATGCGGGGAGCAACCAGACTGTGAGAGGGTCGCGGCCACCCTCTGCTGGCCGGGCCTGCTGGATCATCTTTCTAGCCTCCCTGGTCTATGGAGCTGTTGGTCTGCCCTCCCCAGGTCGGCACCCTTAGGATATAATAATAATAATAATAATGATAGTACTTGTTAAGTGCTTATTATGTGTCAAGCTCTGGGGTAGTTACAAGGTAATCAGATTGTTCTACGTGGGGATCACAGTCTTAATCCCCATTTTACAGCCGAGGTAACTGAGACACAGATAAAGTGATTTGCCCAAAGTCACACAGCTGACAAGTGGCAGAGCCGGGAATAGAACCCACAACTTCTGACTCCCAAGCCCATGCACTTTCCACTAAGCCACTCTATTTCCTCCGTAGGGAAACTCTGCTCCTTTAGTTCCTGCCATATGGCCAGTTGTCCAGAGCTCAGTCTCCCAGTACCGGCAGGCCACGAGGGTCAGTGGGTGTCCTTCCTAACAGCAGCCCACGTTGTCCTCCTTGGACACGATCCTTTCCCTATTACAGCTGCTAAAATCAATCAATCAATCAATCATATTTATTGAGCGCTTACTATGTGCAGAGCACTGTACTAAGCGCTTGGGAAGTACCAATTGGCAACATATAGAGACAGTCCCTACCCAACATTGGGCTCACAGTCTAAAAGGGGGAGACAGAGAAAAAAAAACAAAACCAAACATACTAACAAAATAAAATAAATAGAATAGATATGTACAAGTAAAATAAATAAATAAATAGAGTAATAAATATGTACAAGCATATATACATATATACAGGCGCTGTGGGGAAGGGAAGGAGGTAAGATGGGGGGATGGAGAGGGGGACGAGGGGGAGAGGAAGGAAGGGGCTCAGTCTGGGAAGGCCTCCTGGAGGAGGTGAGCTCTCAGGGCCTTGAAGGGAGGAAGAGAGCTAGCTTGGCGGAGGGGCAGAGGGAGGGCATTCCAGGCCCGGGGGATGACGTGAGCCGGGGGTCGATGGCAGGACAGGCGAGAACGAGGTACGGTGAGGAGATTAGCGGCGGAGGAGCAGAGGGTGCGGGCTGGGCTGTAGGAGGAGAGAAGGGAGGTGAGGTAGGAGGGGGCGAGGTGATGGACAGCCTTGAAGCCCAGGGTGAGGAGTTTCTGCCTGATTCGCAGATTGATTGGTAGCCACTGGAGATTATTGAGGAGGGGAGTAATATGCCCAGAGCGTTTCTGGACAAAGATAATCCGGGCAGCAGCATGAAGTATGGATTGAAGTGGAGAGAGACACGAGGATGGGAGATCAGAGAGAAGGCTGATGCAGTAGTCCAGACGGGACAGGATGAGAGCTTGAACGAGAAGGGTAGCGGTATGGATAGAGAGGAAAGGGCGGATCTTGGCAATGTAGTGGAGCTGAGACCGGCAGGTTTTGGTAACGGCTTGGATGTGAGGGGTGAATGAGAGAGCGGAGTCGAGGATGACACCAAGGTTGCGGGTTTGTGAGATGGGAAGGATGGTAGTGCCGTCAACAGAGATGGGAATGTCAGGGAGAGGACAAGGTTTGGGAGGGAAGACAAGGAATTCAGTCTTCGACATGTTGAGCTTTAGGTGGCGGGCAGACATTCAGATGGAGATGTCCTGAAGGCAGGAGGAGATGCGAGCCTGGAGGGAGGGGGAGAGAGCAGGGGCAGAGATGTAGATCTGGGTGTCATCAGCGTAGAGATGATAATGGAAGCCGTGGGAGCGAATGAGGTCACTAAGGGAGTGCGTGTAGATTGAGAACAGAAGGGGACCAAGTACTGAACCTTGGGGAACCCCCACAGTAAGAGGATGGGAGGGGAGGAGGAGCCTGCAAAGGAGACTGAGAAAGAGCGATCGGAGAGATAAGAGGAGAACCAGGAGAGGACGGAGTCTGTGAAGCCAAGGTCAGATAGCGTGTTGAGGAGAAGGGGGTGGTCCACAGTGTCGAAGGCAGCTGAGAGGTCGAGGAGGATTAGTATAGAGTATGAGCCGTTGGATTTGGCAAGCAGGAGGTCATTGGTGACCTTTGAGAGGGCAGTTTCCGTGGAATGTAGAGGACGGAAGCCAGACTGGAGGGGGTCAAGGAGAGAGTTGTTGTTGAGGTATTCTAGGCAGCGCATGTAGACAACTCGTTCAAGAAGTTTGGAAAGGAATGGTAGGAGGGATATGGGACGATAACTAGAAGGTGAGGTGGGGTCAAGAGAGGGTTTTTTTAGGATGGGAGAGACATGGGCATGTTTGAAGGCAGAGGGGAAGGAACCAGTGGAGAGTGAGCGGTTGAAGATGGACCGCTAAAAGCTGTGCAACCGGCACCTCAGGGGACTGGCACAGAAGACGGTCGTTGTTGACTATATTAGCTGAAGTGCTGCAGGTTTGTACCCCCGTGGCACTATCCTTCAAGCGATGGGCCAGCATGCGCTCTGGCCCCGGGGGTGTGCCCTTTGCTACTGTGCGTAGTAAACACCCTTGGGTGAGAAAGGACCAGGGGCTAGGCTCCTGGATTCTGCCTTTACAATCCAGGATTTTTTCGATGACGACCAACGTGTCTACCAACTCTGTTATTTTGTATTTTCCCAAGCACTTAGTACAATACTCTGCATACAGTAAAAGCTCACATATATATATATATATATATGATTGACTGATTGATGGGTCTTCTCCATAATATAAATACTGGTATTTGTTAAGTGCTTACTAAGGACCAGGCACTCAACTGATCACGGGTAAGATACAAGCAGGGTAGATATAGAGAAGCATCATGGCCTAGTGGAAAGAGACCAGGCTTGGAAGCCAGAGGCTGTGGGTTCTAATCCCGCTTCCACCACTTGCCAGCTATGTGACCTCGGGCAAGCCACTTCACTTAATAATAATGATTTTATTCACTTCTCTGTGCCTCAGTTACCTCATCTGTAAAATATGGATTAAGACTGTGAGCCCCATGTGGGACAACCTGATTACCTTGCATTTACTCCAGGGCTTAGAACTGTGCTTGGCACGTAGTAAGCTCTTAACAAATACCACCATCATCATCAAGCTAATCGGGATGGACACAGTCCCTTTCCCACAAAGCGTTCCCAGTCTTCATTTCTATTTTACAGATGAGGTACTTGAGCCCTAGAAAAATGAAATTACTTGCCCAAGGTCACACAGCGGACAAGTGGCAGAGCTGGGACTAGAACCCAGGTCCTCTGACTTCCTAGCCCGTGCGTTTTTGTCCTGGCCACGCCACTGCTCCAGAAACTTCCCAACAGCCCTAGCAGACATGCTTGACTGGAGCCTGTTCCTTTCATGATGACTCTTTCTCTCCCCAGGGTAGCTCATGGCATTTCCCAGCCGATGGTCAACGTCACCACAGTGACCAGGTTACTGCTCCTGGGGTTCTCGGGGGTCCGAGAGCTGCAGCTGGTCCATGCCACACTGTTCCTGCTGGTCTACCTGGCGGCCCTGACAGGAAATCTCCTCATCATCACCGTCACCATCCTCGACCGGCGCTTCCACACCCCAATGTACTTCTTCCTCAGGAACCTGTCCCTCATCGACATCTGCTACATTTCCATCACAGTCCCTAAGTCCACCCTCAACTCCATCACAAACGTCAACTCCATCTCCCTGCCGGCTTGCGCTGCCCAGGTCTTTTTTGTGATTTCCTTGGCAGGATCGGAGTTGGCCCTACTGACCGTCATGTCCCACGACCGCTATGTGGCCATCTGCCGCACCCTGCGCTATGACATCATCATGCACCGTGGAGCTTGTGCTTCCATGCTGGCCGCCTCCTGGCTCAGCGGCAGTCTGGTCGCCGTGCTGTACACTGCCAGTACTTTCTCTTTGTCCTTCTGTGGCCCCAACGACATCCACCGCTTCTTCTGTGAAGCCCCCCAGTTGCTGAGGCTCACTTGTTCCACTAGCCATATCGCCGAACATGTGAGTTTAGCCATGGCCATCTGCTTAACTTTACTCTGCTTCGTGCTCATCATCGTCTCATATGTGCGCATCTTCCGGGCCGTGCTGAGAATGCCGGCAGCCGAGGGCCGAGCCAAAGCTTTCTCCACATGCCTGCCCCACCTCTTCGTCGTCACTCTTTTCATCTCTTCTGGATTCTTCGCCTACCTAAAGCCAGTATCGGACACCCCCTCGGCACTGGACCTACTGGTGTCTGTGTTCTATGCCGTGGTCCCCCGACCCTAAACCCCCTCATTTACAGCCTGAGAAACCGGGACATGAAAGCCGGTATGAGCAAGCTTCTTGGGCAGGAAAGGTTTCGAAAAGAAAAATTATGTCACGTGAACCTTTCCCCATCCTAGTCGGCAAAGATCCTAGTCTTTGGCTGGGCTGCTTTGGCCAGGACTCTTCTTCGATATTTATTTAGATTCATGTCTGTGTCCCCCTTTAGAGTGGAAGCTCACTGTGGTCAGGGAACATATCCACCAACTCTGAGCCCTTAGTACCGTGCTTTGCACACAGAAAGTGATCAATAATACCATTAATGGATTGATTAATGTCTGATTTCTCTCTCTCGACTGTAATATCCTTTTGGACAGGAAATGTGTGTGCCAGCTCTGATGTATTGTACTCCCCCAAGCACTTGGTACAATGTTTTGCACACAGTAAGCATTCAATAAATACTATTGATTGATTGATTAGTCTTCCCCAGCAGCAGCTCTCTTGGTGTGGGAAGGGATGTGTTTGGCAGGAGCAGGGTCTGACATTCTAGAGCCAGGGTAGAAAACCTGATTTCTATGCCTTTACATGCCACTTCCTGCCCTGCTCATCTATCTATGCAAGAGTGGATGGAGGGTTTTTCGGACGTGGTAAATGTTGAAATAGACTGGGAGTAGATATAGTAAGCAGGGTTCGGTCAGCCAAGGGTTAGAGCAGTGGTCTTGGTTGTGAGTGTTATAACAATAATAATAATAATGTACAAGATAATCAGGTCCCAGATAGAGTTCTCAGTCTAAGTAGGAGAGAAAGCAGCTATTGAATCCCCATTTGGTAAATGAGGTACCTGAGGCACAGAGAAGTGTCTTTACCAAGCATCAAGCATGAAGCAGTGTTGCTTAGTGGATAGAGTTCGGGCCTGGGAGTCAGAAGGACCTGGGTTCTAATCCCGGCTCTGCCACATGTCTGCCGTGTGACCTTGGGCAAGTAACTTCACTTCTCTGTACCTCAGTTACCACATCAGTAAAATGGGGATTAGGACTGTGAGCCCCATGTGGGCCGTGGACTGTGTCTGACCTGATTCCCTTTTATCTACTACAGTGCTTAGTACAGTGCTTGGAACATAGTAAGCACTTAAAAATACCATAAAACAAACAAATGGAGGTCATACAACAGAAAACTGGGTTTAGAACCCAGGTCACTGGACTCCTAGACCCGTGCTGCATTCTACTGAGCACTTGGGAAAGTACCATACGATAAAGATTGTGGATACGGTGCCTGCGACAAGGAGTTTACAGTCTGCAGGGGGAGACAGACGTTAAAGTAAATTATGGAGTGTGAGAATATGTATAAAATTGCTGTGGGGTGAATATCAAGTGCTTAGGGGATACAGATCAAAACGCATAGGTGACACAAGGGGGACGGTGTGCCGGGTAACTGAGGGTTTTATTACAATGATGTGATTTTAATAAGGCTTTGAAGATGGGGAGGGTGGTGGTCTGTCGAATATGAAGGGGGAAGGAGTTCCAGGCCAGAGGAATTATGTGGGCAAGGTGAGATAGGTCAATCAATCAATCAATCCATTGTATTTATTGATCACTTCTTTTAATTCAGAGCACTGTACTAATTGCGGGGGAGAATACAATACAACAGAGTTGGTAAACACATTTCCTGCCCACAAGAAACTGAGTCAGAGGACCTGGTTTCTAAATCTGGCTCCGCCATTTGTCTGCTATGTGACCTTGGGCAAGTCACTTCTCTTCTCTGGGCCTCGGTTCCCTCATCTGTAAAATGGGGATTAAGACTGTGAGCCCTATGTGGGACAGGGACTGAATCCAACCTGAATAACTTGTATCTTCCCCAGTGCTTAGTACACTGCCTGGCACCTAGTAAGCACTTAACTCATCATGGACAGGGAACGTGTCTGCTAATTCTACTCTACTGTACTCTCCCAAGCGCTTAGTACAGTGCTCTGCACAAGGAAACAGCTCAATAAATACGATTGACTGATTGAGTGAGTGAGTGATTGACTAGTTGAGAAAGGGCCGATGAAGGGGCTTTATGCAGCTGTGGGCCCCAGAAGCTGGGAAACCCCAGATCTGCGGCCTTCCAACCCGGCATCCAACCCCTAACCAGCCTCCTTAATTCATCCTCCAGAGCACTCATGTCCATATCTGTCATGTATTTATTTATAATAATGTCTATCTACCCCTCTGGACAGTAAACTCGTTGTGGGCAGGGATTGCGGCTGTTCATTGTTGTATTTTACACTCCCAAGCGCTTATTAAAATGTTCTATCGACAGTAAGCGCTCAATAAATATTATTGACTGACTGACTGACTCCGGGAGGCAGGCAGAGTGCAGGGTTGAGTAGGAAGTACCACTGAGATTGGGAAGCCTCCGACCACCGCCACGTGGTGCGGTGAGGTAAGGAGCAGACGCGCGTATGGGCGTCTGGGTGTTGGAGAGAGCGGGGCACGGAGGCTGAATTGTACTTTCCAAGCACTTCGTACAGTAATCCGCACACAGTAAGGGCTCAATAAATACTAATTAATGAATGAATGAGGGGCCGTGCGTCCCGAGAGGTGAGTCACCACTGTCGTCAGGGGATTTGCGGGAGACCGTCAATCGTAGCAATTGAGTGCTTACTGTGTGCAGAGCACTGTACTAAGCGCTCGGGAGTTTACAATAGAACAATATAACACATTACCTGCCCTCAGTGAGCTGACAGGCTAGAGGATGTTTGGGGCATTAGAGGAGTGAAGTGTGCGGGCTGGGTCGTAGTAGGAGAGAAGCGAGGTGAGGTAGGAGAGGGCATACAGCAACGTTGCTTAGTGGATAGAGCACAGGCCTGAGTGTCAGAAGGACCTGGATTCTAAACCCAGCTTCGCCATATATCTCCTCACCATTGGCTTTAAAGCACTCAATCACCTTGCCCCCTCCCACCTCACCTCGCTACTCTCTTACTACAACCCATCCCGCACACTTTATTGCTCTAATGATAACCTTCTCACTATACCTCTAGCTTGTCTATCTAACCACCGACGTCTCCCCCACATCCTACCTCTGGCCTGGAACACCCTCCCTCCTTATATCAGGCAGACAATTCCTCTCCCCAAAGCACATCTCCTCCCAAAGTCCTTCCCTGACTAATCCCTCCTCTCCTCTTCTCCCACTCCAATCTGCTTTTACTTACTCCTTCATTCATCCTCTCTCCGATTTCCACAGCATATATATATATATATACATATGTACACTCAAATATATATAATTTATTCATTGCTGTATTTATCTATTCACTTGTTCATATTAATGTCTATCTCTCCCTCTAGATGGTGGGCTCGTTGTGGACAGGAATGTGTTTGTGATTATATTATACTCTCCCAAGTGCTTAGTTCAATGCTTAGCCCACAGTAAGGGCTCAATAAATTCTATTGAATAAATGAATGTCTGCTGCGTGACCTTGGGCAAGTCACTCAACTTCTCTAGGCCTCAGTTTCCTCATATTTTAAATGGGGATTTAGAGTGTGTACACCATGTGAGACATATGTGTTGGACAGGAAATGTGTCCAGCATGATTGACTTTATCTTTCCCAGTGTTTAGAATAGTGCTTGGCACATAGTAAACACTTAGCTAGTTCCATTATTATTAAGGTGACTGAGTACTTTAAAGCCATTTTGGTCTTTTTTTCAAGTAAGGACTTCATGGGAAATTTAGGGACAGAGCTGAACCGCTGGAGGCAGAGGTCTGCAAGAATCTGGAAGATATGGTTTGTTTTCTTTGCCTCTTATGTAGCTGGAGGCATTGAGTCTGGACTGGAAATCCCTTCTCCTTAAAATCTGACATTCATTCATTCAGTCGTATTTATAGAAAGCTTACTATGTGCAGAACTTTGATCTAAGCGCTTGGGAAGCACAGGTCGGCAACATATACAGATGGTCCCTACCCAACAATGGGCTCACAGTCTAGAAGGGGGAGAAAAACAACAAAATAAAACACGTTGACAGGTGTCAAAACCGTTAGAATAAATAGAATTATAGTTATATGCACATAATTAATAAAATAGAGTAGTAAATATGTACAAGTAAAACACATAGTGTAATAAATATCTACAAATATATACAACTGCTGTGGGGAGGGGAAGGAGGTAGGGCAGGGGGTTGATGGGGAGGAGGAGAGGAAAATGGGGATTCAGTCTGGTAAGGCCTCCTGGAGGAGGTGAGCTCTCAGTAGGGCTTTGAAGGGAGGAAGAGATTTAGTTTGGCAGATTTGTGGAAGGAAGGCATTCAAGGCCAGGGAAAGGACGTGGACCAGGGGTCGACGGTGGAACAGGTGAGAACGGGGAGCAGTGAGAAGGTAAGCATCAGAGGAGCGGAGGGTGCGGGCCGGGCTGTAGAAGGAGGGAAGGGAGGTGAGGTAAGAGGGACCGAGGTGATGGAGAGCCTTGAAGCCGAGGGTGAGGAGTTTGATTCGTAGGTTGAAAGGCAACCACTGGAGATTTTTGAAGAAGGGACTGATGTGCCCAGAGCGTTTCTTTACAAATATAATTCGGGCAGCAGAGTGAAGTATGGACTGAAGCGGAGAGAGACCACCCAAACCGCTACCCTGCTCGTTCAAGCTCTCATCCTATCCCGTCTGGACTACTGCATTAGCCTTCTCTCTGATCTCCCATCCTCGTGTCTCTCCCCACTTCAATCCATACTTCATGCTGCTGCCCGGATTGTCTTTGTCCAGAAACGCTTGGGCATGTTACTCCCCTCCTCAAAAATCTCCAGTGGCTACCAATCAATCTGCGCATCAGGCAGAAACTCCTCACCCTCGGCTTCAAGACTCTCCATCACCTCGCCCCCTCCTACCTCACCTCCCTTCTCTCCTTCTACAGCCCACCCCGCACCCTCCACTCCTCTGCCGCTCTTCTCACCGTGCCTCGTTCTCGCCTGTCCCGCCATCGACCCCCAGCCCATGTCACCCCCCGGGCCTGGAATGCCCTCCCTCTGCCCATCCGCCAAGCTAGCTCTCTTCCTCCCTTCAAGGCCCTACTGAGAGCTTATCTCCTCCAGGAGGCCTTCCCAGACTGAGCCCCTTCCTTCCTCTCCCCCTCTTCCCCTTCTCCATCCCCCCATCTTACCTCCTTCCCTTCCCAACAGCACCTGTATAAATGTATATATGTTTGTACATATTTATTACTCTATTTATTCATTTATTTATTTTATTTGTGCATGTCTATTCTGTTTATTTTATTTTGTTAGTATGTTTGGTTTTGTTCTCTGTCTCCCCCTTTTAGACTGTGAGCCCACTGTTGGGAAGGGATTGTCTCTATATGTTGCCAACTTGTACTTCCCACGCGCTTAGTACAGTGCTCTGCACACAGTAAGCGCTCAATAAATACGATTGATTGATTGATTGATTGAGACAGAAGGCTGGGACAACAGAGAGGAGGCTGATGCAGTAGTCCAGTCGGGATAGGATGAGAGATTGAACCAGCAAAGTAGCGGTTTGTATGGAGAGGAAAAGGCAGATCTTGGAGGTGAGACACGCAGGATTTGATGACGGATTGAATGTGTGGTGTGAATGAGAGAGCGGGGTCGAGGATGACACCAGGGTTGCGGGCTTGTGAGACAGGAAGGATGGTAGTGCCGTCTATAGTGATGGAGATGATAGAGTCAAGGAGAGGACAGGGTTTGGGAGGGAAGATAAGGAGTTCAGTCTTGGACATATTGAATTTTAAATGGCAGGCAGACATCCAGATAGAGACATCCTGAAGGCAGGAGGAGATATGAGACTGGAGGGAAGGAGAGAGAGCAGGTGCAGAGATGTAGATTTATGTGTCATCAGCGTAGAGATGATAGGTGAAGCCGTGGGAGCGAATGGGTTCACCAAGGGAATGAGAATATAGAGAGAACAGAAAGGGACCAAGAGCTGACCCTTGAGGAAAACCTACGGTAAGGGGATGGGTTGGGGAGGAGCATCCCGAGAAGGGTACTGAGAATTAACGGCCGGAGAGATAAGAGGAGAACCAGGAGAGGACGGAGTCTGTGAAGCCAAAGTTGGATTGCGTGTTGAGGAGAAGCGGGTGGTCCACAGGTTCAAAGGCAGGTGAGAGTTCGAGGAGGATTAGGATAGAGTAGGAGCCACTGGATATATCAAAAAGGAGGTCATTGGTGACCTTAGAAAGGGCAGTTTCGGTGGAGTGTAGGGGATGGAAGCCAGATTAAAGGGGTCTAGGAGAGAGTTGGCGTTTAGGAATTCGAGGGAGCGGGTGTAGACGACTCGTTCTAGGAGTTTGGAAAGGAAGGGTAGGAGGGAGATAGGGCGATAGCTAGAAGGGGAGGTGGAGTCAAGAGCAGGTTTTTTGTAGGATGGGGGAGACGTGGGCATGTCTGAAGGCTGAGGGGAAGGAACCAGAGGAGAGTGAGCGGTTGAAGATGGAAGTTAAGGAGGGGAGGAGGGAAGGGGCGAGAGTTTTCATGAGATGATCGGGAATGGGGTCTGAAGCACAGGTGGATGGAGTAGCACTTGAGAGGAGGGAGGAAATCTTATCTGAAGATACAGCTGGGAAAGATTGGAGAGTTGCAGAGAGGGTTGAATGCCAGGGGGTTGGGGAGGGGGGTAGTGACTTTGGGGAGCTCAGACCTGGTGGATTTAATTTATTAATGAAGTAGGAGGCCAGATCGTTGGGGGTGATGGAAGGAGGAGGGGGAGGGACAGGGGGCCTGAGAAGGGAGTTAAATGTACAGAAGAGCTGACGGGGATAATGAGCATGGGTGTCAATAACGGAGGAGAAATAGTTTTGTCTGGCAGAGGAGAGGGCAGAGTTAAGTCAGAAAAGGATAAACTTGAAGTGAACGAGGTTGGCATGGTGTTTAGACTTTCGCCAGCAGCGTTCAGCAGCTCGAGCACTAGAGCGAAAGAGACGGACAGTGGCAGTGATCCAGGGCTGTGGGTTAGTGGTATGAGAGCAGCGAAGGGAAAGGGGAGCAAGGGAGTCGAGCTGAGTAGAGAAGGTAGAGTTGAGAGTAGTAATCTGATCATCAAGATTGGGTAGAGAGGAAAGGGAGGCGACGTGGGGTATGAGGCGCTCAGAAAGATGGATAGGGTCAACAGAGCGGAGGTCTCTGTGAGGTAGTAATATAGATTTACGGGGAGAGGCGTGTGTATGAGGAGGCAGGTATGAGGAGGCAGGTGAGAAGGTTATGATAAGAGATAGGCATCACAGAGATGGTGAGGGTGGGGATAGTGCAGCGGTAGGAGATGATGAAGTCGAGGTTGTGACCAAGTTGGTGAGTGGGCGAGGTGTGGTGGGGCAAGAGGTTGACAGCGTCAAGGAGAGATAGAAGGCGGGCCACAGAGGCGTCACCAGGGATTTCCATGTTGGTGTTGAAGTCTCCGAGGATCAGAGTGGGCATGGAAAAGGAGAGAAGGAAGGTGAGGAAGGGGTCAAAATCGTTAAGGAAGTTGGAGGTGGAGCCGTGGGGGGGGCGGTAGATGACGCCTACAAGAATCTGGAGGGGTTGGCAGAGGCGAATAATGTGGGCTTCAAAGGAAGGGAAGGAAAGTGAAGGGGGAGGAGGGATAGTGCAAAAGCGACATTGGGGGTCGAGAAGGAAACCGACACCTCTGCCTTTTCCGGTGAGTCTGGGGGAGTGGGAGAAGAAGAGGCCTCCACTGGAGAGAGTAGCAGAAGAGACCGTTTCGTCCAGAGACAACCATGTTTCAGTTAGGGCAAGGAGGAGTAGAGAGCTGGAAAGGAATAGGTCCAGGATGAAAGGGAGCTTGCCTATAATGGAGCGGGGGTTCCAGAGACCACACTTCGCTGCAGCTGTGGAGGGAGGGGAAGGAGGGGGGACGTGGGTGGGTGGGGAGGGTTTGGATTGGATTGAGTAGGCGGGGGCCTGGGTGGGGAGAGGGGGAAGAGGGATGGCGATGAGAAAGGAGATCTGGGATGGGGCGGGGTCGGGGAGGAGGGTAGTGAGGGGTTGGAAGGGAGGGGTTGAGGATTGTAGCTGGTACAAAGGGATTCTGGGGAGGGGGGTGGGGGGATGGGGGCGCGGGAAAGTGAGGGAAAGAGCTGAGTGGGAGAGGGGAAGGGGAATGTGAGGACTGGGGATGGCAGATGGGAGCAGGGCAATTGATAGTTCATGGTGAGGTAAGTAAGGTAAACGACAGCACAGCAAGTAGTTAACAATTAAAATGCAATAACAATAATGAAATAAGCAGATGACATCTCAGAGAGCAATAAACAGTTAACATGCGATAGTAATAATAAAATCAGCAGATGATGACATCATAGAGAGCAGTTAACAATTAACATGCAGAAGCAACCATAAAATAGGCCGTTGATGCCAAAAGCAGAAGGATGAATTGTCCATGGGTCAGTCAAATCAAATCAATAAAGGCTAATGGCAAGGAGAGTCCAGAGGCTGTTGGCAAAAATGTCTCTGAGGTGGTAGAGGATGGGGTCCTATGGATGGCAGTTCTGGAGTAGGGCGTAACATAACAGTTACTCCCAGAGGTTCCCAGAGGTTCCCAGAGGTCTCCCAGAGGTTCATGGGAGAGGGAACGCCTGTAGCCAAATAGTATGGTTGGGCTGAGTAGGTGCGAATGGGGTTGTTGTTAAAGTAACTCGGTAGGAAGAAGGACTATTTTCCCCGGTAAGGGGGTCGGGGGAAATCAATCATGTCCGGTCCGGTCATAACCCAGCAAGGAGGGAGTGGGGGCTCCTCCAAGAATGTCGCTTATGGGGGCGGGGGTGGAAGCAGGGGGATTCAATGTCCCTCGGTCGCACTTGCCTATTTCCACAGAGTACAGGTAGCTTCGAGAGGTGAGTCTAGTGATGATTTTCTGCGGTGGAGTCCAGGGGTCTCGGTGTCCTCGGACGGGGATGTAGGTTTCCTGGAGGGGGACGGCCAAGAGCTCGGACGCAGGTCATGGGAGCCCGATAGCAGGCTGCTCGTGGAGAGAGATCCCCGGCCCTCGCGGCGGCGTCGGGCGGAGAAGGATTCTTCCGGGAGCAGGGTCTATCCCCACTTTCAAAACCTTATCAAAACCACATCTCATCCAAGAAGCCTTCCCCGACTAAACCCTCATTTCCCCTACTCCCACTCCCTTCTGCGTCGCCCTCGCTCTTGGATTTGTATCTTTTATACACTCCTCCCTCAGCCCCACAGCACTTATGTTCTTATCTGTAGTTTTTTATATTAATGTCCTTCTTCTCCTCTAGAGTGTAAGATAGTTGTGGGTAGGGAACGGGTCTGCTAATTATTGTATTGTGCTTTCCGAAGCGCTTACAACAGTGCCCTACACATAGTAAGCCCTCATCCAATACCATTGATTGAGTCAGAGGCCGCTTCTGACTTACCTTGCAACTGACTGTGTTTCAGATCTTCAGGCTTTGTGAAGGAAAAGTCTCTTCTCCCCATTCCGTATTTCCCTAAAACATACTCACCCCTCTTATGGTACTTTCTACCCCTTAATGGTAATTCCTCATGGTCTTCTATCCTCCTCTTCTGTCATCCTTTCCCACTGGCCCATTTTTCTTTCCTTTTCCCCCATAATTCCCCAGAGCGACACTCAACCAGTTTTCAAAATAAAAAGTTGAGGTACATCTACTTCTGGTTTTCGATTTTCCTATTTTTTTCCCGTTTCAGATCATATCTGTTTCTTTCGAGAAGCAGCATGCTCTAGTGGATTGAGCACAGACCTGGATTCTAATCCCCATTCTGCCACTTGTCTGCTGTGTAACCTTGGGTAAGTCACTTCACTTATCTGGGCATCAGACACCTGATCTGTAAAATGGGGATTGAGACTGTGAGCCCTCTGTGGAATAGGGATTGTGTCCAAACTGGTGTCATCCTTAACTCCGGTCTCTCATTCACCCCACGTATCCAATCTGTTACCAAAGCCTGCCGATCTCAGTTTCACCACGTCTCCAAGATCCACCCTTTCCTCTCCATCGAAACCGCTACCATATTAGTGCAATCACTCATCCTATCCTGATTGGATTATTGCTCCAGCATCCTTTCTGAGCTCCCAACCTGCTGCCCCTCCCCACTTCAGTCTGTACTTCACTCTGCTGCCCAGATTATCTTTCTACAGCAAAGTTCTGGGCATGTCATCCCCCTCCTCAAAAATCTTCAGTGGTTGCCTATCAACCTGCATATGAAGCAAAAACTCCTCACCTTGCTCTCCATCACCTTGCCCTCTCCTACCTCATCTCCCTTCTCTCCATCTACAGCCCAGCCCACACACTCTGCTCATTCATTCATTCAATCGTACTTATTGAACGCTTACTGTGTGCAGAGCACTGTACTAAGCTCTTGGGAAGTACAAGGTGGCAACAGTGCTCCTCCGCCCTAACCTCCTCACTGTGCCTCGATCTGGCCTGTCCGGCCCTCGATAGCTGGTACACATCCTACCTCTGTCCTGGATGCCCTCCCTCCTCACATCCGCCAAACAATCAAACTCCTGCTATTCAAAGCCCTACTGAAGGCTCACCTGCTCCAAGAGGCCTTGCCAGGATAAGCCCCCCTTTTCCTTAGCTCTCTTCCCCTCCCCATCACTCCAACTTGCTCCCTTTTCTCTACACCCGCAACCCACAGCATTTGTTTATATATGTGCATATCTATAATTCTATTTATTTATATCAATACCTGTTTACTTGTTTTGATGTGAATATATCTACAGTTTTATTTATTTATATTAATGCTATTGATGCCTGTTTTACTTGTTTTGATATCTGTCTCCCCCCTTCTAGACTGTAAGACCGTTGTGGGCAGGGATTGTCTCTCAATATTGCTGGATTGTACTTTTCAAGCCCTTAGTACAGTGCTCTACACACAGTAAGCACTCAATAAATAAGATCAAATGAATGAATGAATGACTGATTGGTCTGAATCTTCCCCAGGGCATAGTACAGTGCCTGGCACATAGTAAGCGTTTAACAGATACCATGAAAAACAAGGCTAATTGAATCCCCATTTTAATGATGAGGAAACTGAGGCCCAGAGAACCAAAATGACGGGCTCAAGGTCACACAGCAGACAGGTGACAGAGCCGGGATTAGAACACAGGTCCCGTGATTCTCAGGCTTGGGCTTTTACCACTAGGCCAGGCAGCTTCTCCTGTCTTGTTCTGGGGTCACCGAAGGCCACTAATAGCGCTGAGCTCAGACATTGGGTTCACTATGACCCAATCCGCCTACTTCAGCAGGTTACAACTCTGCTGTATTGAATGCTTTCAGGCACTTAGCCCGGTGTTCTGCATACAGTCAACACTCAATAATCCCGACGAGGCGGGAAAGAAGAGGAGTTCTAGAGGCAGAAGGATGGACGTTTGTATGATCTGAACAAAAGGAGGCAAATTGGCATTACCGCAGAGGGAGGGAGAGGAGAGTTGGGTAAACGTTGTGGAGGGAAATCAGATGCCTTCCTTCAGAATACTGCTGCCACCACCCAGCCGGCCCTGCTGAATAGTATTCTGCTGCCCTGTCTCCCTTTGAGATCCTTCCAGCAGACATAACACCTCCATTTCACTGTTCCTCCTCTGGATCGTTCTGTTTCTGTGGCACTGATTGGTAAGTGGCCCTGCTCTCTTGGTCCGGTTCCTTGGGCAGGGCAGGGACCGAGTGGAGCCAGAAACAGTTCTGCCCAGACTGTCCGTGCTGCCCTGAAAACAGCCAGCTTCCTCTCCCCTGTCCGGAACACTGGAGGCCTGTGTACTGGGCTGGAGTCAGGCAAGGTAGACCAACCAGCTCTGGGCGAGGGTGGGTGATAATGAATGCTGTCTGTCTGCGCGTTATTGGATAGGAATTTGTGTCAGTGGAGGGCACTTGTACTTCCCAAGCGCTTAGTACAGTGCTCTGCACACAGTAAGCGCTCAATAAATGCGACTGATTGATTGATTGACCGTGTGACTACATCTGATCCTCCAAGGAATGGGGGAGCGCTTTTATATCCAGTCAGAGCAGAACCCTAGCCCTGTCCCCCTCATTCAGAGTCTTGATCCTGCTCCCTCTCTTTCCTCTTTTCCCTACTTACTTCCCTCATCCCTGGATAGTTTGTACGATGCTTTTTTCCCCACACTGTGGCCTGGGTCCAGATGAGGAGCCCCCAGGGGGATGGGAGTAAATCCAGAGAATGGAAAAACAGGAGAACGGCGAGACCTTCCTCCGGTGCTTCCTGTGGTTCCGCTACCGGTAGGTGTCCGGGCCCCGCGAAGCCCTGGGGCAACTGCGGGAGCTGTGCCATTTGTGGCTGAGGCCGGAACTGGAACTGCTGGTGTTGGACAGGTTCCTGACCATCCTGCCCACAGATACCCAGGCCTAGATGCGGATTTAGTGCCCTGAGAGCGGGTAGGAGGCCATGGCCACGGTGGAAGATTTATAGGAAGATAGTGAGTGAAAGAGGAGACAGATGTACGGGAGTGGGCAGGGAGACCCGCAGTTGGATTTGAGAGGGTCTTAGCTGAAGGAATGTAAAGGACCGGTGAGTCTGTTTCTGGGGCCCACTCTGGCTCCTTTCTTCTCCTGGCTGCATCTGGGCTGCGCCTCTAAGGACAAGGGGAGGTTTTCTCTCTTGCTGCAAACCAAATCCAGTGTGACAGGACTGGCCTTGGGATTCCCCTCCTGAAAAGGGAGCCGAGTATCCCCTTTTCCTTAATTGGTTGGAAGTGTCCAGGTTTCCCCTTTGTCCTCACTGGAGAGCCCCCTATGGTCCCTAATCCTCATACGACAGATTTTCTGAAGTTATTTTTTATGGTATTTGTTAGGTCTTTACTGTGTGCCAAGTACTGGACTAAGAGCTGGTGTAACTAGACGTTAATCAGGTCGGACACGGTCCCTGTCCCACACAGGACTCACAGTCTAAGTAGGAGGAAGTGTAAATATTGAATCCCCCTTTAGCAGATGAGGAAACTGAGGCACAGAGAAGTGAAGCATCTTCCCCTCTAGGCTACAAGCTCATTGTGGGCCAGAAACGTGGCTGCCAATTCTGTTGTATTGTCCTCCCCCAAGCACTTTGCCCAGTGCTATGCCCTCAGTAAGCACTCAATAAACACCACTAATTGATTGATTAACTTGCCATGATCACACAGCAACCAGGTCGTGGAGCCAGATTTAGAACCCAGGTCCTCTAACTCCCAGACCTGGGCTCTTTCAATTGGATCTCGCTGCTGCAAAGACTTCCCATGCTCCGTAAAGACTAGGAGAAAATAGTTGATGAGAGGAGTGGGAAAAATGCAGATTCAGGGCACTCCCAAGGATTATTGTCAGGAGTCTCAGAACATGCCCTGTCATGTGAGTGTCCAGGTGAGTGTCCAGTCTCAGCTGCTATTCTGTTTTCCTCTAGTCTCTGTCCTGCTGCTCTAAGGAGCGAGTTTCTGATTCTCTTCTGCTGGTTTGTGTTACAGGATCCCTTCTGCCACGTCTATGCATTTGGATCCATATCTTCTGGACACTTGATATTCAGCCCACATTTGGCCCCACAGAACGTACGCACATATCTGATATGGGGTCAGGGAACATGTTTACCAACGCTGTTGCCCTTTCCCAAACGCTTAGTACAGTGATCTGCACAGAGGCACACAGTAAGTGCTCAATAAATACCAATGATTGACTCATCTCTGTCAACTATTTTCGTCATTGTACCTCCACTTCGAGAATGCTAGCTCACTGTGGGCAAGAAATTGGTCCACTAACTCTTGTATTGGACCCTTCCAAGAACTTGGTGTTGGGCTCCACATACAGTATGCAGCATAGCCTAGTGGAAAGAACTGGGGCCTGGAAATTATTATTATCATTATTATTATATTTGTTAAGCGCTTACTATGTGCAGAATCCTGTTCTTAGCGCTGGGGTAGATACAAGGCAATTAGGTTGTCCCACTTGGGGCTCACAGCTTTAATCCCCATTTTACAGATGAGGTAACTGAAGCACAGAGAAGTTAAGCGGCTTGCTCAAGGTCACACAAAAGACAAGTGGCAGAGCCGGAGTTAGAATCAATGTCCTCTGACTCCCAAGCCCGTGCTCTTTCCACTAAACAAACTGTGTTCTAAACCTTGCCTCCACCACCTGTCTGCTATGTGACCTCGACCAAGTCTTTTAACTTCTCTGCCTCAGTTCCCTCATCTGTAAAATGGGGATTAAGACTGTAAACCCTATGTGGGACAGGGACTATATCCAACCGCATTGTATCATATCTATTCCTTTGCTTAGTACAGTGCCTGGCATGTATTAAGCTCATAAGAAATACTATTAAAGTAAAATGTAAATGCTTAATAAATACCATTGATTGGGTGGTTGTTGGATGTGTTGTTGCCTGAGCTCTTCTATCATCATCTGATCCCCTTTGTGGTTACTGTTGATTAGCATCATCAATGGTATTTATTGAGCGCTTACCGTGTTCAGAGCACTGTACGAGGTGCTAGAAAGAGTGCAATGCAACAGAGCTGGTAGATGCAGTCCCTCTCCACAAGGAGTCTCATCATCTCCCACTCCCCCAGACTCACTGGAAAAAGAGGAGGTGTCGGTTTTCTTCTCGACATCCAATGTCTCTTTCGCACTATCCCTCCTCCCCCTTCCCTTTCCTTCCGTTCCTTTGAAGCCCACAATATTCGCCTCTACCACCCCCTCCAGATTCTTGTAGCCGTCATCTACCGCCCCCCCTCACCTCCAACTTCTTTAACGATTTTGACCCCTTCCTCACCTTCCTTCTCTCCTTCTCCATGCCCACTCTGATCCTCGGAGACTTCAACATCCACATGGATATCCCTGGTGACTCCTCCGCCACCCGTCTTCTATCTTTCCTTGACGCTGCCAACCTCTTGCTCCACACCACCTCGCCCAATCACCAACTTGGTCACACCCTCGACCTCACCATCTCCTACGGCTGCACTGTCTCCACCCTCACCAACTCTGAAATCCCTCTCTCTGATCATAAACTTCTCACCTGCCTCCCCACTCACACTCCTTTCCCCTGTAAATCTATATTACTTCCTCAGAGAGACCTCCGCTCTCTTGACCCCATCCATCTTTCTGAGAGCCTCACACCCCACCTCCCTTTCCTCTCTACCCAATCTTTACGATCAGATTACTGTTCTCAACTCTACCCTGTCTACTCAGCTCTACTCCCTTGCTCACCTTGCCCTTCGCCACTCTCGTACCACTAACCCACAACCCTGGATCAATGCCACTGTCCGCCTCCTTCGCTCTTATTCTCGAGCTGCTGAACGCTGCTGGCAAAAGTCTAAGCACCATGCCACTCTCGTTCACTTCAAGTTTATCCTTTCCTGCCTTAACTCTGATCTCTCCTCTACCAGACAAAACTATTTCTCCTCCCTTATTGACACCCATGCCCATCATCCCCGTCAGCTCTTCCGTACATTTAACTCCCTTCTCAGGCCCCCTGTTCCTCCCCCTCCTCCTTCCCTCACCTCAAACGATCTGGCCTCCTACTTCATTAGTAAAATTAAATCCATCAGGTCTGACTCCCCAAAGTCACTCCCCCACTTCTCCAACCCCCTGGCTCTCACCCCTCTCCACTACTCTCCCATCCTTCCTAGCAGTATCCTCAAAGGATATCTCCTCCCTCCTCTCGTGTTACTCCGGCCACCTGTGCTTCTGATCCCATTCCCTCTCATCTTCTGAAGTCTCTCGCTCCGTCCCTTCTCCGCTCCTTAACTTCCATTTTTAATCGCTCACTCTCCACTGTTTCCTTCCCCTCTGCCTTCAAACATGCCGACGTCTCTCCCATCCTAATAAAACCCTCTCTTGACCCCACCTCACCTTCTAGTTATCGCCCTATCTCCCTCCTACCATTCCTTTCCAAACTCCATAAACGAGTTGTCTACACATGCTGCTTCGAATTCCTCAACGCCAACTCTCTCCACGACCCCCTCCAACCTGGCTTCCGTCCCCTACATTCCACGGTTACTGCCCTCTCAAAGGTCAACAATGACCTCCTGCTCGCCACATCCAACGGCTCCTACTCTATCCCAATCCTGCTCGAACTCTCAGCTGCCTTCGACACTGTGTTCCACCCCCTTCTCCTCAACACGCTATCCAACCTTGGCTTCACAAACTCCGTTCTCTCCTGGTTCTCCTCATCTCTCCGGCCGTTCACTCTCAGTCTCTTTTGCGGGCTCCTCCTCCCCCTCCCATCCCCTTACTGTAGGGGTTCCTCAAGGGTCTGTTCCCGGTCCCCTTCTGTCCTCTATCTACACTCACTCCCTTGGTGAACTCATTAGCTCCCACGGCTTCAACTATCATCTCTACGCTGATGACACCCAAATCTACATCTCTGCCCCTGCTCTCTCTCACTCCCTCCAGGCTCGTATCCCCTCCTGCCTTCAGGACATTTCCATCTGGATGTCTGCCCACCATCTAAAACTCAACATGTCCAAGATTGAACTCCTGGCGCCTGTCCCCTTAGATAAAGCCACCAATGCACTGAGGAGATTCCTCGGATGAACGGATCACGGAGGCTCGGACCCACAGACTTTGAGTCCCCAAAGATATGAGGATCTGGTGATGGCACTTATCTGCAGGGTTTCCCTGGTAACGGCGTCCTAAGGGTTCCCCCTGTTAGTGACCATTTGGTTCAGTGGGTGGGCTCTTCAGCTTCTTTCGTTTTTCTTCAGTGGTACCTATTAGGCACTTTCTATGTGCCAGGCACTGTTCTAATCCCTGGGATTCGATACAAGCTAATCAGTTTGGACATTGTCCCTGTCCCACATGGGGCTCAGTCTCAATCCCCATTTTCCAGATGAGGGAACTGAAGCCCATAGAAGTGAAGAGACTTGCCCAAGGTCCCACAGCAGAAAGGTAGCAGAGCCGTGATTAGATCCCAGGTCATTCTGACTCCCAGGTCCACATTCTATCGGCTAGGCCACGCTGCTTCTCTGAGTTTCATCTTGTTCTTGACCTCAAACAATCCATCGGTCACTTCATTAGTTGTATTTTCTGACGTCTTCTGATCGCAAATCTAGAGAGAAAGAGAAATGACTCTAAATCCATCCTAAGACCCTCCCCCGGGCTGGCATGGGGGATCAACCCAGAGAAGCAACATGAGATGCAGGATAATTTAGTGGCAAAAGCCCGGGATTGAGAGTCAGAGGATATGGGTTCTAATTCCACCTCCGCCACTTGTCTGCTATGTGAACTTGGGCAAGCCACTTAACTTCTTTGGGTCTCAGTTGCCTCCTCTGGAAAATGGGGAATAAGACTGTGAACCCCAAGCTGGACAACCTGATTACGTTGTATCTACCCCAGCGCCGGGAATAGTGCTTGACACATAGCCCTTAACAAATGCAATTATTATTAGTGTTATTATTATTATCATCTTGGGAGTGGCTGAGGGGTTCTGGGAACGGGGTGATGGGAAGGAATCACCGATACTGGCAGGGTGTACACGACAGGAAATTCCCTGGTTTCAGAAGGAATAGGTTGCAACCTCGGGGTCGTCGTCCTCTATCTCAGAGCTGAGACACTGTACCAAACTGGGGTGAGGCGGTCACTGCATTCTCTCCTCTGAGTGGCCCTGTCCCCTTTCAACATATCTCAGTGATGGAAAGTGGAGAAATAATTGGTCAGCCCACATTTCCTCCTCCCCACCTTCCAGTCCATCAGAGCACTGCTTTCCTCATCTTCAAAGCCCCTCTGTCATCCCACCACTTCCAGGATGTCTTGCACGATTCATTTTTCTCCTCCCTAAGTCATCGTCTCACAACTAACAATTAGCATCTTAGACCACTTCTCCATTTTTGCACTCACACTCACTGTTATAGTTTTGTACATAGTGGCTTATATAAAATTTCCTTTTGAAGCACATTGTCACCTAGTTACCATTCTTTCCATTCTCTTTTTCGTCCTCCCATTAATTAATTCTGTGTCTATCTCCCCTGTTAGATTTTAAGCTCTAGGAAAGCAGGGATAGTGTTTAATTTATTTTTATCACTCTGAAGGGTGCACTATAGTACTTTACACCCAGGATGCATTTAACAAATATCATTGATTAATGGATGGATGAATTGATAGATGGATGCATGGATGGGTTGTTGGATGGATGGATGGAAGGGTGGGTGGGTAGATGGATGGATAGATGGATGAATAGATGGGTGAATTATCTGCTGTGTGACTTTAGGCAAGGCAATTCACTTTTCTATGCCTCAGTTATCTCATCTGTAAAATGGGAATTGAGACCGCGAGCACCATGTGGGATAGGGACTGTGTAAAACCTGATTAGCTTATATCTGTCCCAGCACATAGTACAATGCCTGGCACATAGTAAGCCCTTAACAACTACCACTATTTTAATGGATGGATGGATGGGTGGATGGATTGATGGATGTATGGATAGATGGATGAATGAACAGACAGATGGCTAAACTGACAGACAGATGGATGGATGGATGGTCAGACGGATGGATGGATGGATGAACAAATGGATTCGAGGCTAGGATTTGATCAGTCAGATTCATTCGTTCATTGATTCCATCACATTTATTGAGCGCTTATGATGTTCAAAGCACTCTTCTAAGGGCTTGGAAAGTACAATTCAATGACAAATAGAGATATTCCCTGCACACAACGGCTCCCAGTCTAGAATTGAGGAGACAGGCATCAAAATTAGTAAATAGGCAGTCAAATGTGGGGAAAGGTTTCCATGATTGCATCCCTTCTCCGTTGTCACCCTCCGATTTTCTGATTTTCATAACCACCAAGAATGATCTTAAAATTCATAAAATTATTGTTATTACCAATAGTATTATCAACGCTATAATTATTGAATTTATGAAGAATGTATTTGCAAAAGACTGCCAAGTGCTGGAGTAGACAAAAACTAATCAGATCGGACATTTTTCCTGACCCAAGGGGGCTCAGATTGTAAGAGAAAGAGAGGGCACATATTGAACCCCGATTTTACAGAGAGACCCAGAGAGGTAACGTAGCTGAACCGAGGTGATACAGCCGGCCTGTGGCAGAACTGGGCAGACATTTCCAATCTCATGACTCCCAGCCACATGCTCATTCCACTAATCCGTGATGCTGTCCAAACAATCACTTGTCATTCATTCATTCATTCATTCCATAATATTTATTGATTGCTTAACGTGTGCAGAGCACCGTCCTAGGCGCTTGGAAAGTATCATTAAGAATAAAGAGAGACAATCCCTCCCCACACCGGTCTTACAGTCACACACAGCTTATCAGCCTCTGTCATTGACGAATCCTCAGACGCTGGACTTTCTCTTGGGACAGCTATTTTTATGGCTACCCCTACGGTCAGAACCCTGATGAGGAATGGGATAGTCAGCAAAAGAAAACACATTTTGTCCCTTAGATGAGGGAGGCATAATCTCCCCTTTAGGATTCTTCATGTCTCGGTTCCGCAGGTTGTAGATGAGGGGGTTCAGGGTAGGGGGGCACCACGGTATAGAACATGTACAACAGCAGGTCCAGGGTAGGAGGGGAGTCTGACACGGGCTTAACGTAGTCAACCGCTCCAGCCAAGAGGAAGACGGTAACGACGGCGAGGTGAGGCAGGCAGGTGGAGAAGGCTTTGGCCCGGCTCTCGGCGGCCGGAATCCTCAGCAAGGTCTGGAAGATGCGCACTAAGGAGATGACGATGAAGACGAAGCAGATGACACCAAATACTACCCCACCGATGATGCTCATATCCATGGCGACGTGGTACTCGGAGCAAGAGATCTTCAGCAGTGAAGGGACGTCACAGAATAACTGCTGGACGATGCTGGACCATCGGAAGTTCAGGGAGAAAGTCGAAGCTGAATACAAGACCCCAACCAGCACCCCGCTGAGCCAGAATGTGGACGCCATCTATCCACAGGCCGTGTTGGTCATGATGAGCCCATAACGCAGTGGGTGGCAGATGGTAGCATAGCGGTCGTAGGACAACGCAGTGAGGAGGAACAGCTCTGAACCACCAAATAGAACCAACCAAAACACCTGAGCAGTACAACCCAGGAGGGAGATGGCTCTACGATCGGTCAGGGAGATAACGACAGACTTGTGGACCGTGACGGAAATGTAGCAGAGGTCGAGGACGGACAGGTTCCGGAGGAAAAAGTACGTAAGAGTGTGGAAGTCGCCCGTCGAGGGCGGTGACGGTGACGATGAGGAGATTCCCTGTCAGTGCCACCAGGTAGACCAGGACGAACAAAATGGAGTAGACCAGTTGAAGCTCCCGGACCCCCGTGAATCCCAGGAGCAGGAATTCCCTCACCGTGGAGACGTTGGGCATTCTGGGGAGGCAGCATTGACTTTCTGCATCTAATGAGGTAAGAGCCAAAGTTAGAGTCCACTGACGGGATGAGTGCCGGAACTGACAGGACACTTACTGGTGATTTCAGTAATACCACACACTTGCACTACCATCATACGTGTCTCACAAGCCCGTATCTTTGGTGTCATCCTCGACTCCGCTCTCTCGTTCACCCCACACACCCTATCTGTCACCAAAACCTGCCGGTCTCACCTCCCCAACATTGTCAAGATCCGCCCTTTCCTCTCCAGCCAAACTGCTACCTTGCTGGTTCAGTCTCTCATCCTATCCCGACTGGATTACTGCACCAGCCTCCTCTCTGATCTCCCATCTTCCTGCCTCTCCCCAATTCAGTCTATACTTCACTCTGCTGCCCGGATTATCTGTGTGCAGAAACGCTTTGGGTATATTACTCCCCTCCTCAAAAATCTCCAGTGGCTGCCTGTCAACCTACGAATCAAGCAAAAATTCCTCAGTCTCGTCTTCAAGGCTCTCCATCTCCTCGCCCCCTCCTACCTCAAATCCCTTCTCTCCTTCTACAGCCCAGCCTGCACCCTCCGCTGCTCTTCCTCTAACCTCCTCACTGTACCTCGTTCTCGCCTCTCCCACCGTCGACCCCCGGACCACATCCTTCCCTTGGCCTGGAATGCCCTCCCTCCACATATCCGCCAAGCTATCCCCCTTCCTCCCTTCAAAGCCCTACTGAGAGCTCACCTGTCCAGGAGGCCTTCCCAGACTGAGCCCCCTTTTTTCCTCTCCTCCTACCCATTCCCCTGCCCTACCTCCTTCCCCTCCACAAAGCACCTGTATATATACATTTGTACAGATTTATTACTCTATTTATTTTACTTGTACATATATACTATTCTATTTATTTTGTTAATGATATGCATATAGCTTTAATTTTATTTGTTCTGACGATTTTGACACCTGTCTACTTGTTTTGGTTTGTTGTGTCTCCTTCTTCTAGACTACGAGCCCGTTGTTGGGTAGGGACTGTCTCTATATGTTGCCGACCTATACTTCCCAAGCGCTTAGTACAGTGCTCTTCACACAGTAAGCGCTCAATAAATACGATTGATTGAATGAATGATTCTCTATGGAGAAGAGACAGTTATTGAATTCAAAATGATGTCTAATTTCACGATGGAGACACTGAACATTTCTGGGGAATGATGTCGACTCCCTGCACAGGAAGAGAGAAGACTTCAATTCAGAGACATCGATGTTGGGAGTAAAGGAATAGGACTAATTCAATCAGTTCTATTTATTGAGTACCTACAGAGGACGTGGTATTAATACAAATAATCACTGCCCCCAGGGAGCTTCCATTCTTTTGGAAGCACCAAGCTTCGAAAAGTGTAGGAGCAGGGTGCTAATGGGAAGAACACAGGTCTGGGAGTCAGAGGACAAGAGTTCTAATCCCACCTCTACCAGTTCTCTAATGCAAAGCCACGAGAAAGTGATTTAATTTCCCTATGCCTCAGTTTTCTCAATAGTAATAAGAGGATTCGATACCCGTTTCCCTCCTACTTAGTCTGTGAATCCCTCGTGAGACACGGACTGTGATCTACCAGATGGTTCTGAATCTCCCCTAGCACTTAATACTTTGCTTGGAACATAGTAAGCGCTTAATATATATCAGGAGTATTATTTTTGGTTGAGGAGACTGAAACTAAAATGAATAGAGGATAGGAGAGGTCAGAGAACGTAAAGATATGAACATGACTGTAGTGAAATTTTTTCGGTGCTTTTAGAGTCAAACAAGAAGGGCCTTTATACATAAATTCATCCATTTAGTGGAGAGAGAATGAGCCTGGTAGACAGAAGGACCTGGATTCTAATCCTGTCTCCGCCCCTTGTCCGCTGTATGACCTTTGGTCAGTCGCTTACCTTCTCTGTGCCTTAGTTACCTCATCTGTAAATTGGGGATTTTGACTGAAAACACCTTGTGGGTCGTGGACTGTACAGCCTGATGAGCTTGTATCCACCCCATTGTTTAGTACAGTACCTGGAATAAAATAAGCACTTAACGGTACCCTATAAAAAACAACAAAAATAAAACCCACATATACACCAAGCTGATTCCATTTGACGACATATCAGCATTCCCACTCGTACACAAACAAATGCAAGCATATCTCATCTAGTCATTTCCTAAAGCATCGCTCAGCCTACACCTCTCCTCTCCTCAACCTCCCCTCAGGACAACTTGTGTCTTCTCCCAAGCAACAAATAGTCATGATCGGCTTTGAAGACTCTTTGCCCTATGACTGCACTTCACGCCCTTTACATCGTTCAACTCGTCTTCTCAGCTCTCAAAGCAACTTTCTAGTAGTTACTCGTGATCGACTTTCCCGTTTCCATCCTAGCCTGGAACGCCCTCTCTTATCGGCTCAAAATTAGAGAGAGCACAGTTCTTTCTGAATTCTGAGCACCGGTAAAATCCCCACCTCTTCCAAACAGCTTCAGCCCTCAAATCCCACTTGACCTAACTCAAGCGCGAATCAACTCATTTCCACCCGTATTTAGTGGAAAAAGCACGGGCCCAGGAGTTCGCCTGACCGGGAGCTCCTTGAGGGGAGCATACACATCTACCAGCTCTGTTCTATTGTACTCTCCCTAACATAGCAGCGGGAGTCAGCGGACTTGGGTTATAATCCTGCCTCTGTCCCTTTGCTGCTGTGGGATCTTGGGCAAGTCGCTTCACTTCTATGGTCCTCGGTTTCCTCATCTGTAAAATGGCACCCAATAATTGCATATTCATCTTTCCTTCTAGGAGGGGCAGGAAATGTGTCTATAATGGTGTTTTAAAGTGGCTAGGGCAAGGGCTTGGGAGTTGGAAGTACCTTGGTTCTAATTCCAGCTCTGCCTCATGTCTGTTGTATGACCATGGGCACGTCATTTAACTTCTCTGAACCTCAGTTACCTCATCTGTAAAATGGGGGTTAAGACTGTGAGCCCCATGTGGAACAAGGACTGTATCCCACCAGCTTAACTTGTATCTACCCCAGCGCTTAGGACAGTGCTAGGGACATAGAGCTTAAGTACTACTATTATTATTACTGTCCATGTGCTTAGTGCACACAATAAGCACTCAATAAATATGGTTCAAGATTAATCGATCGGTAATACATTATACCGTGTCACCCTAGCCCAGTAGGCTGCAAAGTTATTGAGGGCAGAGATTACAGCCTTTCCCACAACTTGTCTTCTCCCAACATTTGGAAAGAACTCTTACAGGGAGGAATTGCTGACAGTGACAGTGGCTGTCCAAAGCTGGCCATGCTCTCTCAGCCCTGCCTGTTATTGACCCTCTGCAAGGGATTCTGGGACCCAATGAAGGCTAAAGTGACTGTCCACAGTGCTGACACTGTCCTGGAGCACTGTAGCCAGGCGTGTAGTTGGCATGGTAGTGAGGTTTGAGGAGGAAGGACGAGAGGGATGTGACGGTTGGTGTTTAATGAACTAGAAAACAACTCCCCTCCTGCTAGCACCCCTGCCCCGCGGGGGGCCGCGGTCCTGGTCCGAACCCCAACCTCGGCCCCAGATTGGCTCCATCTCTTCCATCCTCATCCTCGTTCTCCCCGCCCCTCCATCCCACTCACCCCGGGTCACTCTCACCGGAGCAACATGGGGCTGGGGGTCGCTGACTTTTGCAGAACTCGGCTGGTCCCTTCTTTCCTCTCAGAATCCTGGGTTCGGTCAGCCAGAAAGGAACAGAGAGGAGCCCTCTATCTCTCTCCACTCTGCCTCAGACCCCGACATGCTCTCCAGACGGGCTCTCGTCGCTGTAGATAAAACAGGAGCTGCTCCGGGAGTGATCCCTGGAGGATGGCTAGGGGCCCTGCCGAGGGACCCCGTGGCCTGGACAAGCCAAGCACCCTCTGGTCACGTAGTTCCCGAGGCTCCTGGGAGACGAGGGCCCGGTCCCTGCACCGTCAGCGATGGTGCCGGCCCTCGGGGTCCCTGTAGAGACAGTGGCATCACCATTCCAGCGTTCCAACGGTTCTTGTTTTCAATGACCGTTTTAGCCACTGTGAATGGTTTTACCTTTGTCTAATTCCCAACCTGAGACACTCAATCTGTCAGTCAATCAGCCTACTATAACTTTTTCTTCTGGCCTTTTTGAAGCACTTACTGTATATCAGGCCCTATACTAAGTGCTGGAGTAGTTACAAGCTAATCAGATTGGAGAGAGTCCATGTCCCCACTGGGGCTCACATCTCAATCCCCGTTTTACAGATGAGGGAACTGAGGCACGGAGAAGCTAAGCGATCCTGCCCAAGGTCACACAGCAGACATGTGGTGGAGTCGGGATCAGCACCCATGTCCGTTTCAATCCCAGGCCTGCGCTCTTCCCACTAGGCAACGTTGCTTCTTCTGACTTGACCCAATCACAAATCCGTTGAAGCTCTGCTCATACTGACAAAATAAACTATACTCTTGATTCTAGCGTTCATTCTCTTTCTCATCTTCCCCTTCTCTCCTTCGTCCTGTACGCAATCCATTCTGTGTCTAGCTCCCCCATTAGATCATAATCTCCTGGAGAGCAGAAACAATGCAATTTCATTTCTTTTCAACTCTCCCGAGATCTTACTAAAGTGCTCTGCACCAAGGATGTGGACAATGAATACCATTGATAATAACAGTAATAATTATAGTCTTTGTAAATCGCTTACTATGTTCCAAGCACTGTCCTAAGTGCTGGAGTAGATACCAGGTAATAAGGTTTGACACAGTCCCTCTCCCACATGCACTTCAGAGTCTCAATCCCCGTTTTACAGATGAAGGAACTGAGGCTCAGAGAAGTGAAGTGACTTGCCCAAGGTCCCACGGCAGACAAGTAGCAGAACTGGGATTAGAGCCCGCGACCTCCTACTCCCAAGCCCGTGCTCCAGATGGATGGAAGGAAAGATGGATTGCTGAGAGAGGACGGATTTGACAAGACAGATGGTTCTTCAGTCATCCTATCTTCCCTTCTCCCATACCACCTCCCATTTTCCAACTTTCATTCCCACCCCAGAGTCATGCTAAATAGCGTATCATTATATTGTCATAGTCATTACTAATAACGATATCATTATCGTATTTATTAAGAAGTTGTGTGCCTAAATTAAGAGAAGCAGTGTAGCTAAGTGGAAAGAGTGCAGGCTTGGGAGCCAGAGGTCATGGGTTCTAGTCCCGGTACTGGACTTGTCAGCTGTGTGACTTTGGGCAAGTCACTTCACTTCTCTGGGCCTCAGTTACCTCATCTGTAAAATGGGGATTAAGACTGTGAACCCAAAGTGGGACAACCTGATCACCTTGTATCTACCCCAGCGCTTAAAACAGTGTTTTGCACATAGTAAGCGCTTAACAAATGCCATTATTATTATTACTATTATCATTACTCTGGGCCTCAGTTACCTCATCTGTAAAATGGGGATTAAGAGTGTGAGCCACACGTGAGACAACCTGATCACTTTGTATCCTCCCCAGCGCTTGGTACAGTGCTTTGCACATAGTAAGCGCTTAAGAAATGCCATCATTATTATCATTATTATTATTGAATTATTTCAATTGCTGGTATAGAAACAAAAGAATCAGTTCAGACACAATTTCTATCCCTCAGGGGATCGAAGTGTAAGGGGAAGAGAGACCCTAGGGATGTTAAGTCACTACCCCAAGTTACACAACAGGTCAGTAGCAGAACTGGCATCAGAAATCAAGTCTCAATCAATCAGTCAATCCTATTTATTGAGCACTTACTCTGGACCCAGCACTGTACTAAGCACTTGGAAAAGTTCAATATAATAGAGTTGGTAGACACGTTCCCTGCCCGCGATAAGTTTACAGCTAGAGTGATTCCTATTCCTTCAGGCCATGATATGTTTTTTAAAAATATGGTATTCGTTAAACACTTGCCATGTACCAAGCACTGTTCTAAGCACTGGGGTAGACACAAGGTAATCGAGTCGTCCCACTTGGGCCTCACGTTCTTATTCCCCATTTTACAGATGTGGTAACTGAGGCACAGAGAAGAGACTCGCCCAAGGTCACGCAGAGGATTAGTGGCAGAGCGGGCGACTGTACTAAGCATTTGGGAGAGTTCAGTACAACAGAGTTGTTAAACGCATTCCCTGCCCACAATGAGCTAACAGTCTACAGGGACTCCCCTTCCTTTAGACCATGATGCCTCCCCAAAACTGGATTATCAGTTCTACTTCAGTCTTAGCCGCCTCCCTCACAGACTTTGACAATTTATCAACGTCCAGCGTTGTCTGTGAACCCTGTAGGACAGCTAAGTATCTGGCTAGCTCCAAGGGCAATTCCTTGGTGAAGTGGTGGGGTGAGATGATTTGCAAAAGGAAGGAGACATTTTGTCCCAGAGCAGAGGCCGGGCGAGTGACCCTTTTAGGATCCTGCCCATGGTGGCCTTCATGTCCCAGTTCCTCAGGCTGTAGATGAGGGGGTTCAGGGCCGGGGCACCACAGTGTAGAACACGGACATCAGCAGATCCACGATCGAGGAGGGGTCTAAGGGCGGCTTGATGTAGACAAATATCCCCACGAAGAGGAAAACAGAGACGATGCAGAGGTGAAGCAGACAGGTGGAGACGGCTTTGGCCTAGCCCTCGGCGGCCGTCATCCTCAGGACGGCCCGGAAGATGCGGGCGTACGGGTCGACGACGTAAATGAAGCAGAACGAAACCTAAGACTGCTCTAAGAATCACAGTCGCATCGATGGCGATGTGCTTCTCGGAGCAGGTGATCTTCAGCAGAGGGGGAACGTCACAGAAGAAGTGGGAGACGGTGTTGGACCCGCAGAAGGATGGGGAGAACGTCCTACCTGAACACATTACTGCAAACAGGCCCCCGCTGAGCCAGGAGGTGGTGGCCATCTTCGCACAGGCCCCTCGAGCCATGATGACCTCGTAGGTCAGAGGGAGGCAGATGGCGGCATAGCGGTCGCAGGGCATGTCACCCGTCGTCCGGGGACGGGTTCATTCAGTGATCGGCGAGGTGAGAGAGAGAGAGAGAGGCCGGGGACGGAAAGCGTAAGTTTATATAAAATTTATTCCACCAGGTGAATTGAATTTATGTAATTGTTTAGGCGCAATGGATTGAGCTTCCCTTTCGGGAGGAATATAATCAATTAGCAATATTAGAGCTTCCCTACACGGGAGGAACACAATCATCCGTTAATCGCGCGTGGGTGAGTTGGCTAACTCTCACCCATGTGCACTTCCCACTCGGGAAGAATCCACTTACTTTCCCATATGGGGAGAATTCATTACATTACCCGCGCACGTGGTGGGCGGCTAGCTGTCACAGTGTGCTCTCCCTACATGGGAGGAATCCACTCATAATTCCCATCAGCAGCGGGATATCTGGGTCCCACCCACGAGACACTCGCCCATCCCGCGGCCCTTGCCTCAGTGTGTTGGTTCTGGTTGTAGAGCGGGCATCTGGCCTTCTGGGCAGGGAGAGACACGTGGGCTGCTACTGCTGCTGCAGCGGCTGCTCCTGCTGCTGCGTGTCCTGGTGTTCTGACCCCGAAGGTCAGAGGCGACAGGTATTTATTGCCTGTGCCCCTAGGCCATTCCAGCTTCCGGCCTCAGTCTAGCCAATCTCTGCCCTCCCCCCTCCTCCATACCTAATTTGATTGGCACGGGGGCGAGGGACACCTTCTGTATTCCCAGCTTGGGCTGTCAATCTAGCAGATTTGGTCGTGGGGGTGGTATCCCACCCTCAGTTCCGAGTTCCGCCTGCTGGCTCAGGTGGTAACGAGATAGCTTTTGACCTTGAGATGGCCGGTACCCAAGGGTCACCTCGGAACAGGGCATCACCGTGAGGACGGATGTCTCTGAGCCGGAAAGCCAGGGCACGGAGAAGTCCTTGATGGCACAGCCCATATGCAGATGGATCTCATCTGGTCAAGGAGTTGTGAATGGAGCTGGGGACGATGACGGAGATGAGGCCGAGGTCGAGGACGGACAGGTTCCTGAGGAAGAAGTACATGGGGGTGTGGAGGCGCCAGACGAGGATGGTGAAGGCGAAGATGAGGAGATTACCCATCAGGGCCGCCAGTAGACCAGGAGGAACGGTGCGGCGTGGACCAGCTGCAGCTCCCGGACCTCCGAAAAACCCAGAAGCAGGAATTCTGTCTTAACTGTGACATTGGTCATTTTCTGGAAATTGACGTTTACTTCCTAAGGACATTTATAAAAGGTAGGGGTGAGAATAATATTTCAGAGAACGGCACACAGGAGAGGAGGAAATCTTTGGTTGGAGGAAATCTCGGGTGTTTTATATGGTAATGCTTCCTGCTGACTATGTGCCAGACACTGTACTAAACACTGGAGTAGATTGAACTCCTCACTCTCGGCTTCAAAGATCTCCATCACCTCGCCCCCTCCGACCTCACCTCCCTTCTCTCTTTCTCCTCCCAGTCAGCACTCTTGGCTCCTCTACCTCTAACCTCCTCACTGGGCCTCATTCTCACCTGTCCTGCCGTCGACTCCCAGCCTACGTCCTTCCCCTGGCTTGGAATGCCCCCCCTCCACACATCTGCCAAGGTAGCTCTCTTCCTCCCTTCAAAGCCCTTCTGAGAGCTCACCTCCTTCAGGAGGTCTTCCCAGACTGAGCCCCTTTTTCTTCTCCTCCTCCCAATCCCCGACCTCTGCTCTAACTCCAGCCCCTCCCCACAGCACTTGAAGATATTTGTACGGATTTATTACTCTATTTATTTTACTTGCACATATTTAATATTCTATTTATTTTGTTAGTGATGTGCATATAGCTATAATTCTAATTATTCTGACGATTTTGACACCTGTCTACATGTTTTGTTTTATTGTCTGTCTCCCCCTTCTTGACTGTGTGTCCGTTGTTAGGTAGGGACTGTCTCTAGATGTTGCCGACTTGTACTTCTCAAGCGCTTAGTATAGTGATCTGCGCACAGATAAGCGCTCAATATATACGATTCAATGAATGAATAAATGAATAGTAGCTAATGAGGTTGTTCATCTCATCCAATCAACCTGCCCTGGTTCGGGACGGCACTGAAACCATTCCTGACTCCTAGAAGCCTAATCCATTTGCAAACATTTGCAAGGATTGTGGTCACATAATTCTAAATAATTGGAGAAACAGGACAGCTAAGTGGAAAGAGGATGGTCCTGGGAAACTAGGGTACCTTGGTCTTAATCCTAGCTCCGCCACTTACCTGCTGGGCGACCTCGGGCAAGTCATTTAACTTTTCTGTTCCTCGGTTCCTTCATCTGTAAAATGAGGTTTTAGACGATAAGCCCCATGTAGGACAGGGACACTGTCCAATCCAGCACTGAGTATGGTTTTTGGCATATGGTAATAATAATAATGATGATGGCATTTATTAAGCACTTACTCTGTGCAAAGCACTGTTCTAAGCGTTGGAGAGGTTACAAGGTGATCGGGTTGTCCCACGGGGGGCTCACAGTCTGAATCCCCATTTTACAGATGAGGTAACTGAGGCCCAGATAAGTTAAGTGACGTGCCCAAAGTCACAGAGCAGACAAGTGGTGGAGTCGGGATTTGAACCCATGACCTTTGACTCCAAAGCCCGTGCTCTTTCCACTGAGCCACGCTGCTTCTCTACGCACTTAACAAACACCACAATTATTATTATTAAGAAAGAACAGGAAAATTCCTGTTATTTCCGGGGCTAATACTGAAATTTCCCTTCCCTGCCTCTCACATTTCCCCTGCTTCTTTCCGGAGTCACCGGGCCCGTCCTGAGCTGGGGAGCATCGAACATTGCTGAGAGAGAAGCTCACTCCACCTCGTCGGTCCTGGACTCGAGTGGCAGTGACAGGAAGGTATGGGTGAGGGGTGAGAGCTATCAGAATCCTCCCTCCCGATCTCTGCTCTCCGACTGGCTGCGCCGTCCTCTCAGACGACGGCCGGGTTTATTTCCTGGGAGATTCCCCCTGGAAGGATGGCCCCGACGCTCCGCTGAGAAGGCCGACCGTCCGGAAATCTCGGAAGGCCGGGATCGTGCTTTCCCTGTTGTCCCGGCCCTCACAACCTAAATAACTGCCCATGTCCATGTGGTTCCCACTCTGGGACTCCTTCCTAGAA
The DNA here is from genome assembly GCF_015852505.1 of Tachyglossus aculeatus. Classification (NCBI taxonomy): domain Eukaryota; kingdom Metazoa; phylum Chordata; class Mammalia; order Monotremata; family Tachyglossidae; genus Tachyglossus; species Tachyglossus aculeatus. Next base: position 978,652 of record NW_024045094.1, read on the forward strand.
TGACGTCAGCGAAATAATGATCACTCCACAAGTGGACCTGGATGGAAACTAGTAATAATAATATTAATAATGATGGTATTTGTTAAGCACTTACTAAGTGCCAGGCAATGTTCTAAGCGCTGGGGTAGATACAAGGTAATCAGGTTGTCCTACATGGGTCTCACAGTCTTCATCCCCATTTTCCCGACGAGGTACTTGTGGCCCAGAGAAGTTAAGTGACTTGCCCAAAGTCACACAGCTGATGAGTGGCAGAGTTGGGATTAGAACCCACGACCTCTGACTCCCAAGCCAGGGCTCTTTCCACTAAGCCACGCTGCTGCTCCATGAGGAGAATAATGAGGCCGGGGTCCCAGGTATACCAGCCGCACCCTGCCAAAGCTGTTTTGCTTGGGATGTCTATCACTGACCTGATGACATCGGCCAAGTCCGAGGGAGGAAGCTAGGAAAAGCAGCGTGGCTCAGTGGATAGAGCACGGGTTTGAGACTTAGAGGTCATGGGTTCTAATCTTGACTCTGCCACTCGTCAGCTGTGTGACTTTGGGCAAGTCACTTAACTTCTCTGGGCCTCAGTTACCTCATCTGGAAAATGGGGATGAAGACTGTGAGCCCCACGTTGGACAAACTGATTGCCTTGTATCCCCCCTCAGCGCTTAGAACAGTGCTTGGCACATAGTAAGCGCTTAATAAATGCCATCATCATTATTATTATTAGGAAAGTGGAAAAGAATTCTCAGTCCTCTCCAGTTCTTCTCCAATGTTGCTGGCTGGGTCCTCCTCGGCCTCCCATCCTGTAACCGTGGGTGTCCCTCAGGTTCAGTTTTGGGTCCCCTTCTTCTTTGACTTGTTGATTGATTTCCTCCCAATCTGTCTCTTTCTCTCTCCCCTCCCAATTCTTCCCCCACAGCATCTCCATAATCTGCCCTTCCTTCTCCATCCAAACTGGCTTTATGCTGGTGCAAACACTGGTCGTGTCCCCTCTCGACTACTGCATCAGTCTCTTCACCGACATCACTGCCAACAGTTTCTCACCTCTCCAGTTCATGCCAAGCCCCGTTGTTTGAATCATTGTTTCTAAACCATTGTACTGCATATATCTCTCTCAACCCCCGTGAAATTCTCACTGGTTGTCCATTCCCACCTGCAGGAATTTCTGATCATCGGTTCTTTCTCCACAATTCATCCTCTGCCTCCCCCACTGTATCACAAAAACCACACTTTACTAGTCTCAATTTAATCTGCTCAGGGTGACTTATTCTCATCTCTTTCATTACCTGCTGTTGCTTTCCCACACATTCCCTTTTGCCTGCCCCTACCCTACCACCGACTACCACATCAGTACTTTCCTGTTAGCCTAAGTGCTTGGATACCGACAATCTCCCTCATTGCTCTTATGTACGTATCATTATACTGCATTGCTTTTCCCCACCTGCATTTTATTTTAGTGTTTAAGTCCACCTACCTCTAGATTATAAACTCTTTGGGAGCAGGGCTCACACCTACTAATTCTATCATACTTTTCCATGAGCTTAGTAAAGTGCTCCGCACAGAGTAACCACTCAATAAATACTCCTGATTGGTTGATTGAGATTCAGGTGTTCATTTCTAAGCATCTGAGGGGCCTGACAAGTGCAGGTGGTTGCTACGAAACGAGTGGATCGGGAAGGAAATAATCATTCATTAAATCAATCCATCGCATTTACTGAGTGCTTATTCGGTACCTTGCATTTCTCCCATGCAAATCTAACAGGGATCGAGGAAAGAGCTCTAAATCCTGATCATGAAGAAGGGCCTTGTCAGCCACAGCAGCACGCATCGGAATACCTTCCCTGTCGGGACTCTGTCTTTAGAGCCGGAGGACGGCTGTAAATCTGGACAAATCCGTGGACAGTCCCTCTGACGACGGCTGCGATCATTGGCATGACATTTTATGCCAGAGAGGGACCTGGGAGAGTGAACCCTTTAGGACCCTCCCCAGGGCAGACTTCACATCTTTATTCCTCAGGCTGTAGATGAGGGGGTTGAGGGTGGGGGGCACCACGGTGTAAAACGTGGACGGCAGCAGATATATTGTCGAGCGGAAGTCCGAGGGCGGTTTGAGGTAGGCGGAAGACGCGGTAGAGAAAAAAGCAATGACGACAGCGAGATGGGGCAGGCAGGTGGAGAAGGCTTTTGCCCGGCCCTCGGCGGCCGGCATCCTCAGCACGGCCCAGAAAATGCGGATGTACGAGATTACGATGAACACGAAGAAGACGACGGCAATCACTACCCCTATGGTCATGCTCACGTCCGTGACAACGTGTTTCTCGGAGCAGGAGATCTTCAGCAGAGCGGGGACGTCACAGAAGAACTGAGGGATGACGTTGTACCCGCAGAAGGACATGGAGAAGGTCGAAGCTGAAAATAAGGCCCCAAGCAGTCCTCCTCCGAGCCAGGATGCGGCGGCCATCTTCCCACAGGCCCCTCGATCCATGATGACCTCGTAGCGCAGGGGGAGGCAGATGGCGGCATAGCGGTCGTAGGACATCGCCGTGAGGACGAAATACTCAGAACCCGCAAAGAATATCCACAGAAAGAGCTGAGTGATGCAGCCTAAGAAGGCGATGGAGTTATTATTAGTCAGGGAGTTGTGGATGGACTTGGGGACGATGACGGAAATGAGGCCGAGGTCGAGGACGGACAAGTTCCTGAGGAAGAAGTACATAGGGGTGTGGAGGCGCCGGTCGAGGGCGGTGACAGTGAAGATGAGGAGACTCCCCATCAGGGCTGCCAGGCAGACCAGGAGGAACAGGGCAGGGTGGACCAGCTGCAGCTCCCGTACCTCCGAGAATCCCAGGAGCAGGAATTCTGTCTTCTCGGTGACATTGGTCATTTTCTGGGAATTGACATTGACTGCCTAAGAACATTTAGAAAAGATAGGGAGGAGAATTATATTCCAGAGAAGAGTGCACAGCAGAGGAGAAAATCTTTGTGTTGGAGGGAATCTCTGTTGTTTCTTCTGGTAATTTTTCCTGCTCACTATGTGCCAGACACTGTACTAACGGCTGGAGTAGATAGAACTTCTCACTCTCGGCTTCAAGTCTCTCCATTTCCTCGCCCCCTCATACCTCACCTCCCTTCTCTCCTTCTCCATCCCAGTCAGTACCCTCCACTCCTCTGACGCTAACCTCCTCACTGGGCCTCGTTCTCCCCTATACCACCCTCGACCCCCGGCCCACATCCTTCTCCTGGCCTGGAATGCCCTCCCTCCGCACATCCGCCAAGGTAGCTCTCTTCCTCCCTTCAAAGCCCTACTGAGAACTCACCTCCTCCAGGAGGCCTTCCCAGACTGAGCCATTTTTCCTCTCCTCCTACCCATCCCCCCCACCCTACCTCCATCCTCTCCCCAGAAAACCTGTATATATTTATACGGATTTATTACTCTATTCATTTTACTTGTACATATATAATATTCTATTTATTTTGCTGATGATGTGCATATAGCTATAATTCTATTTATTCTGACGATTTTGATACCTGCTTACATATTTTGTTTTGTTGTCTGTCTCCCCCTTCTAGACTGTGAGTCCGTTGTTAGGTAGGGACTGTCTCTAGATGTTGCCGAGTTGTACTTCCCAAGCGCTTAGTACAGTGCTCTGCACACAGTAAGCGCTCAATAAATACGATTGAAACAATGAATGAATGAATAGTATCTAATCAGGTTGTTCATCTCCTCCAATCAATCTGCCCTGGTTCGGGCCGGCACTGAAACCATTCCTATCTCTCATCCTATCCCGACTGGATTACTGCATCAACCTCCTCTCTGATCTCCCATCCTCCTGTCTCTCCCCACTTCAGTCTATACTTCACTCTGCTGCCCGGATCATATTTGGGCAGAAACGCTCTGGGCATATTACTCCCCTCCTCAAAAATCTCCAGTGGCTGCCTGTGAACCTAGTAGTCAAGCAAAAACTCCTCACTCTTGGCTTCAAGGCTCTCCATCACCCCGCCCCCTCCTTCCCCCACCCCCCTTCTCTCCTTCTACAGCCCAGCCCTCACCGTCCGCTCCTCTACCGCTAACCTCCTCACTTTACCTCGTTCTCACTTCTCCCGCCGTCAACACGCGTCCCATGTCTTCGCCCTGGCCTGGAATGCCCTCCCTCTGCACATCAGCCAAGTTAGCTCTCTTTCTACCTTCAAAGCCCTACTGAGAGCTCACCGCCTCCAAGAGGCCTTCCCAGAATGAGCCTCCTTTTTCCTTTCCTTCTCCCCATCCCCCAAGCCCTACCTCTTTTCCCGCCCCACAGCACTTGTATGTATATTTGTACAGATTTCCTATTCTATTTATTTTGTTAATGATGAGCATATACCTTTAATTCTACTTGTTCTGACGACTTTGACACCTGTCTACATGTTTTGTTTTGTTGTCTGTCTCCCCCTTCTAGACTGTGAGCCCGTTGTTGGTAGGGACCGTCTCTATATGTTGTCAAATTGTACTTCCCAAGCGCTTAGTACAGTGCTCTCCACACAGTAAGCGCTCAATAAATACGATTGAAAGAATGAATGAATTCCTGACTCCTAGAAGCTTATTCAATTTGCAAACATCTACAAGGATTGTGGTCATATAATTCTAAATAATTGGAGATGCTGCCCAGCTAAGTGGAAAGGGGATGGTCCTGGGATGGTCTTAATCCCCGCTCTGCCACTTACCTGCTGGGCGACATCGGGGATGTTACTTAACCTTTCTGTTCCCCGGTTCCCTCATCTGTAAAATGAGGTTTTAGACGATGAGCTCCATTTAGGACAGGGGCACTGTCCAATCCGATTATATCATATCTACTCCAGCACTGAGTATGGTGTTTGGCACATGGTAAGTACTTAACAAACACCACAATTGTTATTATTGTGAAAGAACAGGAAAATCCTTGTTATTTCCGGCCTGATATTGAAATTACCCTTCCCTGCCCCTCACCTTTCCCCTGCTTCTTTCCGGAGTCACCGGGCCCGTCCTGGGCTGGGGAGCATCAAACTTTGCTAAGAGAGAAGCTCACTCCATCTCGTCGGTCCTGGACTCTGGTGGCAGTGACAGGAAGGGTCGTTATCAGAATCCTCCCTCCCCCTCTCTGCTCTCCGGCTGGCTGTGCCGTCCTCTCAGACGACGACCGGGTTATTTCCTGGGAGATTCCCCCTGGAAGGATGGCCCCGGGGCTCCGCTGAGACGGCCGACCGTCCGGGAATCTTGGAAGGCCGGGATCTTAGTCTCCCTGTGGTCCCGGCCCTCACAACCTAAATAACTGTCCATTCCCAAGTGGTTCCCACTCTGGGGCTCCTTCCTAGAATAACGTCAACGAACTAATGATCACTCCACAGGTGGACCTGAATGGAAACTCATAATAATAATATTAATAATGATGGTATTTGTTAAGCACTTACTAAGTGCCAGGCACTGTTCTAAGCGCTGGGGTAGATAAGAGGTGGTCAGGTTATCCCACATAGGGCTCACAGTCTTCATCCCCATTTTACAGATGAGGTAACTGAGGCCCAGAGAAGTTAGGTGACTTGCCCAAAGTCACACAGCTGACGGGTGACATTATTATTATTATTATTATTATTATTATAGTAAGTGTTCAATAAATATGATTGAATGAATGAATAAACCTCCCTGAACCTTCTGCTCTCTGTCTTTTACTGGTTTACTTTGAGGGGAGGGTCATTTTATCCTCGGTACCTGTCTCCAGCTGGGGGATCCCGGGCAAGTCAGAGGTCATGGGTTCAAATCCTGGCTCTGCCAGTTCTCAGCTGTGTGAGTTTGGGCAAGTCGTTCAACTTCTCTGTGCCTCAGTGACCTCATCTATTACATGGGGATGGAGATTGGAAATCCCCCGTGGGACAGCCTCATCACCTTGTAACCTCCCCAGCGCTTAGAACAGTGCTATGCACATAGTAAGCGCTTAACCTCCCCAGCACTTAATAAATGCAATCATTATTAAATAAACCTCTCTGAACCTTCAGTTCTCTGTTTTCATTTTAAGATGACTTTACCGTTGTCACCTTTCTCCAGCTGGGGACCTTCTGACGAATAAACCTCCCTGAACCTCCCCCTGTCTGTTTTTTACGGTTTTTTTTTATGGGGGGGTGAGCGGTCAATAAATACCAGTGATAGATTGTGGGCAGGAATATGTCTACCAACTCTGTTCTTTTGTTCTCTCCCAAGCGTTCAGCACAGTGCTCTGCACACAGTAAGCGCTTAATAAATACCAGTGATTGTGGGCAGGAAACTGAGTTATCAAATCTGTTTCGTTGTAGTCTCCCATGCACTTAGTATAGTGTTCTGCACACAATAAGTTCTCAATAGGTACCATTGATTGATTGCAGGCAGGGAACAGAACTACCAACTCTGTTCTGTTGTAGTCTCCCAAGCGCTTAGTACAGTGCTTTGCACGCAGTAAGCGCTCAATAAATACCAGTGATTGATTGTGGGCAGGGAACAGAGCTACCAACTCTGTTCTGTTGTCTCTCCCAAGTACATAGCACAGGGCTCTGCACACAGTAAGCGCTCAATAAATACCAGTGACTGTGGGCAGGGAATGGAGCTATCAATTCTGTTCTGTTGTCTTCCATGCACTTAGTACAGTGTTCTGCATACAATAAGTGCTCAATAAGTACCAGTGATTGATTGTGGGCAGGGAACAGAGCTACCAACTCTGTTCTGCTGTTCTCTCCCAAGCGCTTAGCACAGTACTCTGCACACAGTAAGTGCTCAATAAATACCAGTGATTGTGGGCAGGGAACGGAGCTATCAAATCTGTTTAGTTGTAGTTTCCCATGCACTTAGTACAGTGTTCTGCACACAATAAGTGCTCAATAAATATCAGTGATTGATTGTGGGCAGGGAACAGAGCTACCAACTCTGTTCTGTTGTAGTCTTCCATGCAGTTACTACAGTGTTCTACACACAGTAAGTGCTCACTAGGTACCATTGATTGACTGGGGTCAGGGAACAGAGCTACCAACTCTGTTCTGTTGTAGTCTCCCATGCAGTTAGTACAGTGTTCTACACACAGTAAGTGCTCACTAAGTACCATTGATTGATTGTGGGCAGGGAACAGAGCTACCAACTCTGTTCTGTTGTAGTCTCCCAAGCGCTTAGTACAGTGCTGTGCACAGAGGAAACACTCAGTAAATCGGATTAACTGCCTGCCTGCCTGACTGTCTGGAGTCCCCGGGGACCCTGGAGTCCCTCCTCCCCAGGACACAAATAAGAGGGCGGAGGGACGGAGGGATGGAAGGAGGCAAAGAGTTCCCCCCAAACCCTCCTCTTCCTCTTCCTCTTCCTCCTCCTCCAGCCCCGCCCCCACACATCCCCGACCCCTAAAACACTCCTCCCCAGGCCCCGGGGACATTGCTCCAAACCTGCTCCCGTCTACAGGGGGATTGCAACAGGCTCCTGTCTACAGAGGATTGAAACTCACTTCTGTCTACAGGGAGATTGTAACCAACTCCAGTCTACAGGGGATTGAAACTCACTTCCGTCTACAGGAGGATTGTAACCAGCTCCTATCTACAGGGAGATTGCAACCAGTTCCTGGCTACAGGGGGATTGCCAGCAGCTCCTGTCTGCAGGGGGATTAAAACTCATTTCTGTCTACAGGGGGATTGCAACCAGTTCCTGTCTACTGGGGGATTGTAACCGGCTCCCTTTTATAAAGGGATTGAAATTCACTTCTGTCTACAGGGGGATTCCAACCGGCTTCCTTTCATAAGGGAATTGCAACCCGCTTCTGTCTACAGGAAGATTGCAACGAACTCCTGTGTGCAGGGAGATTGCAACCCGCTTCTGTCTACAGGGGGATTGCAACCAGCTCCTGTCTACAGGGGGATTGCAATCCGCTCCCTTTTATAAGGGGATTGCAACGCGCTCCCATCTACAGAGAGATTGCAACCTGCTCCTGTCTACAGGGTATTGAAACCCGCTTGTATTTACAGTGGGTTGCCACCGGCTCCTGTCTAGAGGAGATTTCAACTCACTTCTGTCTACAGGAGGATTACAACCAGCTCCTGTCTTCAGGGGGATTGCAACTAGCTCCTGTGTGCAGGGGGATTGCAACTCGCTTCCGTCTACAGAAAGATTACTACCAGCTCCCGTCTACAGGAAAATTGCAACCAGGTCCAATTAAGGGGGATTGCAACTCGCTTCTGTCTAAAGGGAGATTGCAATCAGCTCCTGTCCACTGGAAGATTGCAACCCACTTCTGTCTACAGGGAGATTGCAACCAGCTCCTGTCTACAGGAAGATTGCCACCAGTTCCCGTCTCCAAGGAGGTTGCAACCTGGTAAATCGCCTCCTCTGGGCTCCTTGCTCGGTTGGATACGAGTCGGACCGTGGGTAAAGTGATAATTTAGTTTATTGATCACTGTGGGATTTGCTAGACGCTTCCCAATAAAGACCATTAACTGTTATAGGCGCTGGGAGCGATGCTAAATCATCAGGTTGGACAGAGGGAGGCCTTGTCCCTGGCCTAAGGAGGAGGGATAAGGGGTCATTTTGTTAAAATAGTATTTATTAAGCGCCTATTATGTGCCAAGCACTGTACTAACCGCTGGGGTAGATACAAGTTAAATAGGTTGGACACAGCTCCTGTCTCACATGGGACTTAGTCTAGGGAGAAGGGAGAACCTTTTTTTGATCGTACTTATTAAGCACTTACTATGTGCCAGACACTGTACTAAGCGCTGGGGTAGATAAAAGTTATTTAGATTGGATTCAGCTCCTGTCTCACATGGGGCTCACAATCTAAGCAGGAGGGAGAACTATCGTTTTTAAAATATTGTACTTATTAAGCACTTATTCTGTGCCAGGCACTGTACTAAGCGCTGGGGTAGATACAAGCTCATCAGATTGCACACGGTCCTTTGTCCCACATGGGGGTCACAGTCTAAGTAGGAGGGAGAAGCTTTTTTTATTTTATAGGTACTTGATAAGTATTTCTATATGCCTAGAACTGTATTAAGCGCCTATCACTATACTAAGCGCTGGGGTAGGTAAAAATTATTCACATTGAATACTGTGAGTCCTATATAGGGCTCACAGTCAAAGTAAAAGGGAGAACCGGTATTACTATTATTACTATTATTATTACAATTTTTTTATTAGTACTTGTTAAACGTTTAGTATGTTCATTCAATCATTCAATCGTATTTATTGAGCGCTTACTGTGTGACGAGCACTGTACTAAGCCCTTAGAGAGTACAATTCAGCAACAAATGCAAACAATCCCTGCCCACAGCGGGCTCACAGTCTAGAGGGGCGGAAAGAGACAACAAAACAAGTCAACAGGCATCAGTAGCATCATTATAAATAAATAGAATTATAGCTATATACACATCATTAATAAAAATAAATATAACTATAAATATGAAAATGTATAGACACAAGGGCTGTGGGGCGGGGAGGTTCTCTCATCTGTAAAATGGGGATGAAGATCATGAGCCCCACGTGGGACAGGGACTATGTCCGAACTGATGACCTTATATCCACCCCAGCGCTTAGTACAGTGCCTGGCACATAGTAAACACTTAACAAATGCCCTAAAAATAAATATCATCAATAGATGGATAATAGCAAAATATAGTAATATAATAATAATAATGGCATCTGTTAAGCACTTAAATTCACTAAACGTAAATACCATGGATTGATTGATAATAATAAATATAGCAATATAATAATAATAATGGTATTCGTTAAGCGCTTACTATGTGCTAAGCATGGTATTTGCTAAGCAGTTACTATGTCTGTCTTATATGCCTGTCTACTTGTTTTGTTTCCTGTCTACTTACTTTGTTGTCTGTCTCCCCCCGTCTAGACTGTGAGCCCGTTGTTGGGTAGGGAACGTCTGTAGATGTTGCTGACTTGTACTTTCCAAGAGCTTAGTACAGTGCTCTGCATACAGTACGTGCTCAATAAATACGATTGAATGAATGAATGAGTGAGAGAAGCAGCATGATATAGTAGATGAAACACTTGTCCTTCTGTCCGTTTCTAGCTCTGTGGAATAATAATAATAATAATAATAATAATAATAATAATATAATAGTAATAATATTTGTTAAGGGTTTACTATGTGGCACGTGGAAGCAACCTGGCCCTGTGGAAAGAGCACAGGCCCGGGAGTCAGAAAACCTGGGTTCTAATCCTGACATTTGTCTGGTGTGTGACCTTGGGAAACTGACTCCCTTAGCCCATCTCTGAAATGGAGATTAAGATTGTGAGCACCACATGGGACAGGGATTGTGTCCAACCCCATTACCTCCTATCCACCCCAGAACTTAGTATAGTGCCTGTCGCATAGTAAGACTTTAACCGATATCATTATTGTTTTTATTGTTATAGAAAATGTAGTATAGTACGTCACTCTGCATTCTGTGCCCCGCCTTCCAGTGCATCAAAGAGAGGGACTACCTGTCGGACCACGCAGCCTAACGGATAAGGCGTCTGACTTCGGATCAGGAGATTGAGGGTTCGAATCACTCCGTGGTGAATTTTTCTTTTTATCTTTCGCAGGACATTGCCTGCTCCAAATCGGACACAATTTAGAGGCCGATTTCCGGTCCCGAGGCCTCTGCTCTCAGTGGGAACTGGCCCCACGGGTCAATATCTTAACCTTTGGTCGGTAGACGCGATCCACCCCTTCTAGAATTAATTAAATTGTAATGAAGCAGGCCAAAATAACATGCCAACAGCCTGAGCAGGACGAAGGACAAGCGCAAGGAGTATAAAACCCTTGAAGGAAGGGCAGATGTCTCGCCCTCTTCTTCACCTTTCTAAGCCCTTCTATTTCCCATGTTTTGGGAGACCCAAGAACGGGAGGGTGTAGAAAGGAATGAAGGGGATGCAAAATGTGTGATCATCAGGAAAACGATGTTTTCCAACTTAATGACAAGAGCCCGGGCTTTGGAAGTCAGAAGTTGTGGGTTCTAATCCCGGCTCCACCACTTCTCGGCTGTGTGAATTTGGGCCCGTCACTTCACTTCTCTGGGCCCCAGTTCCCTCATACGTCAAATGGGGATGAAGACTGTGAGCCCCACGGGGGACAACCTGATCACCTTCTATCTCCCCCAGCTTTTAGAATCGTGCTTGGCACATAGTAAGCACTTAACAAATATCATCATAATTATATCATCAGGGCAGACATAGTCCCTGCTTCACACGTAGCTCACAGTCTAAATAGGAGAGTGAACAAGTATTTTATGGTATTTTTAAAGTGCCTACTATGTGCGAGGCACTGGACTGAAGTCTAATCCTGGCTCTGCCCCTTGTCTGCTATGTGATTCCGGCCCAGTCACTTCACTTCTCTGGGCCTCAATTACCTCATCTGTGAAATGGGGATTAAGACCGTGAGCCCCGTGAGGGACAGGGATTCTTTCAGTCATATTCATTGAGCGCTTACTGTGTGCAGAGCACTGTACTAAGCGCTTGGAAAGTACAATTCATCAACAAATAGAGACAATCCCTACCCACAGGGATTGTGTCCAACCCCATTATCTTGTGTTAACCTCTGTGCTTAGAACAGTCTCTGACACATAATAATAATAATAATAATAATAATAGCAATAGTGGTATTTGTTAAGTGCTCACTCTGTGCCAAGCATTGTTCTAAGCGGTGGGGTAGATACAAGGTCATCGGATTGTCCCGCGTGGGGCTCACAGACTTCATCCCCATTTTACAGATGAGGTCACTGAGGCACGGAGAAGTTAAGTGATGGAGAAGCAGCGTGGCTCAGTGGAAAGAGCCTGAGCTTTGGAGTCAGAGGTCATGGGTTCAAATTCCGGCTCCACCGTCTGTCACCTGTGTGACTTTGGGCAAGTCACTTCAATTATCTGGGCCTCAGTGACCTCGTCTGTAAATTGGGGATTTAAACTGTGAGCCGTGGGACAACCTGATCATCTTGTAACCTCTCCAGTACTTAGAACAGGGCTTGGCACATAGTAAGCACTTCAAAAATACCAAAGGCATTATTAACTGACTTGCCCAAAGTCACACAGCTGACAAGTCGCAGAGCCAGGATTAGAACACTTAACAAATGCCACAGTGATTATTATTATTATTATTATTATTATTATTATTATTATTATTATTATTATCATTTTATTTTCTGTACCTTGAGATATTCAACCTGCCCGCAGTACTGTTTTCCACATCCATAATTTATTTTGTCTGTCTCCTCCTCTAGACTACCAGCTCCTACTACCGTGGGGCAGAGAACGTTTCTGCCAACTCTGTTGTATTGGACTCTCCCGAGCACTTTGTACAGTGCTCTGCACACAGTAAGTGCTCAATAAGTGCTATCAATTTCTTGATTGGCCTTGGGCCAGTCACTGCACATTTCTGGGCCTCAGTCCCCTCATCTATAAAATGGGGATGAAGATGGCGAGCCCCATGTGGGATAGGGACTGTGTCCGTCCCGATTACCTGGCGTCTACCCCAGAACTCAGTTCAGCCACTGGCAAGAAGAAAGCCCTTTAACAAATACCACAAGAATCTTCCTCGGGGCAGAGCTCTGTACTAAGCGCTGAGAGAGAGTATCTAGCTGGGACATAGACACAGTCCACCCTCGAGACTGAAAACTCGTTATGGGGAAGGAATGTGTCTGTTTATTGTTCTGCGGTACTCTCCCAAGCACTTAGTATAGTGCTCTGTACACAGTAAGCGCTCATTAAATAGGACTGAATGACTGACTCCTGGTCCCTCGAAGGGCTCCTGGTTTCCTCTTGATTGAGACCGTGAGCGCCACGTGGGACCGGGGTTGTGTCCCTCCCGATTTATTGGTTTCCACCACAGCGTTTAGGCCCTTAGCAATGAAAGGATGCCACGGTTATTAGTGAGCGCTCAATAAATCTAATGGATCGATGGACGGAGTCTCGTGTTTACTCCCCCTAGCTCCTGGGGTCTCGGCCGCCCCCGCACAATCCCAGGACCCTCTGCCTAGCCGGCACCGGATGATGGAGACCTTCAGCCCGTGGAAGGACTACCTGGGCCTGGCCCGAGTGGTCGAAGCCTTCCGGGAGGAGCCGGGACTAGGGATCGGCCGTCCCGAGGCTGCGTTGGCGTCGGGGGAGAGGCGTCTCCCGTAGCCGGCCGGGCAGGAGGGCGACTCCTTCTGCCCCTTCTGCAGACACAAGAGCGAGGCACGTCACATTTACCTGTCCCATAACCTGAAGGACGCCGAGGGCTGGGTGGTCTGCCCCATCCTCCGGGGTTACGTCTGCACCCAGTGCGGAGCCTCCCAGGACGCGGTCCACACTCGGCCCTTCTGCCCCCTGGCCAGGAACGGCTATACGTCCGTCTACACCTACAGCCCATGGACCCGCCGTCCCAGACCTCCGCCCAAGCCCAAGGGGACCCCGGGGGGTAGGGCTCCCCAGGGTCCAACGTCCGTCCCGGGGGACTGCTGGCTTCCAGGGGGGACGCTGGCAGGACCGCCGCCTCCGCCATCTTCCCGGTTCTTGTGTTGCCTGGGGAGAGGCTCGGGTTCCGTCGTGGGTGGGAGGCTGTTCTAAGCGTTTCGACCGTGTTATTAATGTTATTAATAGTGTTATTAGCAGTGTTATTGATGAACGGTGTTATTAATGAAGGAACAGTTCCATAATATCTATATCTGTCTACCTATTTACCTATCTATAGACAAATCTATATCTGAAATTCCTATATATCTATAGATAGCCTATTTATCCATAACTAGATATACAGATATAGACATATCTATAGATGTCTGTATCTATAGATATCCATATATATCTCTATCTATAGAGAGAGAGAGACATATATATCTATATATCTATGCCTACCTGTATGTCTGCCTGTCTATCAATCAATCTATCTATCTAGATGTCTCTATAGATGTCTATATATATCTATCTATCTAGGTAGATATAACTATATACAGACATATCTATCTCTATCTATTTATACAGATAGAGACAGAGGGATATGCCTATATATATATCTATATCTATCTATAGATAGATAGATAGACAGATAGATAGACAGATAGCTATAGATATATATCTGAGATTCCGATATATCTACAGTTACCCAATATACCTATAGCTTTCTCTATGGATGTAGGCATATCTCTTTATCTCTAGATATAGACATATAGAGATATAGCTATATATGTATAGGTAGATATATCTCCACCTTCCGTTCATCTACCACGCATTTGGAAGGTGCGGGATTAGCTGGGGAGAAAATACTGTGGGTCCTTCAGTTATTAATCCTGATTATTAGAGTCGGTGTGCAGCACTTATTATATGCCCAGCCCTGGGATAATATAGGAATAATACTAAATCTGGTATTTGTTAAATCTTTCCATAGGAATGTGAGCTTCAACTGGGACAGGGACTGTGTCCAACCTGATTAACTTATATCTCCAGTGCTCAGAACAGTGCTACAGCACATAGAAAGCGCTTAACAAATACCATCATTATTAATCCCAGCGATTAAAACGTAGTACGCGTGGCACGTAGTAAGCGCTGAACAAGTACCATAGTTATTAGGATTCTGCAGCATCGTATCCCAGGGCTTAGAGCCCAAAGGCTCATGGGTAATGGGCAATGCCAGTGACCCCTGAAAGGTCACAAGTCCCCCATCAGTTCCCAAAGCTCCAAGACCCCCAGGGCTCCACCAGAGGTTTGGAGGGTAAAGAAGAGAGAGTTAGAAATAATTCATGGCATTCGCTGAGAAGCTGTGTGGCCCACTGGATAGAGCCCAGGCCTGGGAGTCAGAACGACCGACGTTCAAATGCTGGCTCCGTCATTTGTCTGCTGCGTGATCTTGGGCAAGTCACTTCACTTCTCCGAGCCTCAGTTCCCTCGTCTGTAAAATGGGGATGAAGACTGTGAGCCCACTGTGGGACAGGGACTGTGTCTAACCTGAATATTTTGTCCCTACCCCAGTGCTTAGAACGGTGCCCAACACACAAGAAGTGCTTAACAAATGCCATACAAAATCCTTAGTTTGTGCCCCGTACTGTACTAAGCACTCGGGTTGATGATAATCAATGTTATCATCATTATTGTAGTTTTGTTAATAATAATAACAACGGTGGTATTTGTTAAGCACTTACTCTGTGCCAAGCACTTTTCTAAGCACTGGGGTAGATACGAGGTAATCAGGTTGTCCCACGTGGGGCTCACAGTTTTCATCCCCTTTTTCCAGATGAGGGAATTGAGGCACAGAGAAGTAAAGTGACTGGCCCAAAGTCACCTAGTTGACAGGTGGCGGAGCTGGGATTAGAACCCACGACGTCTGACTCCCAAGCCCGGCCTCTTTACACTAGGCCACACAGCTTGGTAGGGTATCGTGGGAAAGGGGAAAGGTGGTCAAAGCTTTGAATGGGGAGCGGGGCGGTGGAGGAGCTGTTTCATTAAATGTTTTCTTCTTCTCCAACTGGTTTCGTTGAGCAACTCGTCTCGGACTCTCCCAAGCGCTACGTATAGTGCTCTGCACGCAGTAAACGCTCGATAAATACCATTGATTGACTGATTAATTGATAGAATCGACAAGCCATCCCCAAATAACAGCTCCCCTGCTAGGTGGTTGTCAAGTATGATTGCCTTCAGTCAAGTCACCGAGAGTCTTCACAGAGTCATTCATTCAATCACATTTATTGCGCACTTACTGTGAGTCCTTCGGAGTGCAAAGAAGCATCGTGACCTAAAGGAAATATCCCAGACCTGGAAGTCGGGAGACCCGAGTTGTAATCCCAGCTCCACACTTGCCTGTCGGGTAACTGTGGACAAGTCACTTCACTTGTCGGTGTCTCAGGTTGTTCCTCTCTAAAGTGGGGCGTGTGTGAAGGTTATGGCAGTGAGGTAATCAGCTGACGGCAGACTTTGCTTGAGAAGATTTAGCACTGATATTCTGCATCGTTTCTTCTCAACTGCAAGGCGGTAAAATGCATTCTAGGTGGTGATGATGATAATAGTATTTATTAAGCACTTACTGCGAGTCAGGCATAAAGTTATGTGCACAAGTGATTTGAGGTTGGACTGTGTTTAGATAGGTGATACTGTAGGGAGGGAAAGAGGGGTAATGAGAGATCAGTCCTGGAAGACTTCCTGGAAGAGGTGATTTTAGGATGCCAGATGGGAAGGAGGGGGGAATTCCAGGGAGGAACATTAACAACTTTTCATCTCAACCTTCTACACCCCGCAGTGTGACTTAGTGGGAAGAGCCTAGGTCTGGGTGTCAGAAGACCTGGGTTCTAATCCCGCTTCTGCCACTTGCTTGCCCTGTGACCTTCCCAAGTCACTTAGAGAAGCAGCATGGCCAAGTGGATTCAGTGCTCTGCACAAAGTAAGTGCTCAATAAATACCATTGATTGGTTGGCAAGAAGGAGAATGCAAATAAATTAAAACAGCTACTTTTCTGGCATTGGACTGATTTCTGCAACTGAAACCATATGTAGCTTTAGTCCATTTCACAGTTGAGCCACCTTATTCTTTTGAAGTAATGGAAACGGACACATACACACAGGTTTTCTCACATTTATTATTGTGACATTCTCTGCCCAATTATCCCCAAACTTCTACACACACGAACACGTACAAACACACGCTCACACGTATACACACCCGTCTTTAACATTTTTCTATAGAAGGCTGGACACGTTCTGCTGCAGTAGACTGGCCACCTCGAAAGCCATTTCGGTGGCGTTCGTGCTGTGTAGCTTCCGACTGAGATCAGATGTTTCTTTCTGGAGGGCGATCTGGGCAGGAGGAGAGGAGTAGAGACACAAGGAGAGAGAAAGTGGTGCACTTTCAAGAGTATGTCTCTGTGCCCCTTATAATAATAATAGTAATGATTGCATTTATTAAGCGCCTACCATGTGCAAAGCACTGTTCTAAACTCTGGGGAGGTTACAAGGTGATCAGGTAGTCCCACGGGGAGGGGGGGGTCTGACAGTCTTAATCCCCATTTTACAGATGAGGTAACTGAGGCCTAGAGATGTGAAGTGACTTGCCCAACGTCACACAGCTGACAATTGGCGGAGCCGGGATTTGCACCGATGACCTCCGACTTATAGGACGCATAACAGTGCTCTGCACAGAGTAAGCGCTCAATAAATACCGATGATGGAGAAACAGTTTGACCTAGTGGATAGAGCCCAGGCCTAGAAGTCAGAAGGACCTGGGTTCTAATCCCGGTTCTGCCACTCGTCTGTCGTGTGACCTTACTAGAACCCAGCCAGCACACTTTGCTCCTCTAACGTCAACCTACTCACCGTAACTCGATCTCATCTGTTTCGTCACCCACCTCTCGCCCACGACCTGCCTCTGGCCTGGAACGCCCTCCCTTCTCATTCCCGACAGGAAATGGCTCTGCCATCCTTCAGAGCCTTATGGAAGGCGCATCTCCTCCAGGAGGCCTTCCCTGACTAAGCCCTCCTTTCCTCTTCTCCTGCTTCCTCAGAGCTACTTTGACGTGCTCCCATTTTTCAAAATACGCTTGAATGAATGAATCCTCCCTTCCAGCCCCACTGCACTTGTGTCCATATATTCTAGACTGTGAGCCCTCTGTGGGCAGGAATTTTTTTCAGTGGCATTTATTAAGTGCTTACTATGTGCAAAGCACTCTTCTAAGAGCTGGGGAGGTTACAAGGTGATCAGGGTTTTCCACAAGGGGCTCACAGTCTTAATCCCCATTTTACAGATGAGGGAAATGAGGCACAAAGAAGTGAAGTGACTTGCCCAAAGCCACACAGCTTACAACTGGCGGAGCCGGGATTTGAACCCATGGACTCTGACTCCAAAGCCCGTGCTCTTTCCACTGAGCCATGCTGAACCGTATTTATTGAGTGCTTACTGTGTGCAGAGCACCATACTAAGCACTTGGGAAGTACAAATCGGCAACATATAGAAATGGTCCCTACCCAACAATGGGCTTATAGTATAGCAGGGGGAGACAGACAATCTATGAATGACAATCATCTCCCTATTTGTTGCTGAATTGTACTTCCCAAGCGCTAGTACAGTGCTCTACACATAGTGCTCAATAAATACAACTGAATGAATGAATCGATTATTTATTCATATTAATGCCTATCTCCCCCTCTAGACTGTAAGCTCCTTGTGGGCAGGGAATGTGTCTGTTACATTGTACTCTCCCAAGCACTTAGTACAGTGCCCTGCACACAGTAAGCTTTCAATAAATACAACTGACTGACCAACTGATTACCCCAGAGACAGAGCAGGAGGAGGAGGGAGGGGAAATCCTTGAGACACAAACAAAAGTGTCAAGCACTGTTCTAAGTACTGGGGTAGATACAGAGAAGCAGTGTAGCCTAGTGGAAAGACCACGGACCTGAGCGTCAGAAGACCTGGGTTCGAATCCCGGCTCCACCACTTGTCTGCTCCGTGGCATTGGCAAGTCACTTAACTTCTCTGTGTCTGTTTTATCATCTACAAAATTGAGATTCAAAACCCGACACCCTTGTGGGTCCTGATGATCCAATGTCTACCCCAGAGCTTAATTCAGTGCTTGACCCACAGTAAGTTCGTAACAAATACCAGAGTTATTATTATTCAATTTAATCAGGTCAGACACAGTCTCTTTCCTCCGTGGTGCTCTGTGGTGAAAGAGGATGAGCAGATATGTAAACAGATAAGGAAACTGAGGCATGGTGAAGCTAAAGTGACTTGACCAAGCTCCTTTGAAATCATTCAATCAATCCATGGTATTTATTGATAATAATAATAATAATAATAATAATAATAATGGCATTTATTAAGTGCTTACTATGTGCAAAGCACTGTTCTAAGCGCTGGGGAGGTTACAAGGTGATTGGGTGTTCCACGGGGGGCTCACAGTCTTAATCCCCATTTTACAGAAGAGGTAACTGAGGCACAGAGAAGTTAAGTGACTTGCCCAAAGTCACACAGCTGACAATTGGTGGAGCAGGATTTCAACCCATGACCTCTGACTCCAAAGTCCGTGCTCTTTTCCACTGAGCCACGCTGCTTCTATGAGAACTTACGATGTGCAGAACACTACTAAGCACTTCAGAGAGTCCAATATAACAGAGTTGGTAGACGTGTTCCCTGCTCAGAAGGACCTGACAGACACTAATCAATCAATCAATGGTATTTATTGAGCATTTACTGTGTGCAGAGCACTGTACTGAGTGCTTCAGAGAGTCCAGTATAGTAGAGTTGGATGACACTTTCCCTGCCTACAAGGGGCTTGTGAGGAGGGGACAGACAATAACCAGTCAACAATCAACCAATGGTATTCATTGACCACTTACTGTGTGCTGAGCACTGTACTAAGCACTTCAGAGAGCCAGTCTGTTAGGGAATTGTATTTATTGAGTGCTTACTGTGTGCAAAGCACTGTACTGAGCCCTTGGGAGAGTACACCATAACAATATAACAATATCACTGACGCAATATAACAGATAATCCAATACAACAGAGTTCGCTGCCAGTAAGGGGTTTAGAGGCTGCATGGGGGAGACAGAGCACTGTACTAAGCGCTGAGAAGCAGTGTAGCCTAGTGGATAGACCACCTGCCTGGAAATCAGAATGACCTTGGCTCTAATCCCGGTTTGTCCACTGTGGGAATTTGGGCAAGTCACTTCACCTCTCTGGGCCTCAAGTCACTTCACTTCTCTGTGCCTCAGTTCCCTCATCTGTAAAATGGGATAAAGAATGTGAGCCCCCCGTGGGACAACCTGATAACATTGTAACCTCCCCAGCGCTTAGAACAGTGCTTTGCACATAGCAAACGCTTAATAAATGCTATCATTATTGTTATTATTATCTATAAAATGGGGATTAAAATTGTGAGCTCCAAGCAGGACATGGAGTGTGTCCAACCTGATGAGCTGGTATCTACCCCACAGCTTAGTACAGTGCCTGGCACATAGTAAGCGCTTAACAAATATCATTTAAAGGAACAAATGAATGCCAGGAAATCCCTCTGGCAGCGGGGCAGCTCTAGCCTACTCACCCATCGCTCGTGCGGGCTGGGAGGGCGGCTCTCAGAGAATGAGGTTCTGGGGAGCGAGGCTCCGTTTATCAGCTGTTCTCTTCGTCGCTCCCTCAGGGGGCGATTAGTATGTGTCTAAATGAATCGTGGAGCATTAATCCGCTCTGACAGTAAGACAGGCTTATCTCCGGAGGACCCGGGGAGGTCCCGACAACCTAAGACAAGATGGCTCAGGACTCCCAACCTTCTGCCGTCTATTGCCAATAGACGCATCGGAGGCCACTCTGAGGAGATAGAGGCCGCTATGCGGAGGCAGAGGCCGCTCAGTGGAGACAGAAAGAGCTCTGGTAGACAGAGTCCTCTCAGGAGACAGAGACAGCTCTGAAGAGACAGAGGCCTCTCTGTGGAGACGGAGACCACTCAGAGGAGACAGAGGCCGCTCAGTGGAGATGGAGAGACCTGAGTAGACAGAGACCATTCTGAGGGGACAGAGGCTGATCTGAGGGGACAGAGGCCGCTCTGCGGAGACAGAGGCAGCTCTGTGGAGACAGAGACCGCTCTGCGGAGACAGAGACCGCTCAGTGGAGACAGAGACAGCTCTGAGTAGACAGAGAGCTCTCTGAGGAGACAGAGACCCCTCTGAAGAGACGGAGGCCTCTCAGAGGAGACGGAGACCACTCGGAGGAGACAGAGCCCGCTCTGAGTAGACAGAGAGCTCTCTGAGGAGACAGAGACCCCTCTGAAGAGACGGAGGCCTCTCAGAGGAGACGGAGACCACTCGGAGGAGACAGAGCCCGCTCTGAGGAGACGGAGCCACTTAGAGGAGACAGAGGCCGCTCTGAGGGGACAGAGGCCGCTCTGCGGAGACGGAGGCCTCTCTGAGGAGACGAAGGCTACTCTGAGGGGATGGAGGTCACTTGGAGGAGGCAGAGACCGTTCTGAGGGGACAGAGGCAACTCTGAGGGGACAGGGACTGCTCTGCGGAAGAAGATACCGCTCAACGGAGACAGTGACAGCTCTGAGGAGACAGACACCGCTCAGAGGAGATAGAGACTGCTCTGAGGGGACAGAGACTGCTATGTGGAGACAGAGGCCGCTTGGAGGAGATAGAGGCCGCTGGCAGGAGACAGAGGCCGCTCTGAGGAGATGGTGGCCGCTCTGAGACATAGGTCCTGTCTTGCAGAACCCACGCACCTCACGGCCCAGCTCTGACTGATTGCCTATCGTGTGTATGACACTCTCACCCTACAGAGCCTGCCTGGCCCCAGATGTTCTTGTGTTAGAGATGCGGCCTGGTCTAGTGGATAGAGCCCGGGCCTGGGAGTCAGAAGGACCTGGGCTCTAATCACGCCTCCATCACTTGTCTGCTGTGTGGCTTTGGGCAAGTCACTTAACATCTCTGTGCCTCCGTTTCCTCGTCTGTAAAATGGGGATTTAATTCGTACTGCCATGTGGGATAGGGACTGTTTCCAACCTGATTACCTTGTAATTACCCCAGTTCATAGGCCAATGCTTGGCACATACTAAGCACTTAACGAGTACAATAATTACTAACCCACAATGCCCTTGATGGTCAAGGTCCCTTGAGGTACCGGCCCCAAGCCTCTTTAGCCTATTTGCATCCGACCCTGAGTCAGCCCATCTGCGTCACATCCTCTCTCTGTCTTAAGACTTTCCAAGTTAATTAGTTCATCTTAATGATAATGATAATGATGGCATTTGTTAAGCACTTACTATATGCGAAGAACTGTTCTAAGCGCTGGGGGGATACAAGGTGATCACGTTGCCCCATGCGGGGCTCAAAATCTTAATCCCCATTTTACAGAGGAGGTAACTGAGGCCTAGAGAAGTTAAGTGACTTGCCCAGGGTCACACCACAGACACGTGGTGGAGCCGGGATGGGCTCTTCACTTAAGGCCTGTTTTCAGCGCCTTCTGTACGGCGGTCTACTGGAAAGAGCATGGGTCTGGCATCAAGGGAATCGGGCTGTAATCCTGGTTCTGCAACTGGCCTGCCGGGAGACCTTTGGCAAGTCACTGAACCTCGATCCATCTACGTTTCCTCACTTGCAAAATGGAGCTATGACATCCGTTCTCCCACTTTCTTAACTGGGCATCTTGGGTGCCTCAGGGACTGGGTCAGCTGTGACTTTTTTAATGATACTTTTAGTGCTTTTTATGTGCCAAAGACTTTACGAAGTGCTGAGTTAGTTGCAACATAATCGGGTCCTATATGGGGCTCGCAGTCCAGCTAGGAGGGAGCCCAAGTATTGAATTTGCATTTTACGCAGTCAGTCAGTTACATTTATTGAGCACTTACTGTGAGCAAAGCACCGTATTAAGTGCTGGGCAGAGTAGGACACAACAATAAACGGACATACTCCCTGC
This sequence comes from Tachyglossus aculeatus, assembly GCF_015852505.1. Taxonomy (NCBI): domain Eukaryota; kingdom Metazoa; phylum Chordata; class Mammalia; order Monotremata; family Tachyglossidae; genus Tachyglossus; species Tachyglossus aculeatus. The sequence continues at coordinate 1,001,009 of NW_024045094.1, forward strand.
CCGCAATGAGCTTACAGTCCGGAAGGGGAGACAGACGTGAACATACATAAATAAATTACACAGATGAGGGAACCGAGGCACGGAGAAGCGAAGTGCCCTGCACACAGGTAAATTTCCTCAAGAACGTCGTCTTCTTTAAGGACTGAGAACTACACAGGGGATTTTTCTTCCACATGAGTTCTCCGGGGACTGACGACGGCCGAGGTTTGGCCGAAAACTTGTCCACGCCCTTTCTGTCTGTGGACTTTCGCTCCTTTGTGAACCTTCTGGTAGTTAATGAGGGTTGGCCCTTGACCAAAAGCCTTCACACACTCGGAACATATGTAAGGTTTCTCTCCTGTGTGAATTCTCCAGTGGTTCACCAGGACTGAGACCTGACTGAAGCCTTTTCCGCAGTCATCGCATCTGTAGAGTTTCTCCCCGGTGCGGAGTCTCTGGTGTTTAACAAGGGTCGAGGAGCCGCCAAAAGCCTTCCCACAGCCGCCGCATCTATAAAGTCTCTCCCCGGTGTGAATCCTCTGATGCGTCACCAGGACAGAGTGATCGCTGAAGTCCTTCCCACATCGGCCTCAGCGATAGGGTCTCTCTCCCACGTGGATCCTCTGGTGCCTCGTCTGGGCCGAGTTCTGACTGAAGACTTTTCTGCATTCGTTACATCCTTAGGGCTTCTCTCTGGTGTGAATTCTCTGGTGGTTGATGAGGACGGAACGTTGCCTGAAGGCTTTCCTGCACTCGCTGCACCCGTACGGCTTCTCTCCCGTGTGGATCCGCTGATGCTTGATGAGGGTCGAAGAGTCCCAGAAGGCCCTGCCGTAGTGGCTACAGCGGTAGGGTTTCTCGTGGGTGTGGATCCTCCAGTGTTTCGACAGGGCCGAGTGATGGCTAAAGACCTTCCCACACTCGGCGCATCGGTAGGGTTTCTCCCCAGTGTAAATCCGCTGGTGGGTCACGAGGACCGAGTGGTTGCTGAAGTCCGTCTCGTACCTGTGACACCTGTAGGGTTTCTCTCCAGTGTGGATTCTCCAGTGCGTAATGAGGGTGGCGTGTCGACTGAATGCTTTTCCGCATTCCTTACAGCTGTGAGACCTCCCATCTTGGGAGGACTTCTTACGGAGCTCTCCGGGGATCACCAAACCTACATCCCATCCAGGAACTTTTCTTCATCTCCCGCCGCTCCCATGTTCCCGGCTCCATCCCTTCGCAGAAGGCCCGGGGGTAGTCTGGGAGAGCTTCCCGGACACTGCCTTATGATAAATCGCTTCCCTGCCCCGCTCCAGCTTCCGGGGAACGGGCTCGCTCGTTTCGGTTGGGATTTCACAATCTGGAACGGACAGAAATGGAAACGTCAGCCATCTCTCGGGTTGCTTATTCGGGTTATGGGAGTGAACGTGGTAACTTGTCTACCAAGAGATAGATTTGTCGGGGGGGAGGTGTCGACCAATCGATCGATCGATTGAGAGCTTGCTATTCATTCAGTCGCATTTATTGAGCACTTACTGTGTGCACAGCACTGTACTAAGCGCTTGGGAAATACAAGTTGGCCACATATAGAGACGGTCCTTACTCCACAACAGGCTCACAGTCTAGAAGGGGGAGACACACAACAAAACCAAACGTGGACAGGTGTCAAGTCGTCAGAGCAAAAATAATTAAAGCTAGATGCACAACATTAACAAAATAAATATAATAGTAAATATGTACAAGTAAAATAAATACAGTGATAAATCAGTACAAACATATATACAGTGGCTGTGGGGAGAGGAAGGAGGTAGAGCGGGGGGAAGGGGAGGAGAAGAGGAGAAAGAGGGCTCAGTCTGGGAAGGCCTGTTGGAGGAGGTGAGCTCCCAAGCGCTTAGTACAGTGCTCTGCCCACAGTAAGCACCCAATACATACTATCAAAGGGATGAATGAGAGGCCAGGCTGCTTCTCTGTCGAAAGAAAACTCCCCGGCTGCTCGCCGGCTGAGGGTAAAGTGCTCACCGAGGGAGAGGAGGTTCCAGTAGTTCTTCAGAGTTACATACCAGTAGAGGCGGAGCTAGGAGGGACCCAGTTTTGCCCACTCCTCGGAGCTGAAGGTCACGGCCACATCCTCGAAGGTCAGCGACACCTGAAAGGTCACAGCATCTCCTCGCTTGTTTCCCACCCCTTTCCCCCTCGCCCCCATCAGACCGGCAAGGAGTTGGGGAGCGGAGGGCGGGGCGGGCTGCAACCAGCACTTAGAACAGCGCCTGGCACAGAGTTAAGCGCTTAACAATATCGCAAGTATTATTATTATCAGCAGGGTTCGAGAAGGGGTCCGGGAAGGAATTCGGTGAAAGAGAGAAGCAAAGGAGCCCGTCATCACTGGTATTTATCGAGCGCTCACTGTGAGAAGCAGCGCGACTCAGTGGAAAATCAATCAATCAATCGTATTTATTGAGAGCTTACTGTGTGCAGAGCACTGTACTTAGCACTTGGGAAGTACAAGTTGGCAACATATAGAGACAGTCCCTACCCAACAGTGGGCTCACAGTCTAGAAGAGGGATACAGAGAACAAAACAAAACATACTAACAAAATACAATAAATAGGATATGTACAAGTAAAATAAATAAATAGAGTAATAAATACGTACAAATATATACATATATACAGGTGCTGTGGGGAAGGGAAGGAGGTAAGGCGGGGGGAATGGAGAGGGGGAGGAGGTGGAGAGGAAGGAGGGGGCTCAGTCTGGGAAGGCCTCCTGTAGAAGGTGAGCTCTCAGTAGGGCCCTGAAGGGAGGAAGAGAGCTAGCTTGGTGGATGTGGGGAGGGAAGGCATTCCAGGCCAGGGGGATGAGGTGGGCCGGGGGTCGACGGCAGGACAGGCGAGAACGAGGCACGGCGAAGAGATTAGTGGCAGAGGAGTGGAGGGTGTGCGCAGGGCTGTAAAAGGAGAGAAGGGAGGTGAGGTAGGAGGGGATGAGGTGATGGAGAGCCTTGAAGCCGAGGGTGAGGAGTTTCTGCCTGATGCGTAGATTAATTGGTAGCCACTGGAGATTTTTGAGGAGGGGAGTAACATGCCCAGACCGTTTCTGGACAAAGAAAATCCGGGCAGCAGCGTGAAGTATGGATTGAAGCGGGGAGAGAAAGAGGATGGGAGACTGGAGAGGAGGCTGATACAGTAGTCCAGATGGGATAGGATGAGAGCTTGAACGAGCAGGGTAGCGGTTTGGATGGAGAGAAAAGGGCGGATCTTGGCAATGTTGCGGAGCTGAGACCGGCAGGTTTTGGTGACGGCTTGGATGTGAGGGGTGAACGAGAGAGCGGAGTCGAGGAAGACACCAAGGTTGCGGGCTTGTGAGACGGGAAGGACGGTAGTGCCGTCAACAGTGATGGAAAAGTCAGGGAGAGTGCAGGGTTTGGGAGGGAAGACAAGGAGTTCAGTCTTGGACATGTTGAGAAAAGAGCCCGGGCTTGGGAGTCAGAGGTCATGGGTTCAAATCCCAGCTCTGCCAATTGTCAGCTGTGTGACTTTGGGCAAGTCATTTCACTTCTCTGGGCCTTAGTTCCCTTATCCGGAAAATGGGGATGAAGACTGTGAGCACCCAGTGCGACAACCTGATCACCTTGTAACCTCCTCAGCGCTTAGAACAGTGCTTTGCACATAGTAAGCACTTAATAAATGTCATCATTATTACTATGTGTGGAGCACTGTCCTGGGTATTTAGGAGAGCACGATGCAATAGTTGGTTGACATGTTCCCTGCCCACAACGAGCTTACAACCTAGACGCCTGGCACATAGTAAGTGCTTAAAACATACTACTATTACTATTCTTAATAATAATAATGATAACAATAGTAATGGTATTTGTTAAGCGCTTATTATGTGCCAAGCATTGTTCTAAACGCTGGGGGAGATACGAGGTCATCAGGTTGTCCCTATGGAGCTCACAGTCTTCATCCCCACTTGACAGAGGAGGGAACTGAAGCACAGGGAAGTCATCATCATCATCATCAATCATATTTATTGAGCGCTTACTGTGTGCAGAGCACTGCACTAAGCGCTTGGGAAGTACAAATTGGCAACACATAGAGACAGTCCCTACCCAACAGTGGGCTCACAGTCTAAAAGGGGGAGACAATTGGGAAGTGAATTGACTTGCCCAAAGTCACACAGCTGATAAGTGATATTAGAGGGGGAGACAGACATCAGTCAATTAATGAATGATATTTATGCAGCGCTTACTTTGCGCAGAGCACTGGAATAACCGTTTGGGAGAATACAGTGCAACAGAGTTCATTCATTCATTCATTCAATTGTATTTATTGAGCACTTACTGTATGCAGAGCATTGTACTAAGCGCTTGGGAATTACAGGTTGGCAACATATAGAGATGGTCCCTACCCAACAACGGGCTCACAGTCTAGAAGGGGGAAACAGACAAAAACAAAAACCCATGTAGATAGGTGTCAAGTCATCAGAATAAATAGAAGTAAAGCTAGGTTCACAACATTAACAAAATAAATATAATAGTAAATATGTACAAGTAAACTAGAGTAATAAATCTGTACAAACACTTGCGAACTTGTACTTCCCAAGCGCTTAGTACAGTGCTCTACACCCAGTAAGCGCTCAATAAATACGATTGATGATGATGATGATATATACAGGCTCTGTGGGGAGGGGAAGGAGGTAGGGTGGGGCGAATGGAGAGGGGGAGAGGAAAGAGTTGGTGGACACTCTGTTGACGGCACTACCATCCTTCCCGTCTCACAAGCCCGCAACCTTGGTGTCATCCTCGACTCCACTCTCTCATTTACCCCTCACATCCAAGCCGTCACCAAAACCTGCCGGACTCAGCTCCGCAACATTGCCAAGATCTGCCCTTTCCTCTCCATCCAAACCGCTACCCTGCTAATTCAAGCTCTCATCCTATCCCGTCTGGACTACTGCACTAGCCTTCCCTCTGATCTCCCATCCTCGTGTCTCTCTCCACTTCAATCCATACTTCATGCTGCTGCCCGGATTATCTTTGTCCAGAAACGCTCTGGACATATTACTCCCCTCCTCAAAAACCTCCAATGGCTACCAATCAATCTGTGCATCAGGCAGAAACTCCTCACCCTGGGCTTCAGGGATCTCCATCACCTCGCCCCCTCCTACCTCACCTCCCTTCTCTCCTTCTACTGCCCAGCTCGCACCCTCCGCGCCTCCACCACTAATCTCCTCACTGTACCTCGCTCTCGCCTGTCCCGCCATCGACCCCCGGCCCACGTCATCCCCCGGGCCTGGAATGCCCTCCCTCCGCCCATCCGCCAAGCTAGCTCTCTTCCTCCCTTCAAGGCCCTGCTGAGAGCTCACCTCCTCCAGGGGGCCTTCCCAGACTGAGCCCCTTCTTTCCTCTCCCCCTCGTCCCCCTCTCCATCCCCCCGTCTTACCTCCTTCCCTTCCCCACAGCACCTGTATATATGTATATATGGTTGTACATATTTATTACTCTATTTATTTATTTTACTTGTACATTTCTATCCTACTTATTTTATTTTGTTGGTATGTTTGGTTCTGTTCTCTGTCTCCCCCTTTTAGACTGTGAGCCCACTGTTGGGTAGGGACTGTCTCTATGTGATGCCAATTTGTACTTCCCAAGCGCTTAGTACAGTGCTCTGCACATAGTAAGCGCTCAATAAATACGATTGATTGATTGATTGATTGACACGTTCCATGTTAATAACAAGCCTACAGGCTAGAGGGGAAGGCAGACATTAATTAAGCTATCAGTGGTATTTATTGAGTGCTTCTTGTATTAAATGCATTTTTTTATTGTTTTATTGTACCCTCCCAATTGCCCAGCCCAGTGCTCTTCACACAGTAAGTGCTCAATAAATACGGTGGAATGAATGAATGAATATAGAGCACTGTACTAAGCTCTTGGGAGAGTACAATACAACAGTGTTGGTAGACATGTTCCCTGCCCACAACAAGCTCACGGTCTAGAGAACGAGAAGTTCAGACTGTGACACTGATTGTTTTGAGTCTACCCCAGTGTTTAGTACAGTGTCTACCCAACACAGACATGGGGGGAGTATCCAGCCGGGAGTGTACGTCCAGTCCAGTCCAGGCCCAGGTCTGGAACCCAGGCCACCCTTGGGAAGCTGCAAGGGGGAGCTCGTTGTGGACAAGGAAGGCATCTGCATATTGTCCTACTGTCCTCTCCCGAGTGCCAGTACAGTGCTCTCCACACAGCAAGCGCTCAATAAATACTACTGAATGGAGAAGCAGTGTGGCTCAGTGGAAAGAGCCTGGTCTCGGGAGTCAGAGGTCACAGGTTCTAATCATGGCTCCATCGCCTGTCAGCTATGAGGCCTTGGGCAACTCTCTTGACTTCTCTGTGCCTCAGTTACCTCATCTATAAAATGGGGATAAATACTGTGAACACCACATGGGACAACCTGATAATCTTGTCTCCTCTCCAGGGCTTAGAACAGTGCTTTGCACATAGTAAGCACTTAATAAATGCCATTATTATTATTACTATTAAATGGATGGAAGAAACTCCGGATGGGCAGACGAGACACCAACTCACTCGAGTTCAGGATTGGACAAGTGCGGCGGTGGCGGTGGCCGTTTTCTCATCTCCGGACCTCCCTCCCAGAGGCGGGGCAGGGCCTCGTGGGGCGGGTGGCGCTGAAGGAGTTGAAAATAGCAACAGATAAGATCTCCAAACCAGCCGAAAGATGGTCTAAACGCCCTTCGCCTTCGGCCCGGTGGTGTTCCAGGGGGCAGAAGACCCCCATGCCAATGGCAGGTTGGGATTATCTGAGGCGGAAAAAGGCGTCGAGAATCACAGAGGTGGGAAAGTCTCCGCCATCGGGAGCGGACATCCGAGAGTCTCCAGGATTCAGTCGGCCAGACGGTCAGTCAATTGGATTTATTGAGTGCTTACTGTGTGCAGAGCACTGAGCTAAACCCTGGGGAGAGGACAGAAGAACAACAGAATATTCATTAATCCATTCGATCACATTTATTGAGCACTTAATGTGTGCAGAGCACTGTACTAAGCGCTGGGGAGCATACAATAGAACAAATGACTATTCATCAATTCGATCGCATTTATTGAGAGCTTATTGGGTGCGAAAGGACAGTAGAACAACAGAATATTCATTCATCTATTCGAACGCATTTATTGAGCGCTTACTGGGTGAGGATCACTGTACTAAGCGCTGGGGAGAGGGCAATAGAACAATAGAATATTCATTCATCCACTCGATCACATTTATTGAGCACTTACAGGGTGCGGAGCACTGTACTAAGCGCTTGGGAGAGGACAATAGAACAACAGAATATTCATTCATCCATTCGATCACATTTATGGAGCACTTGCTGTGTGCGGAGCACTGTACTAAGCGCTTGGAGAGGACAGTAGAACAGAACATTATTCTCTTTTGCAGACTCTTCCTCCACCTCCCATCCCCTTACTGTAGGGGTTCCTCAAGGTTCGGTTCGTGGTCCCCTTCTGTTCTCGATCTACACTCACTCCCTTGGTGACCTCATTCGCTCTCACGGCTTCAACTACCATCTCTATGCTGATGACACCCAAATCTACATCTCTGCCCCAGCTCTCTCTCCCTCCCGCCAAGCTCGCATCTCCTCCTGCCTTCAGGACATCGCCACCTGGATGCCTGCCCGCCACCTGAAATTCAACATGTCCAAGACTGAACTCCTTTTCTTCCCTCCCAAACCCTGCCCTCTCTCTCCCTGACTTTCCCATCTCTGTTCACGGCATTACCATCCTTCCTGTCTCACAAGCCCGCAACCTTGGTGTCATCCTCGACTCCGCTCTCTCGTTCACCCCTGACATCCAATCCTTCACCACAACCTGCCGGTCTCAGCTCCACAACATTGCCAAGATCCGCCCTTTCCTCTCCATCCAAACCGCTACCCTGCTGGTTCAATGTCCCATTCTATCCCGTTCTGGATTACTGTATCAGCCTCCTCTCCGATCACCCATCCTCCTTTCTCGCCCCACTTCAGTCCATACTTCATGACGCTGCCCCGATTGTCTTTGTCCAGAAACGCTCTGGGCATGTTACTTCCCTCCTCAAAATTCTCCAGTGGCTACCAATCAACCTACGCATCAGGCAAAAACTCCTCACCCTCTGCTTTAAGGCTCTCCATCACCTCGCCCCCTCCTACCTCACCTCCCTTCTCTCCTTCTACAGCCCACGCCGCACCCTCCACTCCTCTGCTGCTAATCTCCTCACCGTGCCTCGTTCTCGCCTGTCCCCCTGTCGACCCCCGGCCCACGTCATCCCCCTGGCCTGGAATGCCCTCCCTCCACACATCCGCCAAGCTAGCTCTCTTCCTCCATTCAAAGCCCTACTGAGAGCTCACCTCCTCCAGGAGGCCTTCCCAGACTGAGCCCCCTCCTTCCTCTCCCCATCTTCCCCCTCCCCATCCTACCTCTTTACCTCCTTCCCCTCTCCACAGCACCTGTATATATGTATATATGTTTGTACGTATTTATTTCTCTATTTATTTTACTTGTACATATTTACTAGTCTATTTATTTTATTTTGTTAATATGTTTTGTTTTGTTGACTGTCTCCCCCTTCTAGACTGTGAGCCCGCTGTTGGGTAGGGTTCGTCTCTATATGTTGCCAACTTGTACTTCCCAAGCGCTTAGTACAATGTTCTGCAAACAGTAAGCGCTCAATAAATACGATTGAATGAATGAATGAATGAATCCCCATTTTCCACATGAGGGAACTGAGGCACAGAGAAGTTAAGTAACTTGCCCAAAGTCACACAGCTGACAATTGGCAGAGTCGGGATTTGAACCCATGATCTCTGACTCCAAAGCCCAGGCTCTTTTCCACTTAGCCACGGCGCTTCTCTATTTATTGTTGACTAATATGTGCCTCAGGCCCTTCATCAAGAAACATGTCTACCAACTCTGCCATATTATATTTTCCCGAGCATTTAGTACGTTTCTTCACACTTGGTAAGCGTTGAATAAGTAGCAGTAATGTTTTTATCTGCAAAATTGGGATTCAATCCCTTTCCTCCCTCCTACTTAGACTGTGAGCCCCATGTGGAACCTGATTATCTTCTCTAGTGCTTAGTATATGCTTGGCACAAAGTCAGTGCTTTTAATAATATCACGGCTATTATTACCATCATTATTATAATTAACAATAATATTAACAATATTGCATATACTAATATTCTTAATATTACACATAGTAATATTGTTAATGCTAATATTAACAACTGTACATAATAATAATAGTAATAAAGGCTGTGAGCTCCATATGGAACCTTATGATTTTGAATCTAACCCAAGGCTTAGCACAAAGTAAGCCCTTAAAAATACCAATTATTAAAATTATCGCTATCATTATTAGCCTGTTAGCCTCATTTAGGAGCTGATAATCTCGTAACTCCTGCAGCGCTTAGGACAGTACATGGCACAACATAAAAGCTTAACAAATAATACAATTATTAATTCTTATCATTATTATTATTAGATTGTGAGCTCCATGTTAGAACTCATGACCTTCCATCCCCTCCAGCGCTTAGTACAACGCTTGGCACGTAGTAAATGCTTAACCAATAACATAATAATTATTATTATCATTGTTATTATTAGAGTGTGATCTCCATATGAGAACTCATAAACTGCCATCCCCTCCAGAGCTTAGGATAGTGCTTGGCACACATTAAACGTTTAACCAATAAGGTAATTCTTGTTCTTCTTCTTCTTCTTCTTCTTCTTATTAGACTGTGAGCTCCATGTAAGAACTCATGACCTTCCATCCCCTCCAGAGTTTAGTATAGTGCTTGGCACTTAGTAAATGATTAACCAATAATATAATAATGATGATTATTATTGTTATTATTAGACTGTGAGTTCCATGTGAAAACTCAGGACCTGCCATCCACTCTAGTGCTTCGTACAGTGCTTGGCATGTAGTAAACCCTTAACCAATAAAGCAATAATAATTATTCTTATCATTACAATTATTTGGCTGTGAGCCCCATGGAGGAGAGCAGATCGCCCCCAGCGCTCAATACAGTGCTGGGCACATAGTAAACGCCAAAGGAGCAGGCCGGGATCGCTGGCGGAATTGGCGGTGTGCACTGAGCGCTTACCGTGGGCAGGGCACTGTACTGAGTGGTTGGAGGCGTTCAAGCCAAGGGCCTGCGTACGGACAGGCTGCGCCCTCCATTCCGTGATCCGCTCTCCGGGTTTTGGGCTCGGGCTTGGGCTCTGGGCACCGGGCCTCGCCCTACAACAGAAACGCCCGCCAACACCGCCCCGAGACGGACTTCCGGTGCCGCTCTAGGACGCCGGAGTCTTCGTCGCCTCTATGGTCGGACGGCCCTCCTGCCCCGCCCCCTCTATGCCCCGCCCCCTTTCACCATTCAGTTATTCATTCATTCATTCCTTCGTTCGTTCGTTCTTTCGTTCGTTCATGCATTCATTCATTCATTCTTTCGTTCGTGCATTCACTCATTCGAGAATCAGCATGGCTCAGTAGAAAGAGCCCGGGCTTGGGAGTCAGAAGGTCATGGGTTCTAATCCCTCCTCCGCCAATGGGACAACATGATCACCTTGTATCCCCCTCCAGTGCTTAGAACATTGCTTTGCACATAGTAAGCGCTTAACAAAACCATTATTATTATTATTATTATTATTATTATTATTATTATTATTATCATTAGCAGCTGTGTGACTTTGGGCAAGTCACTTCTTTGGGCCTCAGTGACATCATCTGTAAAATGGGGATTAAGTCTGTGAGCCTCCCGTGGGACAACTTGATCACCTTGTAATCTCCCCAGCGCTTAGAACAGTGCTTTGCACATAATAAGCGCTTAATAAATGCCATCATCATCATCATCGTTCAATCAATTGTATTGATTAAGCGCTTCCTGTGTGCAGAGCACTGTACTAAGCACTTGGATAGTACAATTCGGCCACAGATAGAGACAATCCCTATCCAACAGCGGGCTCACAGTCTAGAAGGAGGAGACAGACAACAAAACAAGTAGACAGGCATCAATAGCATCAGAATAGGTAAATAATAATAATAATTATGGGATTTGTTAAACGCTTACTATGTGCCAAGTATTGTTCTAAGTGCTGGGGTAGACACAAGGTAATCAGGTTGTCCCACATGGAGCTCACAGTCTTTATCCCCCTTCTACAGATGAGGGAACTGAGGCACAGAGAAGTGAAGTCGCTTTCCCAAGGACACACGGCAGACAAATGGCGGGGGCGGGATTATAACCCACGTCCTCTGACTCCCAAGCCCAGGCTCTTTCCACTAAGCCACGCTGCTTCTCTATCCATTAGACCCCTCGGCTTCTCTGCTTCAATTGACCGGTTATTTATAATCCCCGCCAATCCAAATCGAGACCGACACACTCTATGTACAGGAGGAATGATCTCAACTATTGCCCTATGATCAGTCAATCAGTAGCATTTGTAGAGAGCTTATTGTGAGAAGAGCATTGTACTAAACGCTTGGGAGAGTACGATGCAACAAAGTTGGTAGATATGATCCCTGTCCACAACGAGTGTAAAGTCTAGAGGAAGAGACATATTCCAGTAACTCCAATATGAGACCTTGGCTGTTTGGTCTCATTCATCTACCTTTACCATAAATGTTCTAGATAACCAATTAATCAAAGTTAGTTATTGAGCATTTACTGCACGCAGAGCACTGTACTAAGAGTATATTACAACGTATACTTTCCTTGCCCACAATGAGTTTACAGTTTAGAAGCGTAGACGAATTCCTGTAACTACAATGAAAAACTTTGGAAATTTTGTCTCACTCATCTACCCTTTCCCCAACGCTTTGACTCTAATGGTGAACAAGGGATTGATCAATCAATCGGTGGTATTTATTGAGCACTTATTATGTGCAGAGCATTGTGCTAAATCCTTGGGAGAATACAGTACAACAGAATTAACAGAGCTGTTTCCAGCCCATAGCGAACTTGCAGTCTAGAGGGGGAGACAGTCTCTCAGTCAGTCAATCAATCAATCAATGGTATTTATTTAGTGTTTACTATGTGCAGACCACTGTACTAAGCACTTGGGAGAATATAATGTAACGGAATTAGCAGACATGTTCCCTGCCCATAACGAAGGGGGGACACATCTAGATAATAATGGCATTTGTTAAGCGCTTACTATGTGCCAAGCAATGGGTAATGCTAATCTGGGCTGCTGTTCTATGTTGCGGTGTTGGAGACTCTTATTTATGAATTAATTGATTTTGATTGCTTCCTGAACCAGGCTGGCGGGCTTGCCATCCTGTGGATAAGGGGAAGAGACCCAAAAGTTTCTGAATCTGGAAAGAAAAGTGGTTTTTGGAGGACTTTGAAGATGAATGCGGTCATCAGGTGGATTTGTGGGAAGAGGGAGTTCCATCTAGGAGCATTGAGTGGGTAAAAACAAAAGCAGCGTGGCCTGGTGGATACAATACGGGTCTGAGAGGTGGATGTCCTGGGTTCTGATCCCGGCTCTGCCACTTGCCTGCTGTGGGACCTTGGGCAACTCGCTTAACGTCTCAGTGTTTCGGTTTCCTCAACTGCAAAATGGGGATTCAATCCCCATTCTCCCTCTTAGGCTGTGAGCCCGTGGGGACCGATCATCTTGCATCTACTTCAGCGCTTAGAACAGTGCTCAGCACACAGTAAACGCTTATCAAATATCACACAAAATAGCGGGATATGAATGATCACCACCTGAGCGACGCCTCAGGGCAATTATACACCCACTAAAAGCAAAGAGGTGAGCTTACCATCAACCACAACTTAACAGAGAGGGGACATTCATGTGATGGAATCACTGATCTTAAAAAACTCCGATCAATTACTTCTCTCCCTGGGTGGGTGTTACCTTGCTCTGCTGTTTAATTGAACCTATGGGCTTCCCGGCACCAAGCTCAGATTGACAGCCCCAAACCCGCATCTCTATCCTCCTCGAATCTGGGCCACAGAAGGACCAATTCCATTGTTTTGTCCAGTGGGACTAATTGAAGTCTGATTTTCCCATCCCATCCCTCAGGGCTTCCTCTCATCCCAAGGTTCCCAGAGAGCTGAACTCTAGCAAAGCTAAGGACCCGATCCTCTTCCCCTCAACAACTTCAATCCAAGCCAATCGCACAGCTCTCCGACGTGTTCCAGGGTCGCAGGAGACTAGAAGGAAGTCGGTCTTCGTTCCCGTGAATTTTCATTCCCCGTCAACTGAGAGTCTTAAATCTCTCTCCCTGTTTCCATATCCCTGAACCCCATTTCTGTAGGTAAAGTCGCTGAGCGAAAGGGGGAGCAGGTGATCTGCTGTGAATTACAGATTTTGGAGCCCGGTGAGGTCACGGGGGAATAACAGGAGGATTCAGGAGAGTCAGTTTGACGATTCTCCCGTGTTTCCTCTCAGGCCGTGCCGTGAGGTAAGTTCTTTCTCTTCTTCACGGTGCCACGAGTGAGGAGGCAAAAAGACCCTTTCTGCCCACTTGTCCTGAGATGCCAGGGCCCAGTGAGAGCCTTTCAGATCCAAGGATGAAGGATTAGAACAGTGCTTGGGACATATTAAGCGCTTAACAAATGTTATCACTATTTTTATTATCAAACAGACGTCACACTACAAGAAGTACCACGTCTGAATCACGTTAACGACCTGTCCATCTCAGTACTGTTTCTCTGACAATAGCAACAGGCTGCATAGCAGGAGCATGTGATAATAAGCGTCTTAACCCCCGTCTCAATGAATCAATAGATCAGTGATATTTTTGAGAGCTTACTCTGGGCAAAGACTGCACTAAGCGCTTGGGAGAGTCCAGTACAGCAGAAGCCCACAGGGAGCTTACAGTCTAGAGGTGGAGATGGGCATTATTGTAAAGTAAATGAATTATGGATAGGGACGTAAGTGCTGTGGGGCTGAGGGAGGGGTGAATAATGGGAGCAAATCTACGTGCAAGGGTGTGGGACAAGAGGAGATGAGGGCTTAGTTGGGGGAGGTCTCTTGGAGGATATGTTCCTTCAAAAAGGCTTGTAAGGGGGGAGAGCATTCATCTATCGGATATGATGAGGGAGGGATGCGGGCTACGGCTCAGTGGTGAGCTGGACTTGACTGAGATCTCAAAGAAGGATCCCCAGGTCATCCCATCAGCCAATTTAGCACTAGTATGTTCATCTGTATAACGCATTTCTTATTCGTTCATTCCTACTTTTCAGGTGGGTTTTATGTAAGCTTTGACTCCTGTTCCTATGGTGTAAATTCAAGTTGTATCTGCCTCCCTCACTAGCTTATCATCTTTCAAGGATAGGGGTGACTTCTGTTAATTCATTCATTCATTCAATCGTATTTATCGAGCGCTTACTATGTGCACAGCACTGTACTAAGCGCTTGGGAAGTACAAGACGACAACATATAGAGACGGTCCCTACCCAACAACGGGCTCACAGTCTAGAAGGGGGAGACAGACAACAAAACATAACAAATCTGTTGCTCCCAGATTCCCCCCAGTATCCAGGTACAGTACCCTCCGGACCTCAGTTATCCCATCTGTAAAATGGGGATGAAGACTGTGAGTCCCATTTGGGCCAGGGACTGTGTCCAGCCTGATTAGCCTGCATTTACCCCAGTGCTTAGCACACATGGTCCTTAAGACCTACCATTTAAATGATAAACATCCAAAGCAGCGTGACTCAGTGGAAAGAGACCGGGCTTGGGAGCCAGAGGCCATGGGTTCAAATCCCGGCTCTGCCACTTGTCAGCTGTGTGATCTTGGGTAAGTTACTTAACCTCTCTGAGCCTCAGTTCCCTCATCTGTAAAATGAGGATGAAGACTGTGAGGCCCACGTGGGACAACCTGATCACCTTGTATCCCCCCTAGTGCTTAGAACAGTGCTTCGCAGTTAGTAAGCGCTTAAAAAATGCCATTATTATTATTATTATTATTATAACATTGATCGTGGTGGTGAAAAATATCTAGAGCATTTACCTAGCCGCCACCCATTTTCCCTTGAGAAACCCAGCAACAATTTGTCAAAGTCTCATTGGACTTATTATTAATGATTATGATTATTATATTTGTGAAGCGGTTATTAAGAGTGAAGCACTGTTGTAAACGCTGGGGTAGATACAAGTTCATCAGGTAGGACACAGTCCCTGTCCCACATGGGGAAACCATGTCCAATGAGGAAAAACGGATTTGAGTAGCGTTTGTGTTGCTACGGTGCAGGCGAGTTCCTAGACTCCCTCTGGCAATGGCTAGGAGATGTTACACTGTAATCTTGTTGTGGGCAGGAAATGTTTCCCTTTTCTTGTTTGAGTGTACTCTCTCAAACACTTAGTACACTGCTCCGCATGCAGTAAGCGCTCCATAAGCACTTAGTACAGTGCTCTGCACACAGTAAGTGCTAGGGAAACACGAGCCATAGACGCCCCCTTCTTCCACCACCCCCACACTTAAGCGACCTTACTTATAGTGCCCCCCAACCCCCCTTCCCGGTCCGGTCCTGACTGACTCTCCCCACCCCGCGACCCCGGGGAAAAGGCCCTTGTTATCACCAAGTTACATTAACGACAAACTCATTCGCACCTACTCAGCCTTCCTGTCCCGCCATCGACCCCCGGCCCACGTCCTCCCCCGGGCCTGGAATGCCCTTCCTCTGCCCATCCGCCAAGCTAGCTCTCTTCCTCCCTTCAAGGTCATACTGAGAGCTCATCTCCTCCAGGAGGCCTTCCCAGACTGAGCCCCTTCCTTCCTCTCCCCCTCGTCTCCCTCTCCACCCCCCATCTTACCTCCTTCCCTTCCCCACAGCACCTGTATATATGTATATATGTTTGTACATATTTGTTACTCTATTTATTTATTCATTTATTTTACTTGTACATATCTATTCTATTTATTTTATTTTGTTAGTATGTTTGGTTTTGTTCTCTGTCTCCCCCTTTTAGACTGTGAGCCCACTGTTGGGTAGGGACTGTCTCTATATGTTGCCAACTTGTACTTCCCAAGCGCTTAGTACAGTGCTCTGCACACAGTAAGCGCTCAATAAATACGATTGATTGATCGATTGAATGAATGAGTGATTGATTGACGCCCCCATCAACTGATTTGGAAGGGATCGCGAGTGTATTTTGCTAGCTAACGAAGAGACTGTTCAACCGTGCCTATCCATCCCATTTTTCTTTCAGGACACTGACGAGACAGCCCTGGACAATCGCACGGCGGTGAGGGAATTCCTCCTGCTGGGATTCTCGGAGGTCCGGGAACTTCAGCTTGTCCAGGCCGCGCTGTTCCTCCTGGTCTACCTTGTGGCCCTGATGGGGAATCTCCTCATTGTCGCCATCACCCTCCTCGACAGGCGCATCCACACCCCCATATACTTCTTCCTCAGGAACCTGTCCGTCCTCGACCTCTGCCTCATCTCCGTCACCGTCTCCAACTCCGTCGTAAACTCTCTGACAGACAACAGATCCATCTCCTTGGTGGGCTGTGTTCTCCAGGTGTTTTTCTTTGTGTCTTTGGCATCTGCCAAGCTGGCCTTCCTCACGGCAATGTCCTACGACCGCTATGCGGCCATCTGCCTCCCCCTGCGCTACGAGGTCATCATGAGCATAGGGGGCCTTGGGAAGATGGCAGCCGCCTCCTGGCTCAGCGGGGACCTCTCCGGCCTCGTGCATACGACCGCCATCTTCTCCGTTCCCTTCTGCGGGTCCAACGTGATCTCCGAGTTCTTTTGCGATGTCCCCCAGCTCCTGGCGCTCTGTGACCCCAATGTGATCGTCCTAGAAGTCGGGGTCAGAATCTCCGCTGTTAGCCTCGCCTTTCTCTGTTAGGCCTCCATCGTCGTCTCTTACGTGCACATCATCCGGGCCATGCTGAGGGTGTCGGCCGCCGAGGGCCGGAGCAAAGCCTTCTCTACCTGCCTGTCCCACCTCGCTGTCCTGACTTTCTTTGTCTCCACGGGTGGCTTCCCCTACCTTAATCCAAAAGGTTCTCCCGTCCTTGACCTGCTTCTGTCGGTTTCCTATGCCGTGGTGCCTCTGGCCATGAATGCCCTAATTTACAGCCTGAGGGACAAGTACATGAAGTCTGCTCTGTGGAAAATTCTGGGTGGAAAATTGTGAACCTAGAGGAAAATGTCCTCTTATATTTAAGAGATTCTCTCTTTCATCCTATCATTCTCTCCACCTCTAGATTGTAAAATCGTTGTAGGCAGAGAAGTTAACTACCAACTCCGTTGCATTGTTCTCTCCAAAGTGCTTAATAATAATAACAATAATAATAATAATGGTATTTGTTAAGTGTTCACTATGTGTCAAGTACTGTTCTAAACACTGGGGTAAATACAAGGTTGTCAGGTCGTCCCACATGGCGCTCACAGTCTTAATCCCCATTTGACAGATGAGGTAACTGAGGCCCAGAAGAGTGAAGTGACTTGCCTAAAGTCACACAGCTGACCAGTGGTGGTGTGGGGATTCATTCATTCATTCAATCGTATTTATTGAGCGCTTGGGAAGCGCAGAGCACTGTACTAAGTGCTTGGGAAGTACAAGTTGGCAACATATAGAGACGGCCCCTATCCAACAGCAGGCTCACAGTCTAGAAGGGGGAGACAGACAACAAAACATATTAACACAATAAAATAAATAGAATAGTAAATATGACAAGTAAAATAGGGTAGTAAATATGTACAAACATATATACAGTTGCTGTGGGGAGGGGAAGGAGGTAAGACGAGAGGGATGGAAGGGAAGAGGGGAGAGGAAGGAGTGGGCTCAGTCTGAGAAGGCTTCCTGGAGGAGGTGAGCTCTCAGTAGGGCTTTGAAGGGAGGAAGAGAGCTAGCGTGGTGAATGTGCGGAGGGAGGGCATTCCAGGCCAGTGGGAGGACGTGGGCCGGGGGTCGATGGCGAGACAGGCGAGATCGAGGCACAGTTAGGAGGTTAGCGGCAGAGCAGCGGGGGGTGCGAGTTGGGCTGTAGAAGGAAAGAAGGGAGGTGAGGTAGGAGGGGACGAGGTGATGGAGAGCCTTGAAGCCGAGAGTGAGGAGATTTTGCCTGATGCGTAGGTTGATTGGTAGCCACTGGAGATTTTTGAGGAAGGGTGTAACATGCCCAGAGCATTTCTGGACAAAGATGATCCGGGCAGCAGCATGAAGTATAGATTGAAGTGGGGAGAGACAGGAGGATAGGAGATCAGAGAGGAGGAGGATGCAGTAATCCAGTCGGGATAGGATGAGAGATTGAACCAGCAGGGTAGCAGTGTGGATGGAGAGGAAAGGGCGGATCTTGGCGATGTTGCGGATGTGAGACCGGCCGGTTTTGGTGGCGCATTGGATGTGAGGGGTGAACGAGAGAGCAGAGTCGAGGATGACACCAAGGTTGCGGGCCTGTGAGACGGGAAGGATGGTAGTGCCGTCAACAGTGATGGGAATATCCGGGAGAGGGCAGGGTTTTGGAGGGAAGATAAGGAGTTCAGTCCTGGACATATAGAGTTTTAGATGATGGGCAGACATCCAGGTGGAGATGTCTTGAAGGCAGGAGGAGACATGAACCTGAAGGGAGGGAGAGAGAGCAGGGGCAGAGATGTAGATTTGGTTGTCATCAGCATAGAGATGATAATTGAAGCCGCGGGAGCGAATGAGTTTACCAAGGGAGTGATTGTAGATACAGAACAGAAGGGGACCAAGAACCGTCCCTTGAGGAACCCCTACAGTAAAGGGATGGAAGGGGGAGGGGGAGCCCACGAAAGAGACTGAGAATGAACGGCCGGAGAGATAAGAGGAGAACCAGGAGAGGTCAGAGTCTGTGAAGCCAAGGTTGAATAGCTCGTTGAGGAGAAGGGGGTGGTCCAAAGTGTCGAAGGCAGCTGAGAGGTCGAGGAGAGTTAGGACAGAGTAGGAGCCGTTGGATTTGGCAAGCAGGAGGTCATTGGTGACCTTTGAGAGGGAGGTTTCCGTGGAATGTAGGGAACGGAAGCCAGATTGGAGGGGGTCGAGGAGAGAGTTGGCGTTGAGGAATTCGAGGGATTAGAACCCACGACCTCTGATTCCCAACTCTTGCTCTTTCCACTGAGCCACGCTGTTTCACAGTTAAGCGCTCAATATATTTCACTGATTGATTAATTCATATAGCCTGTAAGATCGTTTTGGCAGAGTGTATCTAAAAGCTCTGTTGTGTTATACTCTCCCAGGTGATTAGCTCAGTGTTCTGCACGCAGAAAGAGCTCAATAAATACTATTGATTGACTAATTCCTCTAGAGTGCAAGCTCCTTGTGGGCAGGGAATGTGTCTTCCAACTATGTCATATTACATCCTCCCAAGCACTTAGTAAAGGGCTCTGCACATAGTAAGTGCTCAATGAATACTATGATTGATTGATTGATTATTCTTCTTAAAACCTGTCCCAAGCTGAAACCCCACTCCGAGTTGCCTTATCTCAGGGTCAAGGACACTTTTTATGGTATTTGTTAAGTGCTCACTGTGTGCCAAGCACTGTCCTAAACGCCGGGATGATACAAGTTAATCACGGTTGTCCCTCGTGGGGCTCACAATCTTAATCCCCATTTTACAGATGAGGGAATTGAGGCCCCGAGACGTGAAGTGACTTGCCCAACGTCACACAGCTGACAAGTGGCAGAGCCGGGATTAGAACCTATGACCTCTGACTCCCAAGCCCGGGCTCTAGTCTTTTTGACTCCCAGTCCCGTGCGCTATCCATTAGGCCACACTGCTTCTGCCTAATTATGTTGGCTGAGCAGGATGCAGAGGGAATTCCCACAGGGAAACTCTCAATTAATCCACGGGGAGTGTGGGGCACTGCTGCCCAGGACTCAGCCGGCAGGAGTTTAGCTTCTCCCAGCACACTGAATGGGTAGAAGCTTCCTTTCCTGAGGGGAAATCTTTACTGGGGGGTGGGGAGGGGCCCGGGATGCTTCTGAGTCTTTATCTTTCCCAGAGATCTCCATCAGGCCCGACTCACGGACAAGAGAAGACCTAGTCCCAGCCTCGGAACTGAGGAGGTGAGTTTTGGTTCAAGAGGGAAGGAGAGGAAAAAAAAGGGAAAGGTTTGGAGCATGTGTGAGTGTCTGTGTGTGTGTGGTAGCGGAGAGTTCTGGGGATCAACCAATTGACCAGTGTATTTATTGAGCACTTACTGTTTGTTTCAACAAAAACGTAGTGGAAAGAGCCCGGGCGGGGAGGTCAGAGGTCGTGGGTTCTAATGCCGGCTCTGCCATTAATCAGCTGTGTGTTCCTGTGCAAGTCACTTCTCTGGGCCTCAGGTATCTCATCTGGAAAATGGGCATTAAGACTGTGAGCCCCAGGTGGGACAACCTGATAACCTTGTATCTACCCCAGCTCATAGAACGGTGCTTCGCACATAGTTAGTGCTTAGCAAATACCATCCTCATTATTATTATTATTATTATTGTTATTATTATTATTATTATTATTAGTCTTCCCACTCCTCAAGAAACTGCAGGGTTGCCCATCCACCTCTGTATCAGACAGGAACTCCTCACTGTCAGTTCATTAATAATAATAATAATAATAACAACAACAATAGGGCATTTTTTAAGCACTTACTATGTGCCAAGCGCTGAGGGAGATACGAGGTAATCAGGATGTCCCACGTGGGGCTCACAGACTTCATATCCATTTTACAGATGAGGTCACTGAGGCACAGAGAAGTGAAGAGAGTTGCCCAAAGTCACCCAGCTGGGAAGTGGCATAGTGGACCTCTGACCCCCAAGCCAGGGCTCTTTCCACTTAGCCATGCTGCTTCTCTATTGAGCCACACTGTTTAAGGTACTCAATCCGCTCACCCCCTCCTACCTCACCTCTCTGACCATCTACTCCAGCCTAACCCACATACTCTGCTCCTCTAGCTTCAGTTTACTCCCTGGGCCCCGATCTCGTCTATCTCGCCCCCGACCGCCTTCCCCGCAACCTCCCCCTCACCTGGAACTCTCCCCCTCCTCCTCCATATAGGCCAGACCACCACTCTCTCCACATTCAAAGCGTATTAAGGTCATCTCTCCTCCGTGAGGCCTTCCTCAGTTAAGCCCTCTTTTTCCCTTCTCCCTCTCCCTTCCATTCATTCATTCATTCATTCAATCGTATTTACTGAGCACTTATTCTGTGCAGAGCACTATACTAAGCGGTTCCACGTGGTTTGTGCACTTGAATCTGTGACCTTTCAGCATTTGGCGTTCACTCCATTCCCAACCCCACTTACATGCTGTGTGACATTGGGCGACGCGAGAAGCAGAAGCGGCGTTGCTCAGTAGAAAGAGCCCGGGCTTGGAAGTCAGACGTCATGGGTTCTAATCCCGACTCTGCCACTGTCTGTTGTGTGACTTTTGGCAAATCACTTCACTTCTCTGTACCTCAGTTCCCTCATCTGTAAAATGGGGATGAAGACCGTGAGCCCACGTGGGACAACCTGATTATCTTGTATCTACCCCAGCGCTTAGAACAGTACTTGGCACATAGTAAGCACTTACAAAATACATCATCATCAAGTCACCTCACCTTTCTGTTCCTCAGTTCCCTCATCTGCACAGTGGGGATTCAATCCCTCTTCTTCCTCCTACGTATATAGGGGGGCCCTTGTAGGATGTGATGATCTTGTCTCATCGAACCTTCGATAGCCCAGCTGGTAGAGTGGAGGACTGTAGGGCCAAATACCTGGTCATCCTTAGGTCGCTGGTTCGAATCCAGCTCGAAGGACTCGTCGTTTTTGAGAAGCAGCTAGGCTTAGTGGCAAGGGCCCGGGCTTGGGAGTCAGAGGTCGTGGGTTCTGTCACTTGTCTGCTGGGTGAGTTTGGGCAGGTCACTTCACTTATCTGGGCCTCAGTTCCCTCATCTGGAATATGGGGATGAAGAATGTGAGCACCACGTGGGACAACCTGATGACCTTGTATCTCCCCCAGTGCTTAGAACAGTGCTTGGCACATAGTAAGCGCTTAACAGATACTATCATTATTATTATCATTAATACTATTTATTGAACACTCACTATTTGCAGAACACTGGACTTAGAACAGTGCTTGGCATATAGTAAATGCTTCACAAATACCACAATTATTATTAGCTCCACCTGCTCTATGATTTAACATTTCTGGGCAGTGTGGCCTCGTGGAAAGAGCATGGGATGGAAGACAGAGGGTCTGGGTTCTAACCCCAGCTCGGCCACTTGTCTGCTGTGTGATCTTGGGCAAACAATAATAATAATGACGACATTTGTCAAGCGCTTACTATGTGTAAAACACTGTTCTAAGCGCTGGGGTGATACAAGGCAATCAGTTCATCCCACGTGGGGTTCACAAATTTAATCCCCATTTTACAGATGAGGTAACTAAGGCACAGAGAAATTAAGTGACTTGCCTAAGGTCACACAGCAGGCAAGTGGTAGAGCCAGGACTAGAACCCATGTCCTCTGAATTCCAAGCCCGAGCTCTTTCCATTAAGCCACACTGCTTCTTTCTATTAAGCCTCATTTGACTTTTACTTCATCCATCAAATGGGGATTAAAACTGGGAGGCCCCAGTGGGACATGGATTATGTCCAACTTGATTGGCTTGTACTTACACACCATTAAAATATCCCCGCCAAAGAAATGCCTGGGAAAGCGACTTTAGGGAGGGGAGGGAATCAAGGTGGAAAGGGGATAGGGTGGAGTTTAGGGGAGACCCCGCTGGATGATTTCAATTTCCTTAACCGAGTAGTTGGCAAATGAGGGTAGGAGAAACTTTGAGGCGTGAGATGGTTAAAAGATAACTCTCCTTGTGGGCAGAGATTGTATCTAGCAATCAATTAATGCAATTTCTTAAGTGCTTGTTGTTTGCGGTGCATTGTAGTAAGAGCTTAGTAGAGTACAATCATCATCATCAGTGGTATTTATTGAGCTCTTACTCTGCGCAGAGCACTGTATTAAGCGCTCGGGAGAGGACAATCATCATCATCAGTGGCATTTACTGAGCGCTTACTGTGTGCAGAGCACCATACTAAGTGCTTGGTAGAGTATAATCACCATAATGAATGGTATATATTGAGAGTTTACTCAATGCAGAGGACTGTACTAAGTGCTTAAGCTCGTTACTTCTATATTGTACTCTCCCAAGCGTTTAGCACGTCGTCATCAATACCAGTGTCGCCGTTGGTGCCATTTTTTGTTTCAGCTCTTTTGTCTCCATCGTGGTCTCGTACGCGCGCATCTTCTGGGCCGTGCAGTGGAGGCCGGCCGCCGAGGTCTGGGCCAAAGCCTTTTCCACCTGCCTGCCCCACCTCGTAGTCGTGTCTTTATTCGTAGCGAACAGAAGCTTCTCCTACCTCAAGCCCGTGTCTGATTCCCCCTCGGCCCTGGACCTGCTGTTGTCCGTGTCCTACACCGTGGTGCCCCCCGCCCTCAACCCCCTCACCTACAGCCTGAGGAACAGAGACGTGAAAGTCGCCCTGGGTAGGGTTTCTTGGGGGGTGTCCATTTCTCCAGAATAAAAGCCCCCTCCCTCTACCCTGAATCAGCCCCCCGGAATGTCTTCTAGCCCCCGGGTCTTTGCCAGCAGCTGCGGTTAGCAGCAGGATATAGATTCATTCAGAATTTCTGAGACCAGTGCTCCGGACTCAATGATTTTCTACCTCCCCTGATGACCACGTTTCCCTCTCCTCTCCTGACTCAGCTTCCCTACTGGATTCCAGCCTTCTCCCTGATTCGTGGTCGTCAGCAGTGGTTTTATACCGGACAGCCCCATTTCAATACTACTCCTGAGCAGTGTGCCTCAGTGGAAAGAGCCCGGGCTTTGGAGTTAGAGGTCACGGGTTCAAATCCCGGCTTCCTCAATTGTCAGCTGTGTGACTTTGGGCAAGTCACTTAACTTCTCTGTCCCTCAGTGACCTCATCTGTAAAATGGGAATTAAGACTGTGAGCCCCCCGTGGGACAACCTGATCACCTTGTAACAACCCCAGTGCTTAGAACAGTGCTTTACACACAGTAAGCGCTAAATAAATGTCATTATTATTATTATTATTATTACTCCTACTAACACTACTAACGATATTCATTAAGTGTTTACCGTGAGCCAACCATTGTACTAGACACCGGAGTAGGTATAAATAATCAGGTTGGACACAGTCCCTGTCCCACACAAGGCTCAGATTCCAAATAGCCTCTTGGAAAAGGCATGGGCTTGGAATATCAGAGGACCTGGGTTCGAATCCCACTTCTGCCACTTGCTTGGTGTGTGAAACCTTGGGCAAGTGACTTCAATTCTCTGTGCCTCTGTTTCTTCAACTGTAAAATGGGGACTAGGAACCTGTTCTCCCTCTTACATAGACTCTGGACCCCAAATAGGACAGAGATCTCGTCCAACCTGATCAACTTGTTGTCTACCCCAGTGCTTAGAACAGTGCTTGGCACACAGTAAATGTTTAATAAAAACGATAATTGTTTTTATAATAAGTAGGAGGGAATAGGATTTCAGCCCCATTTTACAGATGAGGAAACGGAGGCAAAGAGAAGATAAGTGGTCACGCAACAGAAAAGGGGCAAAGAGGGGATTAGAACCCAGACCCTCAGGCTTACAAGTCTGTGTTCTGACCATTAGGCAACCCTGTTTCCAGTGCACCCGTCCCCTCTCCGGTACAAATTCATCTTCCCATGCCTTTATGTCTTGCAACTTTAGTTTCAATGCACAGATTTCCTTTGCTTCATGTCCACTTTTCCCGTTCCCCTTTCTCCCAAGTGGCATCGTGTTCCCGGGGAGTGGAGAGGGAAATGCAGAATCTGTCTGCAGTCGCTGTCTTCGATGTTGGATGGCTCCAGTGAGTCTGAGTCTGGCGGGGACTGAGGGGAGTGAAGGCGAGGAGAAAGCAATTCTTCCCTGGTTCCTCATGCTGCAGGTTGGAATAATAATCCTAGTAATTGTGGTATTTGCTAGGTGCTTACCATATGCCGGGCACTGTACTGAGCTCTAGGGTAGATAAAAGCAAACTGGGTCGCACACAGTCCATGTCCAACATAGGGAAACAGCGTGGCTTAGTGGAAATGGCACTGACTTGGGAGTCAGAGGAGGTGGGTTCTCATCCCGCCACCGCCACCTGTCTTCGGTGTGACCTTGGGCAAGTCACTTCACGTCTCTGGGCCTCGGTTCCCTCATCTGTCAAATGGGGTTGAAGGCTGTTAGCCCCACGTGGGACAACCTGATCACCTTGTAACTACCCCAGCGCTTAGAACAGAGCTCGGCACATAGTAAGCGCTTACCAAATACCAAAATCATCATCATGGGGCAGTCTTAAATCCCCATTTCAGAGTAGAGATTTTTCAGATTTCTTTGAGGAAATAAACCCCTCTTTGTGCCTCTTCTGACAACCTGCAGATTCCCCAGGAAAATGGCCAATCTCACAGTTGTGACAGAATTCCTCCTGCTGGGATTCTCGGAGGTCCGGGAGCTGCAGCTTGTCCACACGGCGTCGTTCCTACTGTTCTACCTGGCGGCCCACGCGGGAGTCTCCTCATCGTTACGAGCACCGTCCTCGACCGGCACCTCCACACCCCCATGTACTTCTTCCTCGGGAACCTGTCCGTCCTCGACTTAGGCCTCATCTCCGTCACCGTCCCCAAATCCATCCACAACTCCCAGACCGACCAACGGTCCATCTATTATTGGGGCTGTGTGGCTCAAGTCTTTCTGGTGGTCCTGTTTTCCGGGTCTGAGCTGTTCCTCCTCACGGCAATGTCCTACGACCGCTACGCGGCCATCTGCCTCCCCCTGCGCTACGGGGTCATCATGGACCGAGGGGCCTGTGGGAAAATGGTGGCCACCTCCTGGCTCGGCGCGGGGCTCTTCGGGGTGATATACACAGGAGGGACGTTCTCCTCAGGCTTCTGCGGACTCCATGAGGTCCAGCAGTTTTTCTGTGATGTCCACTCCCTACCGAAGATCTCTTGTACTGGGTCGCAAGTTGTCATCGATACCAGTGTCGCCGTTGGTGCCATTTTTGTTTCAGCTCTTACGTCTCCATCGTGGTCTTGTACGCACGCATCTTCCGGGCCGTGCTGAGGATGCCGGCCGCCGAGGGCCGGGTCAAAGCCTTTTCCACCTGCCTGCCCCACCTCGTCTTCGTGACTTTATTCATAGCGAACGGAACCTTCACCTACCTCAAGTCCGTGTCTGACTCCCCATCGGCCCTGGACCTGCTGTTGTCCGTGTCCTACACCGTGGTGCCCCCATCCCTGAACGCCCTCATCTACAGCCTGAGGAACAGGGACATGAAAGCCGCCCTGGGGAGGGTTCTTGTGGGGATGTCTGTTTCACCAGAACAAAAGCCCCCTCCCTCTGCCCTGCCAGAGGCCCCCTGAGATGTTTCCTAGCCCTCTCCCCCTGCGCTGATCTCCCCCCATCTCTGCTCTCTCTCCTCACTCTTCAGCAACCTCCCAGCTTCCTCACCCTTTCCTGATCACAGTGGCCATTCTTTTCTTTTTTATGGCATTGTTGAGAACTTACTACTACTACTACTAATGATAATATTGGCATTTGTTAAGCGCTTGCTATGTGCAAAGCACTGTTCCAAGCGCTGGGGAGGTTACAAGGTGATCAGGTTGCCCCACGGGGGGCTTACAGCTTTTATCTCCATTTTACTGATGAGGTAACTGAGGCACAGAGACGTTAAGTGATTAGGTGCCAGGCACTTTTCTAAATTCTAGGGAAGATACAAGTTAATCAGGTTGGACACAGTCACTGATCCACAAGAGCTCTCCGCCTTAATCCCCATTTTCCAGATTATGATGATGGTACTTGTTAATCGCTTACTATGTTGCAAGCACTGTACTAAGTGCTTGGGTAGTTACAAGATAATCAGTTTGGAACCAGTCCCCATCCCACGTGGGGCTCACAATCTTAATCCCCATTTTCACAGATGTGGTAACCGAGGCACTGAGAAGTGAAGTGGCTTGCCCAAGGTCGCACAGGAGGCGAGGCAGAGTCAGGATTAGAACCCAGGTTCTCCTGAATCCCGTCTATTGTGAGGCTGAAATGAGATCACTGACGTGACAATGCTTTGGTAAGTGCTACGCAAAAACATGACATTTTCTGTCCTTACTGTGGTGTGACACCCACAGCATCATTTCCCTTCCCTTTTTTCAGCTCATTTGGGCCTCCAAAAGTCACAGGGTGGAGGATTTGCAGGCCAAAGAAAGGAAGCACGTCTTTCTCACCCATTATGACCCTCCCTTCAAAACCTTATTGAAGGCTCATCTCCTCTGAGAGGCCTTCCCAGACTTCCCTCTCCCACTCCCTTCTCCATCTCCCTGACTTGCTCCCTTTATTCTTCCCCGTCCCAACCCCACGGTATTTATGCACGTATCTGTAATTTTATTTATTGATATTAATATCTGTCTCCCCCTCCAGACCGTAAGCTTTTTGTGGTCAGGGAATGTGTCTGTTTATTGTTATATTGTTCTCTTTGAAGCGCTTAGTTCAGTGTTTTATGCAGTAAGTGCTCAATAAATAGGATTGAATGAATGATTGAATGAATGAGTGAATTAACCAAGCCCTCTCCCTTGCCAGCGACTCCTGCCCGCTTTCCATCTGACCTACCCCCTTTCTTTCTTATTGAAGGCACATCTCCTCCTAGAAATCTTCCCTGACTAAGCCTTCCTTTCTTCTTCCCCCACTCCTTTCTGCATCACCCTTGTGTTGGATTTGCACCCTTTATGATGATGGCATTTGTCAAGCGCTTACTCCGTGCCAAGAACTGTTCAGAGCTTTTGGGTTGCGATCAGGTTGTCCCCCGTGGGACTCACAGTTTTACTCCCCATTTTACCAATGAGGTCACTGAGGCTCAGAGAAGTGAAGTGACTTGCCCAAAATCACACAGCTGATAAGCGGCGGAGACAGGATAGAACCCACGACCTCTGACCCCCGAGCCTGGGTTCTTTCCACTCAGCCACGCTGCTTCTCTGCTTGTAGACCATAAGCTTGTGTGGGCATGGAATGTATCTGTTATATTGTTATACGGTACTCTCCCAAGCACTTAGTACAGTGCTGTGCACATAGTACGCACTCAATAAATATGATTGACTGGCTGACTTCTGTCCCAGATGCTTAGTACAGTACCTGGCTCGTCATAAGCGCTTGACAAATACCATTAAAAGCCTCAAAAAATACGGGCTATGTATACAGTAAGTTTTCGAGAAATACGATTTATTGATTGATTCTGTCATATCAATCAACCAGTCAATCAGTCACCCTGCCCTGAAATACCTTCCCTCTTCACATCTACCATGTCATGTCAAAGCTCTACTGAAGGCTCACCTCCTCCAGGAGGCCTTCCCAGACTAAGCCCCCCCTTTCCTCAGCTCTCCCTCCCCTCCATCGCCCCGATTCACTCGCCTTGCTCTACCCGCCTCCCAGCCCCACAGCACTCGGGTATCTATGTACATATTTATTATTCTATTTATTTATATCAATAGAAGCAGCGTGGCTCAGTGGAAAGAGCCCGGGGTTTGGAGTCAGAGGTCAGGGGTTCAAATCCCGGCTCCACCAATTGTCAGGTGTGTGACTTTGGGCATGTCACTTAACTTCTCTGTGCCTCAGTTACCTCATCTGTAAAATGGGGATTAAGACTGTGAGCCTCCCGTGGGGCAACCTGATCACCTTGTAACCTCCGCAGCGCTTAGAATAGTGCTTTGTACATAGCAAGCACTTAATAAACGCTATTATTATTATTATTATCACTAATTCTATTTATTTCTATTGATGCTGTTGAAGCCTATTTATTTGTTTTGAAGTCTGTCTCCCCCCTTATAGACTGTGAGCCCGTTGAGGGCAGAGATTGTCTCTATTTGGTGCTGAATTGTATTTTCCAAGTGCTTAGTACAGTGCTCTGCACGCAGTAAGCGCTCAATAAATACGATTGAATGAATACCAACTCTACTGTACTCTGCTTAGTAAAGCGTTCTGCATAATAATAACAATGATGGCATTTGTTAAGCGCTTGCCATGTGCCAAGCACTGTTCTAAATAAAGTAAGTGCTCAGTGAATACCAGCGATTGATTGATTTAGTGGATAAGAAATGTGTTTACCTACTCTGTTTTATTGTATTCTCCCAAGAATTTAGCACAAACCTCTGCACACAATAAGTACTCAATAAATAAGATTAACGATGTGGATGACTGGACCCACCCCTGTGGACAGCCCAGACCAGGAGTATTTCTACAGTTACATCCAGTTTCAGTTTTACAGTGCTAGGATTCTTTACGGATTTAGCTCCAGGGGTCATGGCGGGGTGTGGTAGGGGGTCGTTGAAGGGTGGGAGGGAAAGGGAAGCAGGGAAACAAGGAATGATTTTGAAAGCCAGGGAGTGGGATGAGAGGGTTGAGAGGGAGAAAACTTGAAGTTCAGGGGATGAGGAAGGTCAGAAGTGATGGGAAGGGTCACGGTTAAATGCCATTGATTGATAAATTGATTGACTAACCGATCACCAGGTGGGGTCAAGAGGGAAGAATGACAGTCATACTAATAATAATAATGATGGCATTTACTAAGCACTGTTCTAGGCACTGGGGTGGATGCAGGGTAATCAGGTTGTCCCACGTGGGGCTACTAGTCTTAATCCCCATTTTACAGAAGAGGTAACTGAGGCCCACAGAAATTAAGTGACTTGCACAAAGTCACACAGCTGATAAGTGGTGGAGCCGGGATTAGAACCCATGACCTCTGACTCCCAAGCCCGGGCTTCTTCCACTAAACCACGCTGTTAAGCGCTTAGTATGTGCCAGGCACTGTACTAAGCGCTTGGAAGAGTACAATAAAACATAATTAGTGGATATGCTCCCTGCCTTTCCTCCCTAGATTGCAAACTCATTATGGATAGGGAAAGTTTGTACTTATTCTCTTGTTCTATGCTCTCCCAAGCGCTTCACTTCGTACAGTGTCTGGTACACAGTAAGGTGCCAATTGTCATCTGTATGACTTTGGGCAAATCACTTAACTTCTCTGTGCCTCAGTTACCTCATCTGTAAAATGAGGATTAAGACTGTGAGCCCCCTGTGGGATAACCTGATCACTGCTCCTCCAATTGTCAACTGTGTGACTTTGGGCAAGTCGCTTCACTTCTCTGGGCCTCAGTTCCCTCATCTGTAAAATGGGGATGAAGACTGTGAGCCCCTCCCTGGGACAACCTGATCATCTTGTAATCTCCCCAGCCCTTAGAACAGTGCTTTGCACATAGTAAGCGCTTAATAAATGCCATCATCATCATCATAAGCGCTTAGTTCAGTGCTCTGCACACAGTAAGCTCTGAATAAATACGATTGATTGATCATCATCATCATCATAACAGGCTTACAGTCTAGACGGTTGGAAATATAGTGTTCTGCACACAGTAAGTGCTCAATGAAAACGTTTGATTGATTTATATTTATATTTACATAGATGTCAGTCTCCCCTCTAGACTGTAAGCTCATTGCGGGCAGGAAACAAGTCTACCTACTCTGTTATATTGGACTTTCCCAACCGATTAGTACCGTGCCCTGCACACAGTAAGTGCTCACTATATTCTATTGATTCATTTATTGACTGATAATTGAGTGAATATACAATCCTGGGTACTTTGGGTGAAAATATCGTTGATAGAATTGTTCCTGAGTCAAATTTGATCCCATCTCAAACTGTTCCGATTGCAGATGTTACTTCCTGGGTCACTCGTGGGCCATAAGACTGAAGATGGCCACCAGGAGAAGTGCCTAATGAGGAGAGAGCGTGCCTGGGAGTCAGAAGGATTTGGGTTCTAATCCTGGCTCCATCACATGTCTGCTGGGTGACTGTGGCAAGTCACTTCACTTCTCTGAGCCTCAGGTCCCTCAACTGCAAAATGGGGATGAAGACTGTGAGCCCCACGTGGGAGAGGGACTGTGTCCAACCTGATTACTCTGAATCTAACCCAGTGCTAAGTACAGAGCCTGGAACATAGTAAGCGCTTAAAAGATACCATAAAAACCGTCAGGGCTGCCTTTCCACGGAGCCACACTGCTTCTCTAATGCTTCTCTTGATGCCCATTTTATTCTTCATCATCAGCAAAGACCAAGGCCACACAGATTCCCCTGCTTGCTCTGTTATATACGCCCATCTCCCCTCTCCTCAAAAGCCTCCAGTGGTTACACAACCCTCTCCGTATCAAACATCAATTTACATCAGCTCTCTCTCCCTTCTACCTGATGGCTAATCTGGGACAACAACCCGGCCCGGACACTTTGTTCCTCTAGCGCTAACCTATTCACTAAACCTCCATCTCGTCCAACTCTCCACTGACCCCCTGCCTACAACCTCCCTCTGGCCTGGAATTCCCGCCTCCTTCATAGCCAACAGAAGATCACTCGCCCCTGCTTCAAAACCTTATTAAAATAACACCTCCTCCAAGAAGCCTTCCCTGACTTCCTTCTCACATCATCACTATGTCATTCATTCATTCAATCGTATTTATTGAGCGCTTACTGTGTGCATAGCACTGTACTAAGCGCTTGGGAAGTACAGGTCGGCAACATATAGAGACGGTCCCTACCCCACAGTGGGCTCCCAATCTAGAAGGGGGACACAGCCAACAAAACAAATCATGTAGACGGGTGTCAAAATAGTCAGAACAAATGGAATTATAGCTATATGCACATATTTCCACTCCCTTCCGGGTCGCTGAGTTCCGTATCCCATAAGCACTTTGATACCGGTGCTTAGAACAGTGCTTTGCACATAGTAAGCGCTTAACAAATACCATTATTATTATCATACTCACCCCAGCCCCACAGCACTTACATGAGAAGGATGGTTCACACGCAGAGCAGCGTGGCTTAGTGGAAAGAGCACAGGTTTGGGAGTCAGAGGATGTCGGTTCTAATCTCGCCTCCACCTCTTGTCTGCTATGAAGCAGCGTGGCTCAGTGGAAAGAGCACGGGCTTTGGAGTCAGAGGTCATGGGTTCAAATCCCGGCTCCTCCAATTGTCAGCTGTGTGACTGGACAAGTCACTTAATTTCTCTGGGCCTCAGTTACCTCATCTGTAAAATGGGGATTAAGACTTTGAGGCCCCCCGTGGAAAACCCTGATCACCTTGTAACCTCCCCAGCGCTTTGAACAGTGTTTTGCACCTAATAAGCGCTTAATAAATGCCATTATTATTATTATTATTATTATTATTATTATTATTATTATTATTATTATTATCTTGGGCAAGCCACTTAACTTCAGGTACCTCATCTGTAAAATGGTGATTTAGATTGGAAGCCCCACGTAGGAGAGCCTGCTTACCTTTTATCTACCCCAGGTCGTAGAACAGTGCTTGGCACATAGTAAGGGCCTACGACATACCATTATTATTAGTATATCCATATTCTTCTTCTCTACTGCTTCCCCTATCTGTAATTTATTTCAATGTCCGCCTTCCCCTATTAGTAAATCAATGGTATTTAGTAAGCACTTACCATGTGCAGAACACTGTCTTAAGCACTTGGGAGAGTCCGATACAACAAATTGGTAGACATATTCCCTGCCCACAGGGAGGGTGAGACAGAGATTACTAGATTGTAAAATCCTTTTGATCAGGATGATGATGATGATGGTATTTGTTAAGTGCTTATTATGTGCCAAGCACTGTTCTAAGTGCTGGGGAAGATGCAAGGTAATCAGGCTGCCCCACGTGGGGCTCACAGTCTTAATCCCCATTTTACTGATGAGGCAACTGAGGCACAGAGAAGTTAGTGACTTTTTTGGTATTTGTTAGGACAGTGCAAAGCACTGTTCTAAGCACTGGGGAGGATAAAAGGTGATCAGGGTGTCCCATATGCGGCTCACAATCTTAATCTCCATTTTACAGATGAGGTAACTGAGGCACAGAGAAGTTAGGTGATTGTCCAAAGTGATACAGCTGATAGTTGTTGGAGCCGGGATTCGAACCCATGACCTCTGACTCCCAAGCCCGTGCTCTTTCTCCTGAGCCACGCTGCTTCTCCCTTGCCCAAAGTCCCTAATTATCATGCGTTTAGTACAGAGCTCTGAGAACAGTACGTGCTCAATAAATACCATCGATTGATTGATACTGCTATTATTACTATTACTAATCTTCATTTATCTATGAGGATACAGATATATATCTATACCTCTAGACTATAAATTCCCCCTAGACTGCAAACACGTTATGAGCAAAGAGCGTTTCTTTTAACTCTATGTTGTACTCTCCCAAATGCTTCTTAGAGTGCTCTACACACAGTAAGTGCTCAATAAATATGATTGATCTACAGATCTAGGAATTGATTGATTGATTGATCGATACTCCTAATATTATATTGCTACTATTCCTAATCTTCATATATTTGATGGATTGGTACTACTACTACTAATAATAATGTTGGTATTTGTTAAGCGCTATGTGCCAAGCACTGTTCTAAGCGCTGGGGTAGATACAGGGTAATCAGGTTGTCCCATGTGGGGCTCACAGTTTTAATCCCCATTTTACAGATGAGGAAACTGAGGCACATAGAAGTTAAATAACAGTACTAACCTTCATATATCTTCAGGGAGTCAGGAATAGACAATCAATCAGTCATTCAATCAATAGGATTTGAGAGTGCTTACTATGTGCAGACCATGTGACAAGTTTTGGGAGAGTATAATACAATAAAATTAGCAGACGATTTCTCTGCCCTCAACACATGGAGAGATTCCTCCTCTCTTAAATTCCTCTTCTGATCTGGACTGGGAACTGGGTCACCTCGATTTATCCAGCATAAATCTGTGTGGGAACAGAAGTAATTTCCCATTCCTGCCCCTTGCCTGCCCCTCACCCTTCCCCTGCTCATCTCCGGAGTCACCAGGACCGTCCTGGGCTGGGGAGCATCGACCTGAGCTGAGAAAGAGGTTCACACCATCTAGACTGTTCCAGATCTGATTGTTCATTCATTCGTTATTCAATTGTATTTATTGAGGGCTTAATGGGTGCAAAGCAATGTACTAAGCTCTTGGGAGAGTACAATATACTAATGAACAGACCCATTCCTTGCCCACAACGAGTTTACTGTTTAGCTATATTCTTGTGTCTATGACAGCACTCACCAACAGTTCTCGGGACATACTAAGCGCTTTTAACAAGTAGCAAATTTATGTTTGTCTCGTTGGTCCTGGACGCGGGTGGCAGGGACAGGAAGGTCTGGGCGAGGCATGGGGGCTGTCAGGATCCTCCTTCCCCCTCTCGGCTCTCCGGCTGGCTGCGCCATCCCCTCAGACGACGTCCGGATTATTTCCTGGGGGATTCCCCGTGGGAGGACAGGCCCGGGGCACCGCTGAGACGGCCGACCGTCCGGGAATCTCGCAAGGCCGGGATCATGGGTTCCCTGCAGTCTCGGCCCCCACAAGCTAAATAAACGACCAGTCCCATGCGGTTCCCACTCTGGGACCCCTTCTTAGAACAACATCAACTGACTAATCATCATTCCCTTTCCTGGACTAATAAAAACCCAGGAGATTTGAACCTCATTTGGCGCCAGGAATTAGGAACATCTGAATATCTCAGCAGAAACAGCATGGCCTAATGGAAAGAGCCCGTGCCTGGGAGTCAGAGGATCTGGGTTCTAATTCCAGCTCCACCGCTGGTCTGCTGTGTGACCTTGGGCAAGTTGTTTCACTTCCCTGTGCCTCCCCTGAAAATGGGAATTCAATACCTGTTTTCCCTCTTACTGCGAGCCCCATGTGGGATCTGATTATTTCGGATCTACCCCAGTGCTCATTATAGTGCTTGGCACATAGTATGCACTTAACAAATACAATTAAAAAAAACGGAGGGAGGGTAGAGGAGGAAAGCAGAGAATAGTTGGAGGAATGAAATCTAAGTGGCAGTAGGGCAGGAGATGGACACTGTCTGACCTCCTAGAACTTTATTGAAAACTATGCTGGCAAGGATGACCATAATAATGATAATGGCATTTATTAAGCGCCTACTATGTGCCAAGTACTGTTCTAAACGCTGGGGAGGTTACAAGGTAATCAGGTTGTCCCACGGGGGGCTCACAGTCTTCATCCCTATTTGACAGATGAGGTCACTGAGGCACGCAGCTGGCAATGGGCAGAGCAGTATTCGAACCCATGACCTCTGACTCCAAAGCCGGGCTCTTTCCACTGAGCCACGCTGCTTCTCTAGACCAGATAACCAGAAGCCATTTTAGAAAGATTATTTCATTCATTCATTCAATTGTATTTATTGAGCGCTTACTGTCTGCAGAGGACTGTACTAAGCGCTTGGGAAGTCCAAGTTGGTAACATATACTGACGGTCCCTACCCAACAACGGGGTCACAGTCTAGAAGGGGGAGATCTGGTACAGGTCCCATTTTAAGATAATAATAATAATAATAATAATAATAATAATAATAATAATAATGGCATTTGTTAAGTGCTTACTACGTGCAAAGCACTGTTCTAAGCGCTGGAGGGATACAAGGTGATCAAGTTGTCCCACGTGGGGTTCACAGTCTTAATCCCCATTTTACAGATGAGGGAACTGAGGCTCAGAGATGTTGTGACTTGCCCAAGGTCACATAGCAGACACTTGTGGGAGCCGGGATTAGAACCCATGACCTCTGACTCCCAAGCCCGTATTCTTTCCACTGACCCACGCTGCTTCTCTGGGGTGGCCATTGTGGTAGTAGTAGTAATCAATCAATCAATCAATCAGGTTTTTTAAGCCCTTACTCTGTGCAAGGCATTGTACTAAGCATTTGGAAGACTACAATACAGCAGAGTTGGTAGATATGTTCCCTGTCCACAGCGATCTTACAATCTAGAGGGGGAGACAGACATTAATAATTAATTGAGAAGCAGCGTGGCTCAGTGGAAAGAGCCCAGGCTTAAGAGTCAGTGGTCATATGTTCAAATCCCGGCTCCACCAACTATCAGCTGTGTGACTTTGGGCAAGTCACTTAATTTCTCTGTGCCTCAGTGACCTCATCTGTAAAATGGGGATGAAGACTGGGAGCTTCCGGTGGGACAACCTGATCACCTTGTACCCTCCCCAGAACTTAGAACAGCGCTTTTCACATAGTAAGCGCTTGATATATACCATCATTAATACCAATAAATGAATGACAGCTATGGGAATAAGTGGTATGGGGCAGAGGGTGGGATGAATGAAGCTGCAAATTCAACTGCAAGGATGATGCAGAAGGGAATGGGAGAAGTGGGTTTAATCAGCGAAGGCCTCATGGTGGGGAGGTGCCTTCAGAATGGCTTTGAAGGTTGGGAGGGCCATTGTCTGTTGGACACGAAGAGGGACGGCATTCCAGGTCAGAGGTAGAACGTAGGCGAGAGGTCGAAGGGGACATGGATGAGATCGAGGTACAGTGAGTAGTCTGGCATTGGAGGAGCAGAGCGCGTGGGCTGTTTTTCAGTAGAAAAAAGGGGCAAGGTGATTTAGTAAGGATTGGCTCGTAACCATCCTAGCACTTAGTAAAGTGCCTGGCACATAGTAAGTGCTTAACAATAATAATAATCATCATCATCATCATCAATCGTATTTATTGAGCGCTTACTATGTGCAGAGCACTGTACTAAGCGCTTGGGAAGTACAAATTGGCAACATATAGAGACAGTCCTACCCAACAGTGGGCTCACAGTCTAAAGGGGGGATATATGATATGTATAATGATAATAATGACATTTATTAAGACTTACTATGCGCAAAGCATTGTTCTAAGCATTGGGGAGGTTACAAGGTGATCAGGTTGTCCCACGGGGGGCTCACAGTCTTCATTCCCATTTTACAGATGAGGTCACTGAGGCACAGAGAAGTGAACTGTCTTGCCCAAAGTCACATAGCTGACAATTGGCAGAGCCGGGATTTGAACTCATGACCTCCGACTCCGAAGCCCGGGCTCTTTTCACTGAGCCACGCTGCTTCTCAGAAGCACCAAATAACAAATACAAATAACAAATACAATTATTATCATTATCATCCCAGACTAAGCTCCCCTTTTCCTCAGATCCCCCTCCACTCCCTATCACCCGGACTCACTCTCTTTCCTCTAACCCCTCCAAGCCCCACACAGCTTGTGTGTATATGTACATATCTACAATTCGATGTATTTTTATTAATGCTTGTTTACTTGTTTTGATGTCTGTCTCCCCCCTTCTAGACTGTAAGCCCTGTGTTGGCAGGGATTGTCTCTATTGCTGAATTGTACTTTCCAAGTGCTTAGTCCAGTGCTGTGCACACGGTAAGCACTCAATAAATATGATTTAATCAAAGAATGAATGAATATCATTATTATTAGCAATCCCAGCTCCACCATCTCTTTGCTCAGTGAATTGATATCTAGCTATTATTAATTATCTTTTTTAATGGTATTTGTTAAACATTTACTATGTACCAGGCACAGTACTAAACTCTGGGTTAGGGACAAGTTAATCAGGAGACACAGGTCCTTTCCCCTATAGGGCTCCCAGTCTTAATCCCCATTTTACAAATGAGGCAACTGAGGCACAGAGAAGTGAAGCGACTTGCCCAAGGTCACACAGTAAAAAAATGGCACATCAGCTCCTTTCGATTCCCAGGCCCGTACTGTACCCACGAGACCATGCTTATTCTCTTTTCCCATAACTTGGTACTGTACTTGAAACCTAGTAAGCATTTTAGTACCATTAAAAAATTAAGGTTATAGTCTTTCCCTCTAGTTCCTGCTTTCTCCCTGGGCAATTACGACCCAGGATCTGTTCGATCTGGTGCTCTAATGGCCTCTGATTGTGGCCCATTTCCTGTAGCAATGATTTCTGGGTAATCTTCCTCTTCTACACCCCTCCCCCCTGGGTGCCCTGTCTTTGTGGGACCACTGCCAGCCCACAGAGCAGCCTCGCACCATCCTCTGACCATTCCACCCTTTTTTTCCAGGATCTGCCCATCGCTCTCCTCCATCTTCTCTGTCTCTCCCGTTATCCCTTCTGACGTCTGTGGCTTCCTGTCCCCATGCATTGTTGGGGATTGAGACGGCAATCAATCAATTAATCGATGGGCTTTTATTGAACACTTATTGTTTGCAGAGCACTGTTCTAAGCACTTGAGAGGTTACAACGCAAACGAGTTCGTAGACATGATACTTGTCCACAAGAAGTCTACGGTCTACAGGGGGAGATGGACATTGAAGTTGATCAGGTTGAGGGGAAATAGTAGATATTGTGACTATTTATACGAGTATCGTCGGGCTGAGGGGAGTAACAGGCTGCTTAAGGGGTACACAGCCAATTTCAGAGTCGACCCAGAGGGGAGACCGGACAGGAGAGATGGGTTTCAGCCACAAATTTTCCTCAAGGCAGTCTTCATAACCCTGTTCCCCAGACTGTAGATGAGGGTCTTCAGGGAGGGGGGAACCACCGTGTATAACACGGACACCAGCAGGTCCAGCGACTAGGGGGAGTCTGACACGGGCTTGACGTGGGCAAAGCTTCCGGTTGAGAGAAAAAGGGCGATGACAGCAAAGTAAGGCAGGCAGGTGGAGAAGGCTTTGGCCAGACTCTCGGTGGACAGGAACCACAGCGCGGCCGAGAAGATGCGGACGTAGGAGATGACGGTGGAGATGAAGGCAACAAAACTAAAGCCGTTACCCACGGCCACGCTGACGTCAATGACAACGTACATTTCCGAACAGGAGATCTTCAGTAAGGAGGTCACGTTGCAGAAGAACTGCCGGATCTTGTTGGATTCGCAGAAGCTTAATGTGAATGTCCCGGCCTAGTACATCGCCCCGAAGAGCCCCCCGTCGAGCCAGGAGGCGGCCGCCATCATGCCACAGGCCCCTCCGTCCATGATGAGGTCGTAGCGCAGGGGGTGGCAGATGGCCGCTTTGCGGTTGTAACACATCGTCGTGAGGAAGGACATCTCTGAAACAGCAAAGAAAACCACTAAGAAGACCTGGGCAGCACATCCCAGGAGGGAGTTTTCTCTGCGGTCGGTCAGGGAGTTGAGGATGGATTTGGGGACGTTGACAGAGATGTAACAGAGGTCGAGGATGGACAGGTTCCTGAGGAAGAAGTACATGGGGGCATGGAGGGGCCGGTCGAGGGCGGTGATGGCGACGATGAGGAGATTACCCATCAGGGCTGCCAGATAGACCAGGAGGAACGACGCAGCATGGGCCAGCTGCAGTTCCCGGACCTCCGAGAATCCCAGCAGGAGGAATTCCATCACAGCTGTATGATTGGCCACGTGGTCTGAGGACTGCCTGAGGGTACCAAGCAAGCAATTGAGTATCACTCCGAGAAAAACATAGAAAAACTGAAATTGTTAGGTTGCATCGTACCTCTCAGATTCCTCTTCCTCTGCATCTGGCCTGGAATGAATACAGGCACTCAAACCGATTTATTCTCCTGGGAACAATCCCTGTTCTTAAATGTTTTTGAGGATTAAGATACAGCAACTCTTCTTATTTATCTAGTCACACTAGCCTATCTGCCCTAGAGCAACCCCTCCCTTCATGTCTGGCAGACCCCCACTCTCCTCTCCTCAGTAAACACAAAGGAAAACACGAAGCAGCAGGGTGACTAAGAGACAGGCAAATGCAGAGAAACAGAAATAGGGAGACAAAAGCATAGAGACCAAGCAAAATTCAAGGAGATACGTCGTCCAGGAGACGGAGTTTTAATTCTAGTTCTGCCACTAGCTTGCAGTATGACCTGCTGTGAGACCTTGGGCCAGTCATATAACTCCTCTGGCCTCAGTTCCTTCATTTGCAAATAGCGATAAATGGCCTTTTCTTCCTGATACGTAAACTGTGATCCCCATGTTGGAGAGAGTCTATTACAGAAGCAGCGTGTCTTAATGGAAAGAAACTGGGGTTGCGAGTCAGAGTCCGTGAGTTCTAATCCTGCCTCAACCATTTGTTTGCTGTGTGACCTTGGGCAAGCCAATTCACTTCTCTGTGCCTCAGTTACCTCATCTGTAAAGTGGGGATTAAGACTGTGAACCCTACATGGGACAACCTGATTACCTTGTATCACCCCCAGTGTTTAGAACACTGCTTGACATATAGTAAGCGCTTAAAAAATCCCATTATTATTATTATCTTGTATCTCCCCCAGAGCTTAGAACAGTACTAGGCACGTACTAAGAGCTTAACAAGTATTAATAAAAAACACCAGGTCTCCATTTTACTTAGAGTACGATCTCCGTGTGGGACACGGGCTATGCCCAATCTTCTATCAACTCCAGCACCTAGAATAATTCCAACATTCAGTAAAGTACCTGGCACATAATATAAGCGCATAACCAATACAATAATAGCTATTATTGTTGTTATTACAAAACACTCATTAAGTGCTTATCAGAACTTATAAAAAATACCCGTTCTCCCTCTAATTTAGACTGGGAGCTCCTTGTGGCACGAGGAGTCTGTCCAATCTTGTATCTTGCCCATAGCCTAGCCCTGTGCTTGGACTTACCAAGCACTTACCAAGCTAGAGGAAGACAAGGATAAGGCACGAACTCACATGAACAATGAAGCAGCTGAAGGTCACTGAAATGGATTTCCTGACGCACGTTGGCACTTACCAATGGATGGAAACAGGCAATTTCTCACCACATTTCTCCGAGACTTAAAAAAGCCTCCCTTTTTGGATGTTCAGCCCCTCCATTTCTGACCTTGTGGTCAGGGATCCTGTCTCCCAACTCTGTTACATTGCACTATATAGTACAAAGCTCTGCCTACAGGAAGTGGTCAGTAAATACCACTGATGGATTAATTAAAGTCCATCTCCCCGTCCAGATTGTATGTTCACTGTGGCCAGGGAACGTATCTCCCAACTCCGTTACATTGTACTCTCCCGAACGCTTAGTTCAGTGCCCTGCACACAGTAAGCACTCAGTAAATACCACTGACTGCTGGTTGTACACGGGAGGAGACGTCACTCTCTTGTTGAGGAGTTTCCGAAAGATGGTGTCTTTCACATTCTGCGCTCCTCTCGAGTGGCAATTTATAATTCTTCCCACGTGGCCTCTCTTTTCCCTCTGGAGAAAGCGGGATTCCTCTTTTATTCTGAGGGACTTCGTGGCTGAAAGCCCCCAGAATCTACTGTGGTTGAATGAATGAATCATCCTGGCTTTGCCATGAGGATAATCAAGGTACTCTCCACCCCACAGCGCTTCATATTTATAAATTATGACTTGCATATCGTAAATTATTTATTTAGATTAATGTCTGTCTCCCTCTCTCGAATTTTCGGTTCTTGTGGGTAGGGAAGGTGTCTACCAATTCTGTTATACTGCAGTGAAAACAAGAATAATAATAATGGTATTGGTTAAGCACTTACTATATGCCAAGTACTGTACTAAGCGCTGGGATGGATACAAGCAAATTGGGTTGGATTCAGTCCCTGCCCCGCGAGGTACTCACAGTCTTCAGCCCCATTTTACAGAGGAGGGAACTGAGTCACAGAGAAGTGAAGTGACTTGCTCAAGGTTACACAGCAGACAGGTGGCAGAGCCAGAATTAGAACCCATGACCCCAGGCCCATGCTCTATCCACTATACTTAGAAAATCAGCGTGTCTCTGTGGAAAGAGTAAGGGCTTTGGAATCAGAGGTCATGGGCTCAAATGCCAGCTCTGCCAATTGTCAGCTGTGTGACTTTGGGCAAGTCACGTCACTTTCTGTGCCTCATTTCCCTCATTTGTATAATGGGGATAAAGACTGTGAACCCCCTGTGGGACAACATGATCCCTTTGTAACCTCCTCAGCCCTTCGAACAGTGCTTTACCAATAGTAAGCGCTTAATAAATAACTTTATTATTGTTATAATTATTATTATGCCATGCTGTTTCTCTGGCATACCGTACTCTCTCAAGGGCTCAGTACAGTGCTCTGCGCACGGTAACCGCTCAATAAACACCACTGATGGTGACGATCGATGATTGAAGGCCTCAAGTGGAGGAGGCTGGGATGATTTCATTTTCCCAGTACTGTCTCCTCATAGATTATAAAATGTCTTCTCAGAGGCCACTTTTCTGTCATCTGGAATCATTTTTGTGATCAAGGGTCTCTTTTTGATTCCCTCCTTATGATCTAGGATCCCCCCTTAACCGACCCTTACCTCCACCTGTGTTTTCGTCCTCTTATTCACTGAAGATAATAATAACTATTGTGGCATTTGTTAAGCTATCACTATGTTCCAAGTACTCTATAAGATTCAAGATAATTAGGTCGGACAACAGCCTCCATCTTACATGGGGCTCACAGTCTTCACCCCATTTTACAGATGAGGAAACTTAATCACAGAGAAATGACTCGACCACGGTTGCAAAGCAGACAAGTGGTGGAGAGGGGATTAGAACCCAGGACCTCTGACTCCCAGGCCCGGGGTCTTTCCACTGGCTATTCTGATTCTCCGTTTGGTGAACACTACCAGATCACTTTTCTAAGCCCTTGGAGAAAAGACTAGGCTATCTCAAGAGGCTTGCAATCTTATGGGGGAGGCAGATATTCAAGTGAATTACAGAAGGGAAACAACAGAGTGTAAGGATTTGGACATAATCTCTATGGGACTGGGGTCGGATAATAATAATAATAATGGCATTTGTTAAGCACCTACTATGTGCACAGCACTGTTCTAAGCGCTGGGGTAGATAGAAGGGAATCAGGTTGTCCCACATGGGGCTCACAGACCTAACCCCCATTTTACAGATGAGGTGACTGAAGCCCAGAGAAGTGAAGTGACTTGTCCCAGGTCACACAGCTGATAAGTGGTGGAGCCGGGATTCAAACCCATGACTTCTGTCTCCAAAGTTTGGGCTCTTTCCACTGATCCACGCTGCATCTCCACCCCAAGGACTCCATCGCAATATTCCCAAGCACTGGGAATCAATTCTGGGAGAGCAGCTGGATTCTAGAAAGAAGGAGGCTGGCACTTAATGTTAAAATATTGCACGGAAAGTCGTCCGGGACCATATTAGCCAATCAATCAATCAGTGGTATTTATTGAGCACTTACCGTGTGCAGAACGCTGTACTACGTTCTTGGGACAGTACAATATAACAGTCAGTAGATGCGTTCCATGCCCACAGTGAGCTTACAGACTAGTGGGGGAGACAGAGATGAATATAAATAAATGAATTGTGGATATGGACATCAGTGCTCTGGGGCTGAGGGAGGGGTGAATAAAGGGAGCAAATCCAAGTGCGAGGGGGACGCGGAAGGGAGTGGGAGAAGAGGAGATGAGGAGGTCAGGGAATGCCTCTTGGAAGAGATTTGCCTTCAGTGAAGGTGGGGAGAGTGATCTGTAGTGGACAAGAAATGGATCAGCTGAAAACGGAATGTCGTCTGATTCTGGATAAATAGCAGTTTAGCCAGGGAAGGATTAGGAATCTGGGAAGTCAAGGGAAGGGAGATAGGGATAGCGAAGAGTGGTCAAGACTGTAAGCGCCTGTGGGAGGGGAACATCTCTGCTAATTCTGTTGTGTTGGCCACTCCCAAACACTTAGTACAGTGTGCCGCACAGAGTAAGCGCGCAATAAATACCTCCGATTGACTGAACGGGGAAACGACAACACTTATTACAGCGCTGTTCACAACCGGGGTTCTCGGAAATATTCTGAGTGCAAATGTCAGGTCAAAAAGAGGGGATCTTTATCCTGGAGGAACGTAAGCCCCCTAAGGACCCTCCCCAGGGCGGCCTTCACGTCCCGGTTCCTCAGAATGTAGATGAGGGGGTTCAGGGCAGGGGGCAACACCGTGAACATGGACACCAGCAGGTCCAGGGTCGAGGGGGAGTCAGACGTGGGCTTGAGGTAGGCCATGGCGCCGGTCGAGAGGAAGATGGTAACGACGGGGAGGTGGGGCAGGAAGGTGGATAAGGCTTTGGCCCGGCCCTTGGAGGCCGGCATCCTCAGCAT
Organism: Tachyglossus aculeatus; assembly: GCF_015852505.1. Lineage (NCBI taxonomy): Eukaryota > Metazoa > Chordata > Mammalia > Monotremata > Tachyglossidae > Tachyglossus > Tachyglossus aculeatus. The sequence continues at coordinate 1,044,908 of NW_024045094.1, forward strand.
GGCCCGGAAGATGTGCACGTAGGAGACCACGATGAGGATGAAGGAGATGAAAGCCAAACCGAATGCAGTGGCTACGCTGACATAGAAGATGACGTGCATTTCGGAACGGGAGATCCGAAGGGATAAAGCAGAAGAACTGCTGAATGAGGTCTAACCACAGAAGCTCAGTTTTAATGTCCCGGCTGTGTACATTGCCCCGAACAGTCCCCCGCTGAGCCACGAGGCGACCGCCATCTTGCCACAGGCCCCTCGGTCCATGATGAGGTCGTAGCGCAGGGGGAGGCAGATGGCCGCGTAGCGGTTGTAGGACATGGCCTTGAGGAGGGACAACTCCGAGAAAGCAAACAAAATCACTGAAACGACCTGAGCCACACAGCCCCATAGACTGATGGCTCTGCCATTGATCAGAGAGTTATGGGTGGACTTGGGGAAGGTGATGGAGATGAGGCAGAGGTTAAGGACGGATAGGTTCCTGAGGAAGAGGTACATGGGAGTGTGGAGGCGCCGGTCGAGGGCGTGACAGTGACGATGAGGATATTCCCCATCAGGGCCGCCAGGTAGACCAAGAGGAACAGCGCGGCCTTGACCAGCTGCAGCCCCCGGACCTCCGAGAATCTCAGCAGGAGGAATTCTCTCACCTTGGTGGTGTTTGCCATCTTCACGGATTATCTGTGGATTTCCCATGGAGGCACAGGGAAAGAGCACGTTTATAGGAAGGAATCTGAAAAATCCATTTTTATTTTCAACTATCAGCTTCCCTCCATTTTGGCTTCTGAAAGTCTGCATTTTCACTTTCACAGAGACCCAGCATGGGAAGGCAGTGGTTTCGGAGCAATGGAAAAGGTCTGGGGTTCCTAGCATCCCACCCACCCCTTCATCTCTCTCTCTCTCTCTCTCTCTCTCTCTCTCTCTCTCTCTCCCCTCTCTCTCTCTCTCTCTCTCTCTCTCTCTCTCTCTCTCTCACACACACACACACACACACACACACACACATTTTACAAAGATATTTTAATATTGTCTACCAGCTCTGTTCCACTATGCTCTCCCAACTCTGTTCTATTTCACTCTCCCAAGCACTTAATAATAATGATAATAATAATAATAATGGCATTTATTAAGCACTATGTGTAAAGCACTGTTCTAAGCGCTGGAGAGGTTACAAGGTGATCAGGTTGTCCCAAGTGGGGCTCACAGTCTTCATGCCCATTTTACAGATGAAGTCACTGAGGCCCAGAGAAGTAAAGTGACTTCCTTAAAGTCACAGAACTGACAATTGGGGGAGCCAGGATTTGAACCCATGACCTCTGACTCCAAAGCCCGGGCCCTTTCCACTGAGCCATGCTGCTTCACTTAGTTCAGTGCTCTGCACACAGTAAGTGAGCAATAAATACCATGGATGAATTGATCATTTCTGCAAACAACTTTTGGGTGTGTGTCATAACGGCACACTGTTATTGTCTTTCAATTATACCTATTGAATGCTCACTGTGTACAGATCGCAGTACTAAGTGCTTGGAAAGTACAATTCAGCAACAGAGAGAGACAATCCATGCCCCCACCGGGCTCACAGTCTAGAAATGCATGAATCACCCATGTCGCCTAATATTTCTTCAACATTAATGGTGTTTCTTAAGCGCTTTCTGCGCGCAGGGCACTGTACTAAGTGCTTGGGAGAGTACAACAGAACAGAGTTAGTAGAAACGTTCCCTGCCCACAGCGAGTTTACAGTCTAGTGGAGGGGATGGACATTAATATAAATATATGTTACGAAAATGAATATAAGTTCCCTTCCTTATTTCGAGTGTGCTCTGCAGGTAGGCTCCTCTTCAACCTAACAAACAAAAATAATAATAATAATTGATGGTATTTGTTAAGCGCTTACTGTGTGCAAAGCACTGTTCAAAGCGCTGGGGGGATACGAGGTGATCAGGTTGTCCCACGTAGGGCTCACAATCTTCATCCCCATTTTACAGATGAGGTCATTGAGGCTCAGAGAAGTTAAGTGACTTACCCAAAGTCACCCAGCTGACAAGCGGCGGAGCAGGAATTAGAAACCACGACCTCTGACTCCCAAGCCCGGGCTCTTTCCACTGAGCAACGCTGCTTCTCTGAGGGGATCCGATACGGGTAGATTCTGTTATTCTTAGCCTCAAAGGCAGACCAGTAGGCCATCGATCGATCGATGGTATTTATTGAGCACTTACCAGGTGCAGAGAACTGTAGTAAGCCTTGGGGAGAGTACGGCAGAACAGAATTGGAAGACACGTTCCGGCCCTCAGAGAGCTTCATGGCTAGTCTAGTCTCAGCTCCGTGGTCCTTTGTCCTTCTCTTGCGATCCTGGCAGCTTGATTTTGACTAGTTTCAACTAGATGTTTGCAGTCTGCACCTCCTAAAACTCCTAACTCTCTCCTTCGGGCAGTCAGTGTCTTTTTCACCCACATCCCACGCCCGGCCTCTCATCTCAAACCCATCCTTCCAGTTCCATCTTCTCTGCATTCCTGGCTTTTTATCTGGCTCCTCTTTACAACCCGGCCTCGCAGGAAAGCCTGGGAGTCAGGGGATCTGGGTTCTAATCCCAGCTCCAAAACCTACCCTTTTGTAGGAGTTATTTGTTATGTGGTTACTAGGTGCCAATCACTATACTAAGTGCTGGGGTAGGTACAGGCTAATTAAGTTGGCCACAGTCCCTGTTCAACAAGAGGGTCACGGTCCTAATCCCCATTTTACAGGTGAGGAAACTGAGGCACAGAGGAGTGAAGTGACTTGCTCAAGGTCATAAAGCAGATAGGTCATGGAGCTTGAATGCTCAGAGCTCCAGTCTGAGGCCCCTGATCCTTCCACTGGGCCATGTTGCTTCTCGCACACGAACATATCCTTATGGTATCTGTCATTCATTTTAATGTCTCCTTTTCATATTAGATTCTAAGCTTCTTAATAATAATAATGATAATGATAATGGCATTTATTAAGCGCTTACTATGTGCAAATCACTGTTCTAAGCGCCGGGGAGATTACAAGCCGGTCAGGTTATGCCACAGGGGGCTCACAGTCTTCTTCCCCATTGTACAGATGAGAGAACTGAGGCACAGAGAAGTTAAGTGACTTGCCCAAAGTCACACAGCTGACAATTGGCAAAGGAGGAATTCGCACCCTTAACCTCTGACTCCAAAGCCCGTGCTCTTTCCACTGAGCCACGCTGCTCTTCTTGAGGGCAAGCATTGTGTCTACCCACTAGAGGAGCAGCGTGGCTAAATGGAAAGATCCCGGGCTTGTGGGTTTTAATCCCGGCTCTGTCACTGCAACCATGCAGCAGTCTGAAGCAGGAAGAAGCCTGCACCCTTCCTTCCACGGGCTGCGATGAACATATTCTCATCACTCCTTCCACACCTAGGCTGTGAAGACCCAAACGGGGAATTTAATTTGGGGCTCGAGGCATCAATTGTATCAGTCCAGTTCTCTGTACCCTGTAAGAGCTCAATAACTATGATGGATGGATTGAACGATTGACTTTGGTTCACCGGGGCGGTCCAGGGTTAGAGATGCTGAGTTCCTCCTCCTTGTCTCCTTATGCGTGTTTATGGCCGGGACGGGAAAGAGTGTGGCATAAAACCAGTGCTCCGGGATCCTTGGAGACAGCAGCCCCTGTTCCGGCGGAACACAGGGAGGGGATTCCCCCAGGAGGACCGGCCCCGGGTTCACCCCGAGAGACTCATTATCTGGAAGACCCTGGAGACCCAGAGATGACATTATCTCCGACGTTCAGCAGGGCTCAGGCTGTCCTACTAATGCTAACTCCCTCACCCATGAGACTGTCCATGGTAACAAATTCATTCAATTGTCGTCGGTTAGTTCTTGCTGCGTGTAAAGCACGGTAGTAAGTGTTTGGGAGGGCACAATACAACAATAAACAGACATAGTCACGGCTCACGATGAATGTATAAAATAGAAAAATTCCGATAACGAGCAAAACTCTGGCAAACTGAATAGTTATGCGATCTTCTTCTGAGCTCTCACTCTCCCCACCTTCACAGCCTTATGCAAATCCTCTCCAAGAGGCCTTTCCTGACTAAGCCCTCATTCCGTCTTCTTCGACTCCCTTCCGCGTCACCCTGGTGCTTGGATTTGCCCCCTTTATTCTCCTGCCCTCAACCCCACAGCACTTATGTCGAAATCCATAATTTATTTATTTATATTAACGTCCATCTCCTCCCACTAGATCATAAGCTCACTGTGGTCAGGGAACGTGTCTAACGACTCTGCTGCATTATACTTTCCCAAGGGCTCAGTGCAGTACTCGCCAAACAGTAAGTGTCCAGTAAATATAATTGATTGACTGATTCATTCATTCAATTTTATTTATTCATTCAATCGTATTTTTTGAGCACTTACTGTGTGCAGATCACTGGACTAAACGCTTGGGATGTACAAGTCGGCAACATATAGAGATGGTCCCTACCCCACAACGGGCTCCCAGTCTAGAAGGAAGAGACAGACAACAAAACAAAACACGTAGACAGCTGTCAAAGTCGTCAGAACAAATCGAACTAAAGCTAGATGCACATAAGTATTGAGTATGTGTGTAGAGCAAACGTTCATCTGGTTTTGTACTGGACATTCTGGTTTGTGGCTGTTCTGTCTCCTGCTCTGGGCCCAAGTTCCACAGTGACCCCAGTGACCACCCTCGCAATTTCTCAGTCCCCTTGTTCAACAGCACCAAAGCCCTAGCGTCCAGTTGGGTGACACGGCTATTGGCTCTCCTGGTCTTCTCTTACAGTTCCATTTCCCCTTACAGTCCTCCTTTCCTCTTCTCCCACTCCCTTCTGCGTCACCCTGACTCGCTTTCTTTATTCATCCCCCCCCGTCCCAGCCCCACGGCACGTACGTCCATAACTGCCATTTCTTTATGTCTATTAATAAAATTATTATAATGACATTTATTAAGTGCTTGCTATGTTCCAAGCACTGTTCTAAGCGCTGGGGAGATTACAAGGTGATCAGGTTGCCCCACGTGGGGCTCACAGTCTTCATCCCCGTTTTCTAGATGAGGTCACTGAGGCCCAGAGAAGTGAAGTGACTTGCCCAAAGTCACACAGCTGACAAGTGGCGGAGTTGGGATTCAAACCCATGACCTCTGACTCCAAAGCCCGGGCTCTTTCCACTAAGCTACGTCCACCTACCCCAAGGTTGCTGTGGTCAGCGAATGTGTCCATTATATTCTTATATTGTACTCTCCCAAGCACTTAGTATAGCGTTCTGCAGACATGAAGCACTCAATTAATACGATTAACTGACTGACTGACTGATTATTAAAGGCCACCTCATTTTCACACCATCACAGTCCTAATCAAGGACTGATCTTGGTCCCAGTTAACACTAATTTACTGGGTGTGCCTAATGGAAAGAGCACACGGTTGGGAGTCAGAGGAGGAACTGGGTTCTACTCCCTGCTCCACCATGTACTTGCTGGGTGACCTTGGGCAAGTCACTTCACTTCTCTGGTCCTCACTTACCTCATCCATACAGTGGAGATTAAGACTGTGAGCCCCGTGTGGGACAGGGAGTAGGTACTATTTATTCATTCATTCATTTGTATTTATTGAGTGCTTACTGTGTGCAGAGCACTGTACTGCGCGCTTGGGAAGTACTACAACCTGATCGTCTCGTATCTACCCCAGCGCTTAGTACAGTGCCCGGCACATAACGGGAACGTATCTACAGATTCTGTTATATTGTACTCTCCCAAGAGTTTAGTACAGGGCACTACACACAGGTAGTACTCGATTGATTGACTGATTGATAATAATTGCTTTGAAAATGCTACAAGCAAATTGACAATCTCTACGGCCACCATTCCCTGTAGACAGCTGGCATTATGATCCATTCAGGCATGGTGGTCCTGGATAATAATAATAATAATAATAATAATTATTATTATTATTATAATAATAATAATGGCACTTATTAAGCACTCACTATATGCAAAACACTGTTCTAAGCACTGGGGAGGTTACAAGGTGATCAGGTTGTCCCACAGTCTTAATCCCCATTTTACAGATGAGGTAACTGAGGCCCAGAGAAGTTAAGTGACTTGCCCAAAGTCACACAGTTGACAATTGTCAGCGCCAGGATTTGAACCCATGACCTCTGACTCCAAGCCCGGACTATTTCCACTAAGCCATGAGGTCTCAGAAACTGGCTAACCATTTTTCTCTGTGGGAGACAGCATGGTCACCAGTAGTTCCCATGTGAATGACCCCAAGGAATGGTGACCCAGAATTCCCCAGGTTACAGGGGCCTCTGACCTCAGGGAGAAAAAGGTTCTACCACTATTTTAGAGGCATTTCCCCGTTATCATTCTCCTCAGTGTGGTCTTCATGTCCCGGTTCCTCAGGCTGTAGATGAGGGGGTTCAGGAGGGGGGGTCACCACTGTGCAGAACACGAACAACAGCTGGTCCAGGGCCGAGGGGGAGTCAGACACGGGCTTGAAGTAGGCGAAGGTTCCGTTCGCTATGAACAAAGACAAGACGATGAGGTGGGGCAGGCAGGTGGAGAAGGCTTTGGCCCGGCCCTTGGCGGCTGGCATCCTCAGCACGGCCCGAAAGATGTTCATGTAGGAGACCACGATGAGAATGAAGGAGATGAAAGCCAAGATAAATGTAATGGCCACGCTGACGTCGATGACGACGTGCGTTTCAGAACAGAAGATCTTCACTAGAAGGGACGTCGCAGAAGAACTGCTGGATCAGGTTAGAGACACAGAAGCTCAGTGTTAATGTCCAGGCTGTGAACATCGCCCCGAACAGGCCCCCGCCGAGCCAGGAGGTGGCCGCCATCTTCCCACAGGCCCCTCGGTCCATGTTGACCTGGTAGCGCAGGGAGAGGCAGATGGCCGTGTAGCGGTCGTAGGACATGGCCGTGAGGACGGACAACTCCGAGAAAGCAAACGAAATCACAAAAAAGATCTGAGCCACACAGCCCCAAAGAGAGACGACTCTGCCATCGAGCAGGGAGTCGTGGATGGATTTGGGGACGGTGATGGAGACGAGACCGAGGTCGAGGACGGACAGGTTCCCGAGGAAGAAGTCCATGGGGGTGTGGAGGCGCTGGTCGAGGACGATGACAACGACAATGGGGAGGTTCCCCGTCAGGCCGCCAGGTAGACCAGGCGGAACAGCGCGGCCTGGACCAGCTGCAGCTCCTGGACCTCCGAGAATCCCAGGAACAGGAATTCCCTCAGGGCCGTGTGGTTGACCATTTCTTCCTTATTGGGAAATAAGAAACAGGGTCCTGTGGGATGGATGGAGGTGAAAATATCTAGTGTTAGAACAGGGCTAGGCACATAGTAAGCACTTAACAAATGCCATTATTAATATTATCATTATCATTAGTGTTATTATTATTATTAGTGACTAGAGCACGGGCCAGGCTATCGGAAGACCTAGGTTTTAATCTCGGTCCTGCCATTTGTCTGCTGTGTGACTTTGGGCAAGTCACTTCACTTCTCAGAGAAGCAGTGTGGCTCAGTGGAAAGAACCCGGGCTTTGGAGTCAGAGGTCATGGGTTCAAATCCCGTCTCTGCCAATTGTCAGCTGTGTGACTTTGGGCAAGTCACTTAACGTCTCTGTGACTCGGTTACCTAATCTGTAAAATGGGGATTTAGACTGTGAGTCCCATGAGGGACAACCTGATCACCTTGTAACCTCTCCAGCGCTTAGAACAGTGCTTTGCACATAGTAAGCGCTTAATAAATGCCATTATTATTATTAGCATTATTCTCTGGACTCCAGTTACCACAACTGTAAAATAAGGATTAAATCCTACTCTTTCCTCCTTTGCATTTTCTCCTCTGCTCCCCTCTACCCAGGGCGTGACATCTACAAATGAAAGACATTCAATCAGTACTACTGATTGATCGATGGATTGACTACTGGGAAATTCTGCCCAGGAAGGGAAATATTTGAGAAAAATTCCAGCAGCTTTAATTTTTCTCCGAAACGAGGAAAGCTGCAACTATAGCTGAACCCAAGCTCCTCCAGTTTTCATGATAAAAATAATAATAATAATGATGGTATTTGTTAAGCACTTACTATGTGCTGAGCACTGTTCTAAGCGCTGGGGGAGATCCAAGGTGATCAGATTGTCCCACATGGGCCTCACAGTCTTAATTCCCATTTTACAGATAAGGGAATTAAGGCACAGAGAAGTTAAGTGATTTGCCCAAAGTCACACAGCTGATAAGTAGCAGAGGCGGGATTAGAACCCATGACCTCTGACCCCGAAGCCCATGCTCTTTCCACTAAGCCATGCTGCTTCTCCCAATCAATCAATCAATCAATCAGTCAATCAATCAGTTATGTTCATTGGCTATTTACAGAGCACTGTACTAAATGCTGGGGAGAGCACAATTCAACAGAATTAGCAGACATGTTCCCAGCCCACAGTTAGCTTGCAGTCTAGAGTGGGAGACAGACATTAACATAAATAAAGAAATATGGTACAAGGAAGCATATCACAGGCCATGGAAGGATGGAGGGCAGATTAAGACTTAATTCATTCATTCAGTCGTATTTATTGGGCAAGGAGGTAGAGCAGGGGGAGGAAGTTGGGTCCATGGGGAGGGGAGGAGGAGCAGAGGAAAAGGGGGGGCCAGTCTTGGAATGCCTCTTGGAGGAGGTGAGCTCTCTGTAGGGCTTTGAAGGAGGAAGAGAGCTAGCTTGGCGGATGTGCGGAGGGAGGGCATTCCGGGCCGGCGGTCGACAGCGGGAAGGGCGAGAAGGAGGCCCGGGGAGAGGAGGTGAGCGGCAGCAGAGGAGCAGAGGGTGCGGGCTGGGCTGTAGAAGGAGAGAAGGGAGGTGAGGTAGAAGGGGGCGAGGGGATGGAGAGCCTTAAAGCCAAGATGATGGAGAACCTCTTAGGGCAGGGTCTCTGTAGCCTCCAAGGGACCCTCAAACTAATAAGCCTGGTAGAAGCAGCATGCCCTAGTGGAAAGAGCATGGGCCTGGAAGTCAGAGGAGCTGGGTTCTAAAACTCGTACTGTCAACTGCTTTCTGTGTGACCTTGGACGAATCACAACTTCTCTGTGCCTCAGTTCCCCTCTTCTCTCCCTTAGACTCTGAGCCCCATGCAGGACAGAGACCGCATCCAACCTAATGAACTTGTAATTAATTCTTTCATTCATTCAATCGTAGTTATTGAGCGCTTACTGTGTGCAGAGCACTGTACTAAGCACTTGGGAAATTTAAGTTGGCAACATATAGAGACAGTCCCTACCAACAATCTACTCCGGCTCTAGAAGAGTAATAATAGAACAGTGTAACAGCCTAGAATGTAGATTAGTAGAATAGAACAGTAAGTAGAATAATAATATTAAATTATACCACTTTCCTGCTGTGTGGCCTTGGGCATGCCACTTCACTTCTCTCAATATCCTCAGCTTATTTTTAAAATCAGGAAAATCAAGTTCCCCTTTCTCACGGGTCTTCTTAGAATCAGGTCAGGAATGAAATGAGAGAGCTTTTCTCGCTCCTTCTAGATGATCGGCTTGTTGAATGGTTAAGCAATATTATTATTATTATTATTATGGCATTTGCTAAGCACTCACTATGCCATTATTATGGCATTTGAAAGCACTCAATATATTCTTATTATTGTTGTGGAATCTTCTTCGAAGATGAAGGACAACTATCAACCAATGCTATCTACTAAGGAATTAAGTGCTTAGTACAGTGTTCTGCACATGGTAGGCACTCAAAAAATACCATTGATGATGCTGATGATGCAGTGCACTATACTAAGCACTAGGGAGCAGTCAATACGACAGAGTTGGTAGATGTGATTTCTCTCCACTTTCACATTGTTATCTGCATGAAAGACAGGGAATGTGTTTAATTCCTCACCCGTGTACTTTCCCCTATCATTTATGATAAGAATAATATTAATTGCATTTGTTAAGCGCTTACTATGTGCCAAGCACTGTTCTAAGCACTTGGGGGGATACAAGGTAATCATGTTGTCCCACTTGGGGCTCACAGTCTTCATCCCCATTTTCCAGATGAGGTAACTGAAGCCCAGAGAAGTGACGTGACTCACCCAAAGTCATCCATCTGACAGGTGGTGGAGCCGGGATTAGAACCCACGACCTCTGACTCCTAAGCATGTGCTCTTTCCACTGAGCCAAGCTGCTTGTATCAATGGTATTTAGTGAGCACTTACTGTGCAGAACACTGTACTAAGCACTTGGAACACTACAACCCTGTTGGTAGAAACGTTCCCTGCCCACATCGAGTTCACAAACTATGTAAGCAGGAACCCCTGAACTAGGACCTGTAATCCTAGAGCAAAGCATACAAGCCTGAGAAGTAGTGTGAAGAGTGGAAAGCGCACAGGGCATGGTGTCAGAACCAATCAATCAATCAATCAATCAATCGCATTTATTGAGCGCTTACTATGTGCAGAGCACTGTACTAAGCGCTTGGGAAGTACAAATTGGCAACACATAGAGACAGTCCCTACCCAACAGTGGGCTCACAGTCTAAAAGGGGGAGACAGAGAACAAAACCAAACATACCAACAAAATAAAATAAATAAGATAGAAATGTACAAGTAAAATAAATAAATAAATAAATAAATAGAGTAATAAATATGTGCAACCATAAATACATATATACAGGTGCTGTGGGGAAGGGAAGGAGGTAAGATGGGGGGATGGAGAGGGCGACGAGGGGGAGAGGAAGGAAGGGGCTCAGTCTGGGAAGGCCTTCTGGAGCAGGTGAGCTCTCAGCAGGGCCTTGAAGGGAGGAAGAGAGCTAGCTTGGCGGAGGGGCAGAGGGAGGGCATTCCAGGCCCGGGGGATGACGTGGGCCGGGGGTCGATGGCGGGACAGGCGAGAACGAGGTACAGTGAGGAGATTAGCGGTGGAGGAGAGGAGGTTGCGGGCTGGGCAGTAGAAGGAGAGAAGGGAGGTGAGTTAGGAGGGGGCGAGGTGATGGACAGCCTTGAAGCCCAGGGTGAGGAGTTTCTGCCTGATGCGCAGATTGATTGGTAGCCATTGGAGGTTTTTGAGGAGGGGAGTAATATGCCCAGAGCGTTTCTGGACAAAGATAATCCGGGCAGCAGCATGAAGTATGGATTGAAGTGGAGAGAGACACGAGGATGGGAGATCAGAGAGAAGGCTGGTGCAGTAGGCCAGACGGGATAGGATGAGAACTTGAATGAGCAGGGTAGCGGTTTGGATGGAGAGGAAAGGGCGGATCTTGGCAATGTTGTGGAGCTGAGACCGGCAGGTTTTGGAGACGGCTTGGATGTGAGGGGTGAATGAGAGAGCGGAGTCGAGGATGACACCAAGGTTGCGGGCTTGTGAGACAGGAAGGATGGTAGTGCCGTCAACAGAGATGGGAAAGTCAGGGAGAGGACAAGGTTTGGGAGGGAAGACAAGGAGCTCAGTCTTCGACATGTTGAGCTTTAGGTGGCGGGCAGACATCCAGATGGAGATGTCCTGAAGGCAGGAGGAAATGCGAGCCTGTAGGGAGGGGGAGAGAGCAGGGGCAGAGATGTAGATCTGGGTGTCATCAGCGTAGAGATGATAGTTGAAGCCGTGGGAGCGAATGAGGTCACCAAGGGAGTGAGTGTAGATTGAGAACAGAAGGGGACCAAGCATTGAACCTTGGGGAACCCCCACAGTAAGAGGATGGGAGGGGGAGGACGAGCCTGCAAAAGAGACTGAGAAAAAACGGCCGGAGAGATAAGAGGAGAACCAGGAGAGGACGGAGTCTGTGAAGCCAAGGTCAGATAGCGTGTTGCGGAGAAGAGTGTGGTCCACAGTGTCAAAGGCAGCTGAGAGGTCGAGGAGGATTAGGACAGAGTATGAGCCGTTGGATTTGGCAAGCAGGAGGTCATTGGTGACCTTTGAGAGGGCAGTTTCCGTGGAATGAAGGGGACGGAAGCCAGACTGGAGGGAGTCGAGGAAAGAGTTGTTGTTGAGGAATTCTAGGCAGCGCGTGTAGACAACTCGTTCAAGGAGTTTGGAAAGAAATGGTAGGAGGGATATGGGACGATAACTAGAAGGTGAGGTGGGGTCAAGAGAGGGTTTTTTTAGGATGGGAGAGACATGGGCATGTTTGAAGGCAGAGGGGAAGGAACCAGTGGAGAGTGAGTGGTTGAAGATGGAAGTTAAGGAGGGGAGAAGGGATGGAGCGAGAGATTTCATAAGATGAGAGGGAATGGGTTCAGAAGCACAGGTGGCCGGAGTAGCACTTGAGAGGAGGGAGGAGAGTTCCTCTGAGGATACCGCTGGGAAGGATGGGAGAGTAGCAGAGAGTGTGTCAGAAGGCCCGAGTTCTAATCTGGCCTCCTCCACGTACCCGCTGTGTGACCTTGGGCAAGTCACTTCACTTCCCTTGCCTCAGTTACCTCATCTGAAAAATGGGGATTAAGACTGTGAACCCAAAGTGGGACAGGGGCTGCGTCCAACTCAATTAGTTTGCATCGACTCCAGCCCTTAGTACAGTGTCCGGCCCATAGTAAGGGCTTAGTAACAAGAACAAGAAACAGGAGAAAGAATCAGAAGCAGTCAAGGGTGTGTCTGTAAACAGACTGGCCTTTGTCTCATCAGAAACTAGTCGTAAATGGAAATGAGAGACTCTGAACTCTTCGCATTGCACCTAGAAAACAAGAAGCAACAGGAGAAAGAATCAGAAGCAGTCAAGAGTGTGTCTGTAAACAGACTGCCCTTTGTCTCAACAGAAACTAAAGTCCTAAATGGAAATGAGAGCCTCTGAACTCTTCGCATTGCACCTAGAACAGCAAAAAGAAGCTGGAGAAAGAATCAGAAGCAGGCCAGGGGGTGTCTGTAAACAGACTGGCCTTTGTCTCAGCAGAAACTAAAGTCATAAATGGAAATGAGAGACTCTGAACTCCAGAACCCCACATATCCAGCACAGTTCTGCCAATGCCAGGAGAAACAAGGGCCAAGGAGGGAAAGCGAGCCTGCAGCCATAAGAATTGAGATAATAATAATAATGATAGCATTTATTAAGCACTTACTATGTGCAAGGCACTGTTCTAAGCGCTGATCTGGCGGGAGCAGTGGGGGGAACAATTCGGAAAGATGAAGGTCCAGCAAAAGAGATGCAGATGGATAATAATAATAGTAATTTAATGCTTTTGGTATTTGTTAAGCACTTCCTACGTCCAAAGCACTGTTCTAAGCGCTGGGTAGATACAAAGTGATCAGGTTGTCCCACATGGGGATCACAGTCTCAATCCCCATTTTCCAGATGTGGTAACAGAGGCCCAGAGAAGTTAAATGGCTTGCCCAAAGTCACACAGCAGACAAGTGGGGGAGGCGGGATTAGAACCCATGAACTCTGACTCTCAAGCCTGTGCTCTTGCCATTGAGCCGTGCTGCTTCTCATGCTACTTCTTTTGGTTTATCCCCTAAACCTACCCGGGGGAGGAGCTTAGGATGGATTTAGCGTCATTTCTCGTTCTCTCTAGATTTGCAATCAGAAGACGTCAGAAAATACAACAGATTAAATGACCGACTGATTGTTTGAGATCATGAACACGATGAAACTCAGAGAAGCAGAGTGGCCTAGTCGATAGAGCGTGGACCTGGGAGTCAGCAGATAGTCAGAATGGGAGAACTGGAAGTCACAGTATTCTATACTATGAGCCCGCTGTTGGGTAGATATCCTCTCTATATGTTGCCAACTTGTACTTCCCAAGCGCTTAGTACAGTGCTCTGCACACAGTAAGCGCTCAATCATCATCAATCGTATTTATTGAGCGCTTACTATGTGCAGAGCACTGTACTAAGCGCTTGGGAAGTACAAATTGGCAACACATAGAGACAGTCCCTACCCAACAGTGGGATCACAGTCTAAAAGGGGGAGACAGAGAACAAAACCAAACATACTAACAAAATAAAATAAATAGAATAGATATGTACAAATAAAATTAATAAAGAAATAAATAAATAGAGTAATAAATATGTTCAAACATATATACATATATACAGGTGCTGTGGGGAAGGGAAGGAGGTAAGATGGGGGGATGGAGAGAGGGACGAGGGGGAGAGGAAGGAAGGGGCTCAGTCTGGGAAGGCCTCCTGGAGGAGGTGAGCTCGCAGCAGGGCCTTGAAGGGAGGAAGAGAGCTAGCTTGGCGGATGGGCAGAGGGAGGGCATTCCAGGCCCGGGGGATGACGTGGGCCTGGGGTCGATGGCGGGACAGGCGAGAGCGAGGTACGGTGAGGAGATTAGCGGGCGGAGGAGCGGAGGGTGCGGGCTGGGCTGTAGAAGGAGAGAAGGGAGGTGAGGTAGGAGGGGGCGAGGTGATGGAGAGCCTTGAAGCCCAGGGTGAGGAGTTTCTGCCTGATGCGCAGATTGATTGGTAGCTCAATGAATACGATTGAATTAATGAATGAAAGAATGACCTGGGTTCTAATCTCGGCTCTGCTATCTTTCTGCTGTGGGACCTTGGGAGAATCTCTTCACTTCTGTGGGCTTCAGTTCCCTCGTCTGGAAAATGGGGATTGAGACTGTGAGCCCCATGTGGGACAGGGACTTTGTCCAACCTGATTAGCTTGTATCGCATCCCAGCACTTAGTCCAGTGCCTGGACCATAGTAAGCGCTTAACAGGTACCACTGAAGAAAAAAAAAGAAGCTGAAGCGCCCACCCGTTGACTTAGATGTTCACTAACAGAGGGAACCATTAGGATGCTATTGCCATGGGAACGCCATACCATCAACGGATCCTCAACTCTGTGGAGACTCAAGGACTGCGGGGACAAGGTACCAGGATCTGGTACTCCGGGGACACCCCCTCGTACCAGCGGTGGCTTTATCTAAGGGGACGGGGGCCCTTTCTGGAAAGTGCATCTCAGTGTCAGCAGGAGAGCAGATCGGGGATGACAGCTCCTCGATGTCAATCAATCAATCAATCAATTAATCATATTTATTGAGCAGTTAGTGTGTGCAGAGCACTGTACTAAGCGCTTGGCAAGTACAAGTTGGCAACATATAGAGACGGTCCCTACTAAACAGTGGGCTCACAGTCTAGAAAGGGAAGACAGAGAACAAAACAAAACATATCAACAAAATAAAATAAATAGAATAGATATGTACAGGCAAAATAAATAAATAGAGTAATAAATACGTACAAACATATATACATATATACAGATGGTGTGGGGAAGGGAAGGAGGTAAGACGAGGGGATGGAGAGGGGGAGGAGGGGGGAGAATAAGGAGGGGGCTCAGTCTGGAAAGGCCTCCTGGAGGAGGTGAGTGCTCAGTAGGCCCTTGAAGGGACTGTCCCTTCATGGAGGAAGGGATGTTCCTCCGTGACCACGGCATCCAGAAGTCCAAGGGCAGAGGGGGGACCGGACCAGCCCACAGCGGGTCAAGGGTCCCCCAGCCCCACGCTGGTCCGGTGATAGTGACCGAGGGTGGGAGGGACGGGAAGGGACAGGCAGGCTAATCGATGTGAGTGTGAGGGTCACTCTGGGAAGACGTTCGTACCCGAGGTCCAGGGTGAAGTTGGAACCAGGACTGCATATGCAAGCAGAGAGAAAACATTTGCCCCTACAGTAGTCCCCTGGGCCTCTCCATTCACCTCCCAAACCCCGGCTACCGTGGCTGCCAGACTAGGGCGTTCAAGCGCTTAGTACAGTGCTCTGCACACAGTAAGAGCCCAATAAGTATAATTGAATGAATGAATGAATGGCATGGCGTCAGTCCCAGGCTGTGTTGACTTCAACCCTCTGGGCAGGGACATGAGAGTATGACTGAGACTGCACCAGCCAGATGCTTCATCACCAATTCTTCTTCACAGGACACTTCTCCCACAAATCGTGGGCAGAGGCAAGATAGAAGCAGTGAGGTCTATCGGATAGAGCGTGGGCTGGGAGTCAGAGGCTTTGGGTTCTAATAACGGCTCCCCGTCTATTTCACTTTTTTAATGGTATTTGTTATGCGTTTACTATGTGTCAAACGTCGTTCCAAGCACTGGGCAAGTTAATCAGGTTGGACACAATCCCTATATCTCCTGGGGTTCACAGACTGAGCAGGAGGGAGAACAGGAGAAGTGAGGCACAGAGAAGGTAAGTGACTTGCCCAAGGTTACACAGCAAGCAATTGGAAGAGCTGGAAATAGAGCCCAGGCGCGTGTTCTTTCCAATGGGCCAGGATGCTTCTCTTCTGGGTGATTTGGGGCAAGTCACGTCGCTTCTCTGGGCCTGTGTTACCTCATCTGTAAAATGGGGATTAAGACGCTGAGCCCTGTGTGGGACAGCGACTGTGACCCGCCCACCTTTCTTGTAATCAGACCAGATCTTAGTACAGTACCTGGCACATAATGTGAGCTTAAAAATATCATACAAAGAGATGTAAAAGGCCTGATCCTTGCCCTCTAAGACTTCCCAATCTGATAAGCTAGATAGGCAAAATTTCATTTACAACTAGGAGGTGAAAAGAATGGAACAGTGGCTATGTGGATGACAAGCACTGTGGCTTAGTGGAAAGTCCCCGCCAAACGCTTAGAACAGTGCTTGGCACATGGTAAGCGCTTAATAAATGCTATCGTTATTATTATTAGTGGTAATAATCATATTTTAGTGCTTAATTTGTGCAGAGCTTTAAAATGAGTGCTGAAGAGCGCAACCTATAATAGAGCTGGGAGACATGTTCCCTGCCCACAAGAAGCTCACCGTCTAGGGGGAAAGCAGTCATTAATGAGTCAACCAATCGGAGACATTTATTGAGTGCTTACTGTGTGCAGAGCACTGTACTAAATGCTTGGAGGAATACAATATAAAAGAGTTGGAAGACATGTTTCCTTAGGAAGCTTACAGTCTAGAGTAATGAACCTTACCTTCACCATCAATATCCCGAGGGTCTGCGGATGCATTACGTCTGGAGATGGTCACTGACAGATGGTGGGAAGAAGTGAATTAGCTAAATCCTACTCGAGAAGGTGGAATTCCAGAGGATTTTCGACGATGGGATATCTTCAGGCTGGGGAATTGAAAAGGGTGAATTTCCAAGCCAAAGGAAGGCAGGGAGCCAGAGGTGGAAGGAGGAAGCGTTGAAAGAGAGTCACGGTAAGAACGTTCTTTTTGGAGGGTTGGTTGAAGAGAGCAGATAATGAGAAGAAGAGTTAGAGGAGGTGGATGGCACTGAAGCCAGTGATCAGACATTCACTGAACTCAATCCAACTACAATCCGTTATTCCTCTAGACTGGACGCTCGTTGTGGGCAGGAACTGTGTCTGGTAATTATTCTATTGTACTCTCCCCAGCATTTAGTACAGTGCTCTGCACACAGTAAGCGCTTAATAAATATTACCGAATGAGTTCATTTTCCACCTTACGAGAGCGGCTGTAATCAGGTTCCCTGTGCTAGAAGGGGTATGTGTGTGTGTGTGTGTGTGTGTGTGTGCGCGCGCGCGCGCACACAGTATTGGGTAGTGGAAGCAGCGAACAAGTTCAGGCAGCGGGGAGGGTTGAAGACGAAGATAGAAAAAGATCTCCCTCCAGACTGTAAACTCCATGTGGGTAGGGAATGCGTCCACCAACTCTTTTAGGGTGGCTGGGCGGCGGACAATCTCAGGGATTCCCTTTAAATCGACCAAAATAATGTGAAAATCTGGATCTTTCCTTATCCCTGCTGGATATGAAACTCGAAAGTCGTTTTGAATTCAATAACTGTCTCCTTTCCATAGGGAATCACTAACAAATGTCTTAGTTTCTTCACCCTTCCCCTCAATGGACTGTGACTTTGGCTCTTCCTTCATCCACTGCAGAAAGTCCATGATGCTTTCCAAAAATGCACAACATCTCCACGATGAGGGAATTACTCCTGCTGGGATTCTCGGAGGTCCGGGAGCTGCAGCTGGTCCACGTCGCGCTGTTCCTCCTGGCCTACCTGGCGGCCCTGACGGGGAATCTCCTCATCATCGCCACCACCGCCCTCGACCAGTGCCTCCACACCCCCATGTAATTCTTCATCAGTAACCTGTCTGTCCTCGACTTCTGCTACATCTCCGTCACCGTCCCCAAATCCATCCATAACTCTCTGACTGAACCTAGATCCATGTCCTTCCTGTGCTGTGCCACCCAGGTCTTCTCGGTGGTCCTGTTTGCCGCCTCAGAGGTTTTCCTCCTCACAGCGGTGTCCTACGACTGTTACATCGCCATCTGCCTCCTCTTGCACTACGAAGTCGTCATGAACAGAAGGGCCTGTGGGAAGATGGCGGCCGCCTCGTGGCTTAGTAGGGGCCTATTGACAGTAATGTGTTCAGCTGGGACGTTCTCCCTGTACTTCTGTGGGTCCAACATCGTCCCGCAGTTTTTATGTGACGTCCCCTCCCTGTTGAAGATCTCCTGCTCCAAGGACCACATCGCGGTCGATGTAAGCGTCACCGCTGGAGCAGTGTTAGGCGTCCCCGGCTTCATTCCCATCATCGTCTCGTACGTGCACATCTTCCGGGCCGAGCTGATGATGCCGGCCGCCAAAGGCCGGGCTAAAGCCTTCTTCACCTGCCTGCCCAACCTCGCCGTCGTCACTGCTTTCGTCTCGGTAGTGGCATTTTCCTACCTCAAGTCTCCTTCAGACTCCTCCTCGATCGTGGATCTGCTGGTGTCCGTATTTTACTCTGTGGTGCCCCCCGCCTTGAACCTCCTCATCTACAACCTGAGAAACCGGGACATGGCAGGATCCTAAAAAGGGTCACTCGCCCGGCCTCCGCTCTGGGACAAAATGTCTCCTTCCTTGTGCAAACACTCTCACCCCACCACTTAACCAAGGAATTGCCCTTGGACCTAGCCAGATACTTAGCTGTCCTACAGGGTTCACAGAAAACGCTGGAAGTCGATGAATTGTCAAAGTCTGGGAGGGACATGGCTACGACTGAAGTAGGACTGACAATCCGGTTTCGGGGAGGCATCGTGGCCTAAAGGAAGGGGAGTCCCTGTAGACTGTTAGTTCACTGTGGGCACGGAATGCGTTTAACAAATCTGGTAAACTGAACTCTCCCACGTGCTTAATACTTTCTCAAATAGTAAATCCTGTTTGGGGGCGGTTCTAAGCCATGCTCTGCCACGTCTTCTGGGTGACCTTGGATGAGCCGTTTAACTTATCCGTGCCTCAGTGGCCTCATCTGTAAAGTGGGGATTAAGACTGTGAGTCCCACGTGGGACAACCCGGTGACCTCGTATCTATACCACTGGCCTTAGAACAGTGCTTGCCACATAGCAAGTGTTTAACAAATACCATATTTTTTAAAAACTTTTTAAAAAGTTGGAAAATGGGAGGTGGTATGGGAGAAGGGAAGAAAGGATGACTGCAGTTCCGTCTTGTTAAATCCATCCTCTCTCATCAATCCATCTTTCCTTCCTTCCATCCATCCATCCATCCTTCCAACCATTCATCTATCCATCCATCCATCCATCCAACCATCCATCCATCCACCTATCCATCTATCCAGAGCACGGACCTGGGAGTCAGAGGTTGCGGGTTCGAATCCCAGTTCTGCTACTCGTCTGCCACGTGACCTTGGGCAAGTCTCTTCACCTTTCTGGGCCTCAGTTCCCTCAGTTGTAAAATGGGAGATGAGACCGTGAACCCATGTGGGACAGGGACTTGTCTGACTCAATTTGCATGTATCCACTCCGGCCCTTATACAGTGTCCAGCACATAATAAATGCTTATCAAATACCACGAATATTATTATTGTTATTGTTATTATTAAGGATGGGGAAGAGGGCTTTTTACACAGGCCCAGGCTGAGACAATTAACACCCTGAGACAGGGAAGCACAGGGAAGCAGCATAGCCCAGTTGATAGAGCATGGACCTTGGAGTCAGAGGATCTGGGTTTTAATTCCTCTTGTCTGCCATGTGACCTTGGGCAAGTCATTTCACTTCTTGCCTCAACTACCTCATCTGTATAATGGGGATTAAAACTGGAAATCCTATGCGCGACCGGGACTGGGTCCAACCTGACTAGCTTGTGGGGACTTCAGTGCTTAGAAAGGTCTCTGGAAAATAGTAAACACTTACCACGTACCATTACGAAAAAAATAATCTGAGAAGGTCCTGTGGATTTCATAGAGTTTCAGGAAGGAGTTTGGAAGATGGGAAGCCCTGTGGTCTGGTGGATATGAAGGGAGAGGGAATTGCAAGCAGAGCACAGGTGGCGAAGTAGGGGTCTGAGTCGGGGGATTTGGAAACGAGGCACAGGGAGGGGGTGAGCTTGGGAGGGTTGGAGAATGCAGATAGAAATTCAGTAGGGGAAGATAATGCGCATCAATCAATCGATCTTTTTTATTGAGCACTTACTATGTGCATAACTTGATAGTAAGTGCTTCGGAGAGTACGATACAACAATGTAACAGGGTTGGTAGTCACATTTCCTGCCCATGAAGAGCATACAGTCTAGAGGGAAATGTCAAAGTTGGATTGCTGCAGATTTCAGATTCATTCATTCATTCAATCGTATTTATTGAGCGCTTACTGTGTGCAGAGCACTGTACTAAGCTCTTGGGATGTACAAGTTGACAACATATAGAGACGGTGCATGCCCAACAACAGGCTCACAATCTAGAAGGGAGAGAAAGACAACAACACAAAACATATTAACAAAATAAAATAAATAGAATTGTAAATATGTACAATAGAATCTCCCCTTTAGGACTCTCCCCAGGGTGGCCTTCACGTCCCGGTTCCTCAGGTTGTAGAAGGGGTACCAAGCCCTTGCATGGGATGAAACCCCAAACCTCAGAGCATAACCAGAATGCTATTATTAATCTATTTACTTTATTAATGATGTTTATATATCTATAATTCAATTTATCTGTTTAGGTGGTATTGACGCCTGTCTACTAGTTTTGTTTTGTTATCTGGCTCCCTATTCTAAACTGTGAGCCCGTTGCTGTGTGGAGATTGTCTTTTATGTCGAATTGTACTTTCCCAGCGCTTAATACAGTGCTCTGTACACAGTAAGTGCTCAATAAATACGATTGAATGAATGAATGAATCACAGTAAGGGAATGACGATTAGTCTGTTGATGTTGTCCTAGGAAGGAGTCCCAGAGTGGGAACCACACGGGAATGGGTAGTTTTCTAGGTTGTGAGTGCCGGGACAACAGGGAGACCACATTCCGGCCTTCTGAGATTCCCGGACAGCCAGCTCTCTCAGCAGAGTCCCGGGCTCGTCCTCCCCTGGGGAATCTCCCAGGAAATAACCCGCCACCATCTGAGGGGATGGCGGAGCCAGCCGGAGAGCCGACAGGGTGAGGGAGGATCCTGACAACCTCCACCCCTCGCGCAGACCTTCCTGTCACCCCCACCCGCGTCCAGGACGGACGAGATGGAGTGAGCCTCTCTCTCAGCAGAGGTCGAGGCTCCCCAGCCCAGGACGGGCCCGGTGAGTCTGGAGAGGAGTAGGGGAAAGCTGAGGGAAATTTCAATAGGGAACTGGGATGACCATGGTCAGAGTCACAATTTCTCTAAATTCTAAGCAGTGTTGCTTAGTGGAAAGAGCAAGGGCCCGGGAGTCAACAGATTGTGAGCCCACTGTTGGGTAGGGACTGTCTCTATATGTTGCCAATTTGTACTTCCCAAGTGCTTAGTACAGTGCTCTGCACACAGTAAGCGCTCAATAAATACGATTGATAATGATGATGACCTGGATTCTAATTCATTCATTCAATCGTATTTATTGAGCGCTTACTGTGTGCAGGGCACTCTATTAAGCGCTTGGAAAGCACAATTTGGCAACAGATAGAGACAATCCCTGCCCAAAAACGGGCTCACAGTCTAGAAGGGAGAGACAGAGCACAAAACAAAAGAAGTAGACCAGCATCAGGGCTTTGAACAGGGGATGGAAGCTAGTTTGGGGGAGACATGGGCATGTTTGAAGGCAGAGGGGAAGTGCTCTATCCACTTTATCACACCACAACAGACACATTCCCCGCCCCTCCTAGATGAAAAAAAAAGAATGAAAAGATAAATATACAATTATTGCATGCCATTTTACAGATGAGGAAACTGAGGCCCAGAGAAGTGAAGCGACTTTCCTAAGGTCCTACAGCAGCAAAGGGACAGAGTCAGGATTAGGATCCCAGCCCTCTGACCCCACTACACTATGCTTGGGAGAGTGCAATTGAACAGAGCTGGGAGATGTGTATGCTCCACTCAAGAAGCTCGCAGTTAAGAAGAGAACTCCTAGGCCCATGCTTTTTCCACTAAATGAGTATGGAGTTGAGTTTATTCACGCTTGAGTTAGGTGAAGTGGGTTTAGAGGGCTGGGAAATGAATCTGGGAAGCTGGTTGGAGGAGGGGGGATTTTAGCAGTAAAGAATTCAGAAATAACTCTGCTTTCTTTGATTTTGAGCTGATAAGAGAGGGAGTTCCAGGCTAGGATGGAAACGGGAGAGTCAATCGTGAGTAACAACTAGAAAATTGCTTTGAGAGCTGAGAAGACGAGTTGAACCATGGAAAGGGGGTGAAGTGCAGTCATAGAGTGGAGAGCCTTCAATCCGATTGTGAGTTTCTGTTGCTTGTGAAAAGACACAATTTGTCCTGAGAGGAGGTTGAGAAGAGGAGAGATATAGGCTGAGCGATGCTATAGGAAAGGACTAGATTAATGTTGAGGTATGCTTGTGTTTGTGTGTGTACAAGTATGAATGCAGCTACGTGAGCAAATGGAATCGGTTTGGAATATACGTGGCTTTTTGTTGTTGTTTGTTTGTTTTATGGTACTTTTAAGTGCTCATTATGTTCCAGGTACTGTACTAAACACTGGGGTGGATACAGGCTGATCAGGTTGGACATAGTCCATGCCCCATAGGGTGCTCACAGTTGTAACCCCCATTTTTTCAGTTGAGGTAACCGAGGAACAGAAATGGTAAGTGACGGGGCCCAGCTCACACAGCAGACAAGGAGAGAACCCAGGATTAGAATCCAGGTACTATTGTCTACCAGGCCCATTCTTTCTCAACTAAATTTATGAATTTATGTGTAAAGGCACTTCTCATTTGACTCTAAAACCACCGAAAAATTTTCACAAAATTCATGAACATATCTTTATGTTCGCTGCCCTCTGCTATCTGCCATTTATTTTAGTGTCGGTCTCCTCAACCAGAAATAATTCTCTTGATAGTCATTAAGACCATAGTACGTTCCAAGCAAAGTATTAAGTGCTGTGGGAGATTTGGGACCATCTGGTAGAACACAGTCTGTGTTCCACAAGGGATTCACAAACTAACTAGGAGGGAAAACAGATATTGAATCCTCTTTTTACTAGTGAGAAAACTGAGGTGTAGAGAAATTGTCATCTTTCCATGGCTTTGCAGCAGAGAACTGGTAGAGGTAGGATTAGAATCCAGGTCCTCTGACTCCCAGGCCTGTGTTCTTCCCAATAGCACCCTGCATCTACACAGTTCGAAGCTTGGTGCTTCGAATAGAATGGAAGCTCGCTGGGGGCAGTGATTATATGTATTAATACCATGTCCTCTGTAGGTCCTCAATAAATAGAGCTGCTTTACTTAGTCCTAGTCCTTCACCCCCAAAATCAATGTCTCTAAATTGAATTAAATGAAATATTCAGCTTCGACTTTCTCCCTGAGCTTCTGCGGGTCCAACATCATCCAGCAGTTCTTCTGTGACGTCCCCTCCTTGCTGAAGATCTCCTGCTCCGAGGACAACGTCATCATCGATGTCAGCGTCACCGGTGGGGTAGCTTTACTTTTCGTCTGCTTCGTCTCCATCGTCATCTCGTACGTGCACATCTTCCGGGCCGTGCTGAGGATGCCGGCCGCCGAGAGCCGGGACAAAACCTTCTCCACCTGCCTGCCTCTCCTCGCCATCGTCATCGTCTTCGTCTTGACCGAAACCTTCGCCTACATCAAGCCCGTGTCAGACTCCCCCTCGACCCTGGACCTGCTGGTATCCATGGCCTACACCGTGATGCCCCCTACCCTGAACCCCGTCATCTACAGTATGAGGAACCGGGACATGAAGGCCGCCCTGGGGAGAGTCCTACAGGGGAGCTTCCTACTCCCTCCTCTAAGGGACAAAATGTCCATTTCCTTTTGCTGACTATCCCATTCCTCATCAGGATTCTGACCGTGGAGGTAGCCATATAAAGAGCTGTCCAAAGAGGAAGTCCAGTGCTTGAGGATTTGTCCATGTCTGGGACAGAAGCCGATAAGCCGGGTGTGACAGTAAGCCCGGTGTGGGCAGGGATTGTCTCACTTCATTCTTAATTGTACTTTCGGGTTGTCCACGAGGGGCTCACAGTCTTAATCCCCATTTTACAGATGAGGTACCTGAGGCACAGGGAAGTGAAGTGACCTGCCCAGAGTCATACAGCTGACAATTGGCGGAGCCTGGGTTTGAACGCATGACCTCTGACTCCAAAGCCTGTGCTCTTTCCACTGAGCCTGACCTGGGTGATGATCCCGGCTCTGCCACTTGTCTACTATGGGACCTTGAATACGTCACTTCACTTCACTTCTCTGTGGTTTCGGTTCCCTCTTTTGTAAAATGGGGATGAAGTTTGAGCCCCTCGTGGGATATAAGCTTGGTCGAACCTGTTAGCTTGTACTGACCCCAGACAAATGCCCTCTGAGGCGGGATTGTCCATCACACACTGATCTTATCAGACGTCCCTCTGGACCCTGAGAAAACTTCCTTTCAGCTGGAAAAGACAACTGTTCATATGCACGCCTCTGTAGGGTGTCTTAGTCTTAGGGTGTCTATTATTATGGATAGATGCATGGGTGGATGGACTGATGGATGAACGGATGGATGGATGGATGGATGGATGGATGGATGGATGGATATATGCACAGACAGATGGGTAAACCGACAGATGGATGGATGGATGGTCGGACGGATGGATGGATGGATGAACGAATGGATTCGAGGCAAGGATTTGATCGGTCAAATTCATTCATTCACTGGTTCCATCGCACTTATTGAGCACTTATGGTGCGCAGAGCACTTTCTAAGTGCTTGGAATGTACAATTCAGCGACAAATAGCGATAATCCCTGTCCACAACAGGTTCCCAGTCTAGAAGCGGGGAGACTGGTAGAAAAATAAGTAAACAGGCAGTCAAATGTGGGGAAACTTTTCCATGATTGTGTTCCTTCTCCCTTGTCACCCGCCGATTTTCTGATTTTCATAACCTCCAAGAGTGATCTTAAAATTCATGGAATTACTGTTATTCTCAGTAGTAGTATCAACATTATCATTATTGAATTTATGAAAACTTTACTTGCAAAAGACCGCCAAGTGCTGGAGTAGAAATAAACCAATCAGATTGGACACGTTTCCTGACCCACGGGGCTCAGATTGTAAGAGAAAGAGAGGGCACATATTGAATCCCGATTTTACAGTGAGACCCAGAGAGGTTACGTAGCTGAACCAAAGTGATACAGCAGGCCTGTGGCAGCATCGGGCAGACCTTTCAAATCTCATGACTCCCAGACACACGCTCATTCCACTAAGCCATGATGTCACCCAAACAATCACTTCTCAGTCATTTATTCCTTAATATTTACTGAGTACTTTAAGTGTGCAGAACACTTTAATAGTACCATTCAGAATAAAGAGAGACAATCCCTCCCCGCACCGGGCTTACAGTCACTCACGGCTTATCAGCCTCCGTCCCAGACATTGACAAATCCTCAGGCGCTGGACTTTCTCTTTGGACAGCTCTTTATATGGCTACCCCCACGGTCAAAACCCTGATGAGGAATGGGATAGTCAGCAAAAGGAAACAGACTTTCTGACCTTTAGAGGAGGGAGGAGGAATCTCCCCTTTACGACTCTCCCCAGGGCAGCCTTCATGTCCCGGTTCCTCAGGCTGTAGATGAGGGGGTTCAGGGTGGGGGGCACCACGGTATATAACACGGACAGCAGCAGGTCCAGGGTCGAAGGAGAATCTGACACGGGCTTAACGTAGTCAACCGCTCCAGCCGAGAGGAAGACCGTGATGACGGCGAGGTGAGGCAGGCAGGTGGAGAAGGCTTTGGCCCGGCTCTCGGCAGCCGGCATCCTCAGCACGGCTCTGAAGATGCGCACGTACGAGATGATGATGAGAATGAAGCAGACAACACCTAAAGCTATCCCACCGGTGACGCTCACGTCAATGACGATGTGCTCCTCGGAGCAGGAGATCTTCAGCAGGGAGGGGACTTCACAGAAAAACTGCTCGACGAGGTTGGACCCACAGAAGCTCAGGGAGAGAGTCGAAGCTGAATACAATACCCCAAACATCACCCCGCTGAGCCAGGAGGCGGCCGCCATCTTCACACATGTCCCTCGGTCCATGATGAGCTCGTAGCGCAGGGGGAGGCAGATGGCCGCGTAGCGGTCATGGGACATCGCCATGAGGAGGAACAGCTCGGACCCGGCAAACAGGACTACCGAGAAGAGCTGGGTGGCACAGCCCAGGAAGGAGATGGATCCCTTGTTGGCCAGGGAGTTGTAGATGGATTTGGGGACGGTGACGGAGATGTAGCAGACGTCGAGGAAGGACAGGTTTCTGAGGAAGAAGTACATGGGGGTGTGGAGGCGCCGGTCGAGGACGGTGATGGCGACGATGAGGAGATTCCCCGTCAGGGCCGCCAGGTAGACCAGGAGGAACAGAGAGGCATGGACCAGCTGCAGCTCCCGGACCTCCGAGAAACCGAGCAGGAAGAATTCTTTCACCGTGGAGACGTTGGGCATTTTCGGGAAGCTGCATTGACTTTCTGCATGTGATAAGCGAAGAGCCAAGGAGTCCATTGATGGGATGAGTGAAGGAATTGACAGGACACTTGCTGGTGATTCTCTATGGAGAGGAGAGAGTTATTGAACTCAAAATGATCTCTGAGTTCACGGTGGAGACACTGAACATTTCTGGGGAATGATGTCGACTCGCTTCACAGGAAGAGGGGAGACTTCAATTCAGAGACTGATGTTGGGGGTAAAGGAATAGGACTAAGTCAATCGGTTCTATTTATTGAGGACCTACAGAGGACGTGGTATTAATACATATAATCACTGCCCCCAGTGAGCTTCCATTCTATTCGAGGCACCAAGCTTCGAACTGTGTAGATGCAAGGTGCTATTGGGAAGAACACAGGCTTGGGAGTCAGAGGACCTGGGTTCTAATGTCACCTCTACCAGTTCTCTGTTGCAAAGCCATGAGAAAGTGACTTAATTTCTCTACACCTCAGTTTTCTCAATAGTAAAATGAGGATTCAATATCTGTTTTCCCTCCTCAGTCTGTGAATCTCTCGTGAGACATGGACTGTGTTCTACCAGATAGTCCTGAAACTTCCCCAGCACTTAATACTTGGCTTGGAATGCAGTAAGCACTTAATAAATGTCAGGAGCATTATCTTTGGTTGAGGAGAGATCAAAACTAAAATGAACAGAGCATAGGAGAGGTCAGAGAACGTAAGGATATGAACAGGACTGTAGTGAAATTTTTTCTGTGGTTTTAGAGTCAAATAAGAAGGACATTTATACGTAAATACATCCATTTAGTGGAGAGAGAATGAGCCTGGTAGACAGAAGGACCTGGAGTCTAACCCTATCTCCTCCCCTTGTCCGCTGTATGACCTGGGGCCAGTCGCTTACCTTCTCTGTGCCTCAGTTACTTCATCTGTAGATTGCAGATTTTGATTGAAAGCACCATGTGGGGCATAGACTGTGTCCAACCTGATGAGCTTGTATCCACCCCAGTGCTTAGTACAGTACCTGGCATATAATAAGCACTTAATGATATCATATAAAAACAACAAAAATAAAACCCACATATAAACCAAGCTGATTCTATTAGATACTTAGCTACATTCCCAGTCGTAGACACACAAACACAAGCATAATTCATCTAGTCCTTTCCTAAAGCATCTGTCAGCCTACATGTCTCCTCTCCTCAACCTCCCCTCAGTACAAGTTGTGTCTTTTCACAAGCAACAAAAAATCACGATCAGCTTGAAGGCTCCCCGCCCTATGACTGCACTTCACCCCCTTTCCATCATTCAAAACGTCTTCTCATTCATTCAGTCATTCATTCAATCGCATTTATTGAGCGCTTACTGTGTCCAGAGCACTGTACGAAGCGCTTGGGAAGTACAAGTTGGCAACACATGGAGACGAGTCTATACCCAACAGCGGGCTCACAGTCAAGAAGGGGGAGACAGACAACAAAACAAAACGTATTTACCAAGTAAAATGAATAGAATAAATATGTACAAATAAAATAAATAAATAAATAGAGTAATAAATACGTACAAACATATACACATATATATAGGTGCTGTGGGGAGGGGAAGGAGGCAAGGCGGGGGGATGGGGAAGGGGAGAAAGGAGAGAGGAAGGAGGGGACTCAGTCTGGGAAAGCCTCCTATAGGAGGTGAGCTCTCAGTAGGGCTTTGAAGGAAGGAAGAGAGCTAGATTGGCGGATGTGCAGAGGGAGGACATTCCAGGCCATGGGGAGGACGTGGGCCGGGGGTCGACGGCGGGACAGGCGAGAGCGAGGCACAGTGAGGGGATTAGCGGCAGAGGAGTGGAGGGTGCGGGCTGGGCTGTAGGAGGAGAGAAGGGAGGTGAGGTAGGAGGGGGCGAGGTGATGGAGAGCCTTGAAGCCGAGGGTGAGGAGTTTTTGCCTGATGTGTAGGTTGATTGGTAGCCACTGGAGATTTTTGAGGAGGGGAGTAACATGCCCAAAGCGATTCTGCACAAAGGCGATCCGAGCAGCGGCGTGAAGTATGGATTGAAGTGGGGAGAGACAGGAGGATGGGAGATCGGAGAGGAGGCTGATGCAGTAATCCAGTCGGAATAGGATGAGAGATTGAACGAGCAGGGTAGCGGTTTGGATGGAGAGGAAAGGGCGGATCTTGTCAATGTTGCGGAGGTGAGACTGGCAGGTTTTGGTGACGGATTCGATATGAGGGGTGAACGAGAGAGCGGAGTCGAGGATGAAACCAAGGTTGCGGGATTGTGAGACGGGAAGGATGGTAGTGCCATCAACAGTGATGGGAAAGTCAGGAAGAGGGCAGGGTTTGAGAAAGAAGATAAGGAGTTCAGTAATGGATATGTTGAGTTTTAGACGTGGGCAGACATCCATATGGAGATGTCCTGAAGGCAGGAGGAGATGCAAGCCTGGAGGGAGGGAGAGAGAGCAGGGGCAGAGATGTAGATTTGGGTGTCATCAGTGTAGAGATGATAGTTGAAGCCGTGGGAGCGAATGAGTTCTCCAAGGGAGTGAGTGTAGATAGAGAACAGAAGGGGACAAAGAACTGACCCTTGAGGAACCCCTACAATAATGGGATGGGAGGGGGAGGAGGAGCCCACAAAAGAAACTGAGAATGAACGGCCGGAGAGATAAGAGGAGAACCAGGAGCGGACAGAGTCTGTGAAGCCAGGGTTGGATACCCTAGGTTCTCAGCTCTCAAAGCAACGTTCTAGGAGTTACTCAGCATCGACTCTCCCGTTTCCATCCTAGCCTGGAACTCCCTCTCTTCTCCGCTCAAAATCAGAAAGAGCACAGTTCTTTCCAAATTCTGAGAACCACTAAAATCCCCCCATTCCTCCAATCAGCTTCTCTGATTCATTTCCCAGCCCTCTAATCCCACTTGACCTAACTCAAGCGCGAATCAACTCATTTCCATCCTCATTTAGTGGAACAAACACGGGCCCAGGAGTTCTCTTGACTGTGAGCTCCTGGAGGGGAGCATACACATCTCCCAGCTCTGTTCTATTGCACTCTCCCAAAGATAGCTTAACTGGAGTCAGATAACTTGGATTCTAATCCTGCCTCTGTCCTTTAGTTGTTGTGGGACCTTGGACAGTTCGTCCACTTCTCTGGGCCAGTTTCCTCATCTGTAAAATGGCACCCAATAATCGCATATTCATCTTTCCTTCTAGAAGGGGCAGGAAATATGTCTGTAATGGTGTTCCAAAGTGGATAGGGCAAGGGCTTGGGAATCAGAAGGACCTGGGTTCTAATTGCAGCTCTGCTTCATGTCTTCTGTGTGACCATGGGCAAATCATTTAACTTCTCTGAGCCTCAGTTACCTCATCTGTAAAATGGGGGTTGACTGTGAGCCCCATGTGGAAGAAGGACTGTGCCCAACCTGCTTAATTTGTATCTACACCAGCGATAAGAACAGTGCTTGGGACATAGTAAGAGCTTAGCAAGTATTACCCTCATTATTGTTACTCTCCAAGTACTTAGTGCACACAATGAGCACTCAATCAATACGATTCAAGATTAATCGATAGATAACAAATTATGCCATGTTAACCTAGCCCAGTAGGCTGGAAAGTTCTTGAGGGCAGGGATTCCAACCTTTCCCACTATTTTTCTTCTCCCAACATTTAGGAAGAACTCTTACAGGGAGGAATTGCTGATTATGCAGTGGTTCATTCATTCATTCAATCGTATTTATTGAGCGCTTGCTGTGTGTAGAGCACTGTACTAAACGCTTGGGAAGTACAATTTGGCAACATATAGAGAGGGTCCCTACCCAACAACGGGCTCACAGTCTAGAAGGGGGAGACAGACAACAAAACAAAACATATAGACAGGTGTCAAAGTTGTCAGCACAAATAGAATTAAAGCTATGAAGTAAATAATTGAATACACAGTTTTATATACATATGCACCCACAAATGCTGAGAATGTGTATACACCTAAATATATATATGTGTTAGAGGGGATCAGTTGATTTGCAAATATTGTCTTGAAATTACCCCCGGCAATTAACGTGTACTGGGAGAGAAAGCAGGATGCCGAGAATTTGGCAATTGCCACCTCTTGCAGTGATGCCTCTCTCTGCTGACTGAATCAGTTAATTGGTCAATCGAGTGTATTTACTGAGCTCTTCCCATGTACAGAGCACTGTGATAAGCAATTGGGAGAGTACAATATAACAATCTCCTGACTCTTGAGTCCCTCCTCCCACACACTCTCATAAGAGTCAGGCTTTGGCCGGCCCCCTTCAGGAACCCCTCCTTGCCTGCGGTCTCGTAAGACCATCTACAATGACATTGCTGGGCCACACCAATGGATCACCCAGACATGAGAATAGTAATAATAATAATAATAATAATGACATTTATTAAGTGCTTACTAAGTGCAAAGCACTGTTCTAAGCACTGGGGGGGAGAAACAAGGTAATCAGGTTATCCCACTGGAGGGCCTCACAATCTTAATCCCCATTTTACAGATGAGGTAACCTAGGCTCAGAGAAGCTAAGTGACTAGCCTAATGTCACACAGCAGACATGTGGTGGGGCTGGGATTAGAACCCATGACCTCTGACTCCAAAGCCCATGGTCTTTCCACTGAGTCACGCTTCTTCTGTAGAAGCATCTTGGCCTAGTGGAGAGCACGGCCCCGGGAGTCGGAAGGACCTGGGTTCTAATCCCAGCTCCTCCACCTGTCCGCTGTGTGACCCTGGGCAAGTTACTCAAACTTCTCTAGGCCTCTGTTCCCTCATCTGCAAATTGGGGACTAAGAGTAGGAGCACTATGTGGGAGATGGGCTGGGTCGAACCTATCTTGTATCTACACCAGCGTTTAGTACAGTGCCTGGCCCATAGCTGGTTCTTAGAAAATACTATCTTATACCTACACCAGCACTTAGTACAGTGCCTGGCCCATAGTTGACCCTTAAAGAATACCATTTAAAAAAAAAACCCAGCCAAGGATTCTGTCTCCCACAGTGATACCAATAGATGTTTGGGGTTGGGGCGATGTGATTGACTTCCAGGGCTGAATTTGTCCTGTTTTGACCCACACAGAGAGAAAAGTGGTCCAATTTTAATTCACTGTTTCGAGATTGGAATCCTGTTCTTCCCTCTGTTGGCCTTGGTACAAATCGATCGAGTTGCTTTGGGCCTCGTCAACATTCAATCAATCATTTGAAATTGATGTTCTCACTCATTGCCAATCTCCAGCTGTGCTTAGCTCATTACTCTTCTCACAGTTCAAAAACTGTGAGGGAGACAAGCCCAGGCTTGTCCCTTTGCCTTGCACTTCAAGCAGTCTGGACAGAATTCAGGTAGAATCCGAAAGACATTGCTCCAAAGCAGTCTGAAGTCTTGTTTCCTTTGGCACCATGTTTTCCAAAGAATCAGCATTAGAAGAACAGTGTAAAAACGGTCAACCCTCAAGTATCTGTGACAGCAGTGGCTAGAATAGAGGCTTCACCCTCACTACACAAACCCGACATGGAGGGGTCCTGTTAGAAAACTTGTAACTGTTGGGGTGGTGAGGAACCTGGAACCTAAAGTAGTTGTCCAAAGCTGGCCACAGACTCTCAGCCCTGCCTGTCATTGACTCTCTGCAAGGGATTCAGAGACCCACTGAAGGCCAAAGTGACTCTCCACAGCGCTGACGCTGTCCTGGAGCACTATATTCCGGCAGGTAGTTGGCATGGTAGTGAGGTTTGAGCAGGAAGGAGGAGAGGGGTGTGACGCCTGGGGTTTACTGAACTCGTAAAGCCCTCCCCTCTTGCTAGCACCCCTGCCCCGTTGGGGACCGCGGCCCTGGTCCAAACCCCAACTTCGGCCCCAGGCTGTCTGCACCTCTTCCATCCTCATCCTCGTCCCCCGTCCCTCCATCCCACTCACCCCCGGTCTCATCGGGGCAGCGTGGGAGTGGGAGCCGCTGACCTCTGCAAGGCTGGTCTGGTCTTTTCTTTCCCCTCAGACTCCTGGGTTCGGTCAGTCAGGAAGGAGCATAGAGGAGCCCTCTATCCCTCTCTGCTCTGCCTCAGACCCCGACAAGCTCTCCAAACGGGCCGTTGTCGCTGTAGATAAAGCAGGAGCTTCTCCGAGGGGGATCCCTGGAGGATGGCTTGGGGCCCTGTCGAGAGAACCTCGTGACGTGAACGAGCCAAACAACCTCTGGTTATGGGGTTCTTCAGGCTCCTGGGGGACGAGGGCCCAGTCCCTTCACCATCAGCGATGTGCCAACCCTCCGGGTTCCTGTGCAGACAGGGGCACCTGCATCCCAGAGTCCCAACGGTTCCTGTTTTCAACGACCATCTTTGGCCGCTGTGAATGGTTTCACCTATGTTTAATTCCCAACGTGAGACACTCAATCTGCCCGTCAATCAGCACTGTAACTTTTTCTTCTGACCTTTTTGAAGCCCTTACTGTATATCAGGCACTATACTAAGTGCTGGAGTAGTTACAAGCTAATCAGATTGGACACAGTCCATGTCCCCAGTGGGGCTCACATCTCAATCCCCATTTTACATATGAGGGAACTGAGGCATGGAGGAGCTAAACGACACTGCCCAAGGTCACACAGCAGATATGTGGTGGAGCCGGGATCAGAACCCATGTGATCTGAATCCCAGGCCCGTGCTCTACCCACTAGGCCACGTTGCTTCTTCTGACTTGTCCCGATCATAAATGCTTTGAAGCTCTGCTCATACTGACAATATAAACTATACTCTTGATTCAAACATTCATCCTCTTTCTCATCTTTCCCTTCTCTCCTTCCTCCTCTATGTAATTTATTCTATGTCTAGCTCCCCCATTAGATCGTAATCTCCTGGAGAGCAGGAACAAGCAATTATATCTCTTTTCAACTCTCCTGAGAGCTTTCTACAGTGCTCTGCACCCAGGATGTTGTCAATAAATAGCATTGATAATAATAATAGTTATAGTTATGGTGTTTGTTAAGCGCTTACTATGTGCCATACACTGTTCTAAGTGCTGGAGTAGATACTAGGTACTCAGGTTGGACACAGTCCCCGTCCCACATGGGGCTCACAGTCTCAATCCCCATTTTACAGATGAGGGAACTGAGGCCCATTGAAGTGAAGTGACTTGCCCAAGGTCACACTGCAGACAAGTAGCAGACCTGGGATTAGAACTCGAGACGTCCGACTCCCAAGCTCGTGCTCTGGATGGATGGATGGATAGATGAATGGATGGAAGGAAAGATGGATTACTGAGAGAGGACGTATTTGACAAGACAGATGGAGCTCCAGTCAACCTTTCCTCCTTTCTCCCAAACCACCTCCCATTTTCCAACTTTCATTCCCACCCCCAGAGTCATGCTAAAGAGCATATCGTTATATTTTCATATTCATTACTAATAATGATAACATTATCGTATTTATTAAGAAGTCGTGTGCCTAAATTGTTCCACTTGCTGGAGTAGAAACAAAAGAATCAGTTCAGACACAATTTCTGTCCCACAGGGGCGCAGCGTGTAAGAGGAAGAGAGATTCCAGGGATGTTAAGTCACTGCCCCTAGGTCACAAAGCAGGCCAGGAGCAGAACTGGCATCAGAACTCAAGTCTCAATCAATCAATCAATCCTATTTATTGAGCACTTACTCTGGACTCAGCACTGTACTAAGCACTTGGAAAAGTTCAATATCACAGACTTGGTAGACACGTTCCCTGCCGATGAGTTTATAGATAGAGTGATTCCTATTCCTTTAGGCCACGATAGTTAAAAAAATTATGGTATTTGTTAAACACTTGCCATGTACTCAGCACTGTTCTAAGCACTGGGGTAGATACAAGGTAATCGAGTCGTCCCACGTGGGACTCATGGGCTTATTCCCCATTTTACAGATGAGGTAAACTGAGGCACGATTGATTGATTTATTGGATAGGTCCAAGGGCAATTCCGTGGTTAAGTTCATTCATTCATTCATTCATTCATTCATTCAATTGCATTTATTGAGCGCTTACTGTGTGCAGAGCACTGTACTAAGAGCTTGGGAAGTACAAGTTGGCAACATGTAGAGACGGTCCCTACCCAACAGTGGGCTCACAGTCTAGAAGGGGAAGACAGAGAACAAAACAAAACATATTAACAAAATAAAATAAATAAAATAAATATGTACAAATAAAATAAATGAATAAATAGAGTAATAAATATGTACAAACATATATACATATATACAGGTGCTGTGGGGAGGGGAAGGAGGTAAGGTGGGAGAATGGAGAGGGGGAGGAGGGGGAGAGGAAGGAGGGGGCTCAGTCTGGGAAGGCCACCTGGAGGAGATGAGTTCTCAGTAGGGCCTT
Source organism: Tachyglossus aculeatus (assembly GCF_015852505.1). Lineage (NCBI taxonomy): Eukaryota > Metazoa > Chordata > Mammalia > Monotremata > Tachyglossidae > Tachyglossus > Tachyglossus aculeatus. The sequence goes on from NW_024045094.1 coordinate 1,079,968, forward strand.
GAAGGGAGGAAGAGAGCTAGCTTGGCGGATGTACGGAGGGAGGGCATTCCAGGCCAGGGGGATGATGTGGGTCAGGGGTCGACGGCGGGACAGTGAGAACGAGGCACGGTGAGGAGATTAGCGGCAGAGGAGCAGAGGGTGCGGGCTGGGCTGTAGAAGGAGAGAAGGGATGTGAGGTAGGAGGGGGCGAGGTGATGGAGAGCCTTGAAGCTAAGAGTGAGGAGTTTTTTGCTTGATGTGTAGGTTGATGAACAGCCCCTGGAGATTTTTGAGGAGAAGTGGTGGGGTGAGAGGATTTACATAAGGAAGGAGACATTTTGTCTCAGAGTGGAGGCCGGGTGAGTGACCCTTTTAGGATCCTGCTCATGGAGACCTTCATATCCCGGTTCCTCAGGCTGTAGACGAGGGCGTTCAGGGCGGTCGCACTACCGTGTAGAACACGGACACCAGAAGATCCACGATCGAGGAGGAGTCTGAGGGCGGCTTGTTGTAGACAAATACTCCCGTAGAGAGGTAAACAGAGACAACGGCGAGGTAAGGCAGACAGGTGGAGAAGGCTTTGGCCCGGCCCACGGCGGCCGGCATCCTCAGCACGGTCCAGAAAATGCGGATGTACGAAATGATGATGAACACGAAGAAGAGAACGGCAACCACTATCCCTATGGCCACGCTCAAATCTGCGGTGATGTGGTTCTCGGAGCAAGAGATTGTCAGAGACTGGGGACGTCACAGAAGAACTAGGGGATGAGGTTGTACCCACAGACGTACACGGAGAAGGCAAAAGCTGAAAACACGGCTCCGAACAGTCCTCAGCCGAGCCACGAGGCGGCGGCCATCTTCCCACAGGCCCCTCGATGCATGATGACCTCGTAGCGCAGGGGGAGGCAGATGACCGCGTAGGGGTCGTAGTACATTGCCGTGAGGGAGAAATACTCAGAAACCACAAACGACATCCACCGAAAGAGCTGAGCGATGCAGCCTGGGAAGGATATGGAGTTATTGTTGGTCAAGGAGTTGTGGATGGACTTGGGGACGGTGATGGACATGAAGCCGAGGTCGATGAGGGCAACGTTCCTGAGGAAGAAGTACATGGGGGAGTGAAGGCGCAGGTCGAGGGCAGTGACGGCAACGATGAGGAGATCCCCCGTCAGGATCACCAGGGAGACCAGGAGGAACAATGTGGCCTGGACCAGCTGAAGCTCCTGGACCTCCGGGAATCCCAGGAGCAGGAATTCTGTCTTCACGGTGACATTGGTCATTTTCTGGGAATTGATGTTGACTGCCTAAGGACATTTAGAAAAGATAGCTATGATAATTATAATCCAGAGAAAAGTACACAGGGGAGGAGAAAATCTTTGTGTTGGAGAGAAACCCGGGTGTTTTTTAGGGTAATTTTTCACGCTCACTATGTGCCAGACACTGTACTAAACACTGGAGTATATAGAACTCCTCACTCTCGACCTCAAGGCTCCCCATCCCCTTGCCCCTTCCTAGCTCACCTCCCTTCTCTCCTTCTCCACCCCAGCCCGCACACTCAGCTCCTCCAGTGCCGCTCACCTTCTCATTGGGCCTCGTTCTCACCCATCCTGCCGTCGACCCCCTAGCCCACATCCTTCTCTTGGTCTGGAATGCCCTCCCTCTGCACATCCGCCAAGCTAGCTCTCTTCCTCCCTTCAAAGCCCTACTGAGAGCTCACCTCCTCCAGGAGGCCTTCCCAGACTGAGCCCCCTTTTTCCTCTGCTCTGCCCCATCCCCCCCGCCCTACTTCCTTCCCCTCCCCACAGCACTGGTATATATTTGTACAGATTTATTATTCTATTCATTTTACTTGTACACATTTAATAATCTATTTTGTTAATGATGTATATATAGCTATAATTTTATTTATTCTGACGATTTTGACGCCTGTCTACATGTTTGGTTTTGTTGTCCGTATCCCGCTTCTAGACTGTGAACCCGTTGTTGGGTAGGGACCGTCTCTAGATGTTGCCGACTTGTACTTCCCAAGCGCTTAGTCCAGTGCTCTGCACACAGTAAGTGTTCAATAAATACGATTGAATGAATGAATGAATAGTAGCTAATCAGGTTGTTCATCTCATCCAATCAACTTGTTCTGGTTCTGGAGGACACTGAAACCATTTCTGACTCCTAGAAGCCTATTCCATTGGCAAACATCTGCAAGGATTGGGGTCACATAATTCTAAATGACTGGAGAAGCAGCACAGATAAGTGGAAAGAGGATAGTCCTGAGAGACTAGCAGACCCTGGTCTTAATCCCCTCTCTGTAATTTACCTCTTGGGCGACCTCGGGCAAGTCACTTAACTTTTCTGTTCCTCGGTTCCCTCATCTGTAAAATGAGGTTTTAAACGTTGAGCCCCATGTAGTACAGGGACACTGTCCGATCCGATTATATCATATCTACTTTAGCACTGAGTATGGTGTTTGACACATGGTAAGCACTTAATAAACACCACAATTATTATTATTAAGAAATAACAGGACAATTCCTGTTATTCCCTGGGCTGATATTGAAATTTCCCTTCCCTGCCTCTCCCCTTTCATCTGCTTCTTTCCGGAGTCACCGGGCCCATCCTGAGCTGGGGAGCATCGAACTCAACTGAAAGAGAGGCTCACTCCATTTCGTCGGTTCTGGACACTGGTGGGGGTGACAAGAAGGTCTGGGCGAGGGTTAAGGGCTGTCAGTATCCTCCCTCCCTTCTCGGCTCCCCGGCTGGCTGCGTCTGAGGTCCCCTCGGACGACGGGCGGGTTATTTCCTGGGGGATTCCCCGTGGGAGAACGGTCCCGGGGCTCCACTGAGACTGCCGACCGTCCGGGAATCTCGGAGGCCGGGATCGCAGTCTCCCTATGATCCCGTTAATCACAACCTGAATAACTGCCCATTCCCATGTGGTTCCCACTCTGGGACTCCTTCCTAGAATGACGTCAGCGAACTTATGATCACACCACAGGTGGACCTGAATGGAAACTCGTAATAATAATATTAATAATGATGGTATTTCCTAAGCACTTACTAAGTGCCAGGCAATGTTCTAAGCGCTGGAGTAGATACAAGGTGATCAGATTGTCCCACGTTGGGCTCACAGTCTTCATCCCCATTTTACAGATGAGGTAACTGAGGCCCAGAGAAGTTAAGTGCCTTGCCCAATGTCACAGAGCTGATGAGTGGCCAGTTGGGATTAGAACCCACGACCTCTGACTCCAAAGCCTGGGCTCTTTCCACTAAACCACGCTGCTTCTCCATGAGGAGAAAAATGCGGACGGGGTCCGAGGATTATCATCCGCACCCTGCCAAAGTTGTTTTGCTCGGGATGTCTATTACTGACCTGATGATATCGGCCATGTCCGAGGAAGGAAGCTAGGAAAAGCAGCGTGGCTTAGTGGATAGAGCCCTGACCACAGCAAGCTTAGGGTAGATAGACGTGGCTTAGTGGAAAGATCCCGATCTTTGGGGTCAGAGGTCATGGGTTCAAATCCCGACTCCGCCACTTGTCAGCTGTGTGACTTTGGGCAAGTCACTTCACTTCTCTGGACACCAGTGACCTCATCTGGAAAATGGGAATGACGACTGTGAGCCCCACGTGGGACAATCTGATGATCTTGTATCCCCCCTCAGTGCTTAGAACAGTGCTTGGAACATAGTAAGCTCTTACCAAATGCCATCATCATTATTATTATTAGGAAAGTGGAAAAAAAATCCTCGGTTCTCCCCCAGTTCTTCTCCAACTGTGCTGGCTGGGTCCTCCTCGGCCTCCCATCCTGTAACCCTGGGAGCCCCACAAGGTTTAGTTGCGGGTCCCCTTCCTCGTTGACTGGTTGATTGATTCCCCCCAATCTCTCTCTCTCTCTCTCTCTCTTTCTCTCTCCCCTCCCAATTCGTCCCCCACAGCATCTCCATAACCTGCCCTTCCTTCTCCATCCAAACTGGCTTTATGCTGGTGTGAACACCGGTCTTGTCCCCTCTCAACTACAGCATCAGCCTCCTCGCCCACCTCCCTGCCACCGGTTTCTCACCTCTCTGGTTCATACCAAGCCCTGCTGTTTGGATCATTGTTTCTAAAACATCGGACTGCATATCTGTCTCTCCACTCCCGTGAAATATTCACTGGCTGTCCATTCCAATATGCAGAAACTTCCGATCATCGGTTCTTTTTCCTCAATTCATCCTCTGCCTCCCCCACTACATCCCAACAACCACACTTTAATGCTCTCAATTTAATCTGCTCACTGTGTCTTATTCTTATCTCTTTCATTACCTGTTGTTGCTTTCATACACACTCCCTTTTGCCTACCCCTCCCCTCCCTCCAACTGTCACATCCTTACTTCCCTGTCACCCTAAGCGCTTGAAAGCGACAATCTCCCCCATTGTTCTTATATACGTAACATTATACTATTTTGCCTTTCCCCACCTGCATTTTCTTTTAGAGTTTAAGTCCACTGCTAGATTATAAACTCTCTGAGAGCAGGGTTTACGCCTACCAAGGCTATCATACTTTTCCATGAGCTTAGTATAGTGCTCCGCATAGAGTAACCACTCAATAAATACTCCTGATTGGTTGACTGAGATTCAGACTAGGGATGTTCATTTTTCAGCATCTGAGGGGACCGTCACGTGTGGGTGATTGCTAGGAAACGAGGGGATAGGGAAGGAAATTATCATTCATTCATTCAATCCGTTGTATTTATTGAGTGCTTATAGGGTACCTTGCATTTCTCCCATGCAAATCTAACAGGGATTGAGGGAAGATGTCTAAATCCTCATCATGAAGAAGGGCCTTCTCAGCCACAACAAAACACATCAGAAAACCTTTTTCATCAGGACTCCGTCTTTAGAGCCGGAGGACGGCTACAAATCTGGATAAATCCGTGGCCTGTCCCTCTGACGACGGCTGGGATCATTGGCACGACGTTTTATGCCAGAGAGGGAGCTGGGAGAGCGAACCCTTTAGGACCCACCCCAGGGCAGACTTCACATCTTTATTCCTCAGGCTGTGGATGAGGGGGTTGAGGGTGGGGGGCACCACGGTGTAGAACGTGGACAGCAGCATATCCAGCGTCGAGGGGTAGTCCGAGGGCGGTTGGAAGACGCGGTAGAAAAAAAAGCAATGACGACGGCGAGATGGGGCAGGCAGGTGGAGAAGGCTTTGGCCCGGCCCTCGGTGGCCGGCATCCTCAGCACGGCTCAGAAGATGCGGACGTAAGAGACGATGATGAATACGAAGCAGACGACGGCAACCACTACCCCTATGGCCACGCTCATGTCTGCTGCGTCGTGTTCCTCGGAGCAGGAGATCTTCAGCAGAGTGGGGACGTCACAGAAGAACTGGGGGATGACGTCGTACCCTCAGAAGGACACGGAGAAGGTCGAAGCGGAAAACAAGGCTTCAATCAGTCCTCCGCCGATCCAGGATTAAGCGGCAATTTTCCCACAGGCCACTCGATCCATGATGACCTCGTAGCGCAAGGGGAGGCAGATGGCCGCGTAGCGGTTATAGGACATCGCCGTGAGGACGAAATACACAGAACCCGCAAACGAGATCCACAGAAAGAGCTGAGAGATGCAGCCTATGAAGGAGATGGAGTTATTGTTGGTCAAGGTGTCGTGGATGGACTTGGGGATGATGACGGAGATGTAGCCGAGGTGGATGAGGGACAGGTTCCTGAGGAAGAAGTACATGGGGCTATGGAGGCGGCGGTCGAGGGTGGTGACGGCGACGATGAGGAGGTTCCCCATCTGGGCCACCAGGTAGACCAGTAGGAACAGCGCGGCGTGGACCACTTGCAGCTCTCGGACCTCCGAGAATCCCAGGAGCAGGAATTCCGTCACCTTGGTGACATTGAACATTTTCTGGGAATTGACACTGACTGCCAAAGGACATTTAGAAAAGAGAAGTAGATTCAAATGGGGACGAGAATGATCCAGAGAAAAGTGTACAGAGGAGGAGAGAATATTTGGGTTGGAGGGAAATCTCAGTTTTGGGGTTTTTTTCATGGTATTTGTTAAGTTCTTACTACGTACCAAGTACTGCATTAAGCGCTAGGGTACCTAGAAGCTAATCACGCTGTTCATCTCCTTCAGTTTACCTGCCTCTGATCAGGCCAGCACAGAAACCATTCCTGACTCCTAGGTGCCTATGCCACTTGCAAATATCTGCAAGGATTGTAGTCACATAATTCCACATCATTTGAGAAACAGCACAGCCTGGAGTAAAGAGCTCAGACCTGGGACTCAGAGGATCTGTTTTTTAATCCCCTCTCTGCCATTTACCTGCTGTAAATGTAATTTCACGTCTCTGGGCCTCAGTTCCCATATTTGCAAAATGGCGATTCAGCACCTGTTCTACCTCCTATTTAGGCCGTGGAGTCCATGAGGGGCCTGATTAACTTGTGTCTACCCCAGCACTTAGTACAGTGCTTACCACGTAGTACGTGCTTTAAAAATACCATTATTATTATATTATTATGCTGATGAACTAGTCAAATCTCTTCCTATCCCTTTATTCCTACTCAATAGCTCCTTTGCCATTCATATCTATTCACCTCACTTTCTATTCCCTAACATGCTACCCTCGCTACCACTCCCAACCCTTCCTGCCCTCCCTAAGACTATGCTCCTTGTGTCAAACCCTGTCGGTATTCAATTCTCACCCTCACTGTATGTCTTCAACTCCACATAAAATGCACTGCTATAATGAAGGCACATCTCTTCCAAGAGGTCTTCCTCGGCTAGGCACTCGATTCCTTGTCTCCCCCCTCTTTCTGCGTCCCCCTGACATGCTCTCTTTTTCACCTGCCCAGTCCCAGAACACATATGTACATATCTGTAATATAGTCACTGATATAATAGCAATAATAATTTTGGTATTTGTTAAGCACTTACTATGTGCCAAGCACTGTTCTAAGCGCTGGGGGAGACACAAGGTAATCAGGTTGTCCCACATGGGGCTCACAATGTTAATCCCCATTTTCCAATGTATGTCTCCCCGTCTAAATTGTAATAACCCTTTGGGAGGGAATGTGTCTGTTATAATGTTCTATTATACTCTCCCAAGTGCCTAGTACAGTACTCAGGACGCAGTAAGTGCTCAATAAATACAGTTCATCGATTGATCAATTTATTCAATCATATTTATTGAGCCCTCAGCTTGTGCAGAACACCACTAAGCGCTTAGCACAATCGATCCTGCTCAGAGGGCTGAAAGAAGAAAAATGACCAAGCACAAAAGGGCACCCTGAAAGATGGGGGTAATAATAATAATCACATTTGTTAGGAGCTTACTATCTGCCATAGGCTGTACTAAGTGCCGGGGAGGAAACACGATAAAGGAGTTGGAAACAGTCCGTTTCCCAGTTACAGGCTAAGTAGGAAGGAATAGGATTTAATCCCCATCTTATAGATGGAGAAACTGAAGCCCAGAGAAGTTAAGTGGCATGGTCTGGTCTCACAGTGGTCACGTGTAAGAGTCGGCATTCGAACACAGGTCCTCTAACTCATTCATTCATTCATTCATTCATTCATTCAATCGAATGTATTGTGTGCTTACTGTGTGCAGAGCTCTGTACTAAGCGCTTGGGAAGTACAAGTTCTCAACGGGCCAGTTGGGTCCCAGGCCCGGGCTCTTTCCACGAGGAAATGCTGCTTCTCTAGTTGAATGAGTCTTGCTCAGAATCAATCCAAGGAGAGAGAAACCAAAGAATCAAGGCACCATTAGGAACTGTCTATCCTGGGGGAAAGGACTCCCACCTAGGACCCTTCCCATGGCGGCCTTCACGTCCCGGTTTCTCAGGCTGTAGATGAGGGGGTTCACGGCGGGGGGCACCACGGTGTACATCACGGACACTAGGAGGCCCAGAGCTGAGGAGGAGTCTGAGGGTGGATGTAAGGTACCGAAGACAGCCGTGGTGCAAACACGGTCGTGATGGCGAGGTGGGGCAAGTAGGTGAAGAAGGCTTTGGCCCGACCCTTGGAGGCCGGCATCCTCAGCACGGCCAGGAAGATGCGCGCATATGAAACCACGATGGAGACAAAGCAGAAGCCCAAAAGGGCCCCGGTGACTACGATCTCATCGATGATGAGGTGCGTTTTGGAGCAGGAGAGTCGGCCACGGAGGCGATATCACAGAAAAACTGTCGGATCAGGACGGACCCGCAGAAGGGTAGGGAGAACGTCCCAGAGGATGTCATCAGTGCAATCAGGGCCCCGCCGAGCCAGGAGCCGGAGGCCATCTTCCCACAGGCCCCTCGGTCCATGATGACCTCATAGTGCAGGGGGAGGCAGATGGCCACGTAGCGGTCATGGGATATCGCCGTGAGAAGGAACAACTCGGACCTGTCAAACAGGACTACCTAGAAGAACTGGGTGGCACAGCCGATGAAGGAGATGGATCTACGGTCAGTCAGGGAGTTGTGGATGGATTTGGGGACGGTGACGGAGGTGTAGCAGAGGTCGAGGACGGACAGGTTCCTGAGGAAGAAGTACATGGGCGTGCGGAAGCGCCGGTCGAGGACGGTGACGGCGACGATGAGGAGATTCCCCATCAGGGGCGCCAGATAGACCAGAAGGAACAGCGTGGCCTGGACCAGCTGCAGCTCCCGGACCTCGGAGAATCCCAGAAGGAGGAATTCTCTCATTGCCGTGTGGATGACCATTTCCCAATGATTGCCAAGACAAACTACAGAAACAATGAAAAGGAAGCTATTTCAGATCCTCAACAGACAATGACAGTCAAACCAATCCATCAATTGTATTTATTGAGCACTTGCTTTATGCAGAGTGCCATACTAAGCGATTGGGAGAGTGTAATAAAGCAGAATTGGCAGGCATATTTGCTGCCCACGAGGAGCTTATGGGCTAGAGGGGGAGACATACATTGAAATAAATTTCCCATATGTACATAAATGATGTGGGGATGAGGTTTGGGAGAATAAAGCGGTGCAAATCCATGGGCAAAGGCAAGGCAGAAGGGAGAGGAAGTAGGGAAAATGAGGACTTAGAGAAGGCCTCTTGGAGGAGATGTGATTTTAAGAAGACTCTGAAAGTCGGGAGAGTGATGGTCCATCCGAGTAGACAGCGAGGCCTAGTGGAAAGAACAAGGGCCTGAGAGTCAGAAGGACGTGTGTTCCAGTCCTTGCTCTGCCACTTACCTGCTGTGTGACCTTGTCCAAGTCAGTTCATTCATTCATTCATTCAATCAATTGTATTTGTTAAGTGCTTATTGATTACAGAGCATTGTACTAAGTGGTTGGAAAGTACAATTCGGCAACAGAAAGAGTCAATCCCCACCCAACAACGGGCTCACAGTCTAGAAGACAGGGACAGAAAATAAAAAAAAAACAAGTGCACAGGCGTCAATGCCATCAAAATAGATAAATAGATTATAGATATATACATATCATTAATAAAATGAATGGATTAATAAATATGTACCAATGTACACAAGTGCTTTGGGGAGGGGAAGGGAGTAGAGCAGAGGGAGGGAGTAGGATGATGGGGAAGAGAGGAGGAGCAGAGGAAAAGGGAGGGTACAGACTGGGAAGGCCTCCTGGAGGCGGTGCGCTCTCAGTAGAGCTTTGAAAAGGGGAAGAGACCTACTTTGGCGATTGTGAGGTGGGAAGGCATTCCAGGCCACAGGTAGGACCTGGGCCGCGGGTCAACGGCGGGACAGGCAAGAAGGAGGCCCATTGAGGAGGTTACCGGCACCAGAGGAGCAGGGGATGCAGGCTGGGCTGGAGGAAGAGAGAAGGGAGGTGAGGTAGGAGGGGCGAGGTGATGGACAACCTTGAAGCCAATAGTGAGGAGTCTGACCTCCATGCGAAGGTTGACAGGCAAGCACTGGAGATTTTGGAGGAAGGGAGTGATATGCCCAGAGCGTTTCCGTACAAGGATAATCCGGGTAGCAGAGTAAAGTATAGACTGAAGCAGGGAGAGATAGGAGGATGGGAGATCAGAAAAGAGGCCAACGCAGTAATCGAGTCAGGATAGGAGGAGAGAATGAACCAGCAGCATAGCAGTTTGGATGGAGATGAAAGGGCAGATCTTGGCGACGCTGTGGAGGTGAGAACGGCAGGTTTTCGTGTCGGATAGGATGTGTGGGGTGAACGAGAGAAAGGAGTCAAGGAGGACACCAAGGTTACAGGCTTCTCAAATGGTAAGAATGGTAGTGCCATCCACAGTGATGGGAAATTCAGGGAGAGGACAGGGTTTGGGTCACTTTACTTCACTGTGTTTCGGTTTCTTCATCTGTAAACCGGGGATTAAGCCCATGAGCGCCATGTGGAGCAGGGACTGCGTCCATCGTGATAAATCTGGATCTACCACAGAGCTTTGAACAGTGCTGTCAAATACAATCATTATTATTATTAATATATAAAGAGGGAGGGAATTCGAGGCCAGTGGAAAGGCATGGGCTAGGGGTCAGTAGCGGGGTAGATTTGACCAAAATACAGTGAGTAGGTTGGTTTTAGACGAACTAGATCTGTGGGCTGGGTGACCGTGAGAAGCTGCCCCCTTAACCTCAACCTTCAAACTTCAGGCAGAAGGAAACCAAAATCAATCAATCGATCAAATCACTTGAACAACTACTATGTGTAGAGCGCTGTGCTGACCACAACCTATTAAATGATTTCTAACCAGATGCGGTCTCCTGTTTCATGGCAAATCTGGGGTAGGAGAGCCTTTTCTCTCCCACGTGAACTTAACCCTCACCTGGTTTTCAGTGATGGCATTCTCAGAGGACCGTGTCTAATGCCACCACCGTCGTTCTCTTCCTCAGAACTGAGCACGGTGCTCTTCCGATAGTAGGTGCTTAGTAAACACCACTGAGACGGCCGATGTTACCAGCTCCGACCGTGCTTCCCCACTCCTCAAGAACCTCCAGTAGTTGTCCGTCCACCTCTGCGTCAAACAGAAACTCCTTGCCGTCATCTTTACAGCTCTCAATCCCCTTGCCCCCTCCCATCTCAGCTCGCTACTCTCCTAGTACAAGCCAGCCCGCACACTTCGCTCCTCTAATGCCAACTTATTCGTCATAACTCCATCTCGTCTCTCCAGCCGACGACATCCCGTCCACCTTCCGTCTCTTGCCTGGAATTCCTCCCTCTTCATAGCCGACAGAGGTTCACTCTCCCCACCTTAAAAGACTTAAGACTTAAGACTTAAGACTTATCACATCTCCTCCAAGAGGCCTTCCCCGATTGATTCCTGATTTCCTCTTCTCACACTCCCTTCCATATCTCCCCTCGCTTGAATCTGCCCCCTTTCTTCACTACTCTCTCGATCCCACGGCACTTATGTATAGATCCATAATCTCCATATTTCTATTAATGTTTGTCTCCCCTTCTAGACTGTGAGCTCCTTATGAGCAGGAAATATGTCTGCCAATTTTATATTATACTCTCCCCAGCACTTAGCATGGTGCTCTCCACACAGTAAGTGCTCGATAAATATGAACGAGTGGCCACCCAGATCGTTTGTCACCGATCCATCCCCTTCCATCCCCTCTGCCCACCCAGTAGATCCAGGGGATGGAGTACCATGGAGACGCCGGGGAAAGAGATCTGTTTTACGCACGGAGGTGTGAGGAGATTTTACCTCTCCTTAACCGCCGTCTCCCCTGTAACACGCCCTACCCATCTGTGTTGTCTCTGGCCCAGAGTCATTGGTCAGCCTGGAGCGAGTGGGCTCTGGTCTCTGTCGTCCTTCAGCTGCCCCCCGTCCTCTCAGCTCCCGGACGTTGGCCGCGGGAGGATCTCCGGGAGGTTTGCGGGGTCCTGGCTCTTTTGGCTTCTAGTTAAGAGTGCGTCGGGCCCTGGGTGAAGCCAGGCCTTTCTGGAAAAGCTCCCTGAGAGACTCCCCCCCTTGGACGGGTCACAGGTTGGGCTGAGGGGCCTCATTATATCTTGTTACGGCCTGGCTCGCCGGGGGTCCAGGGCCCCCAGGGACCTTGGGGATCATGGGGAACATGGGTGTGGTACTTGCCCCACCGCATGTGACAACCCCATCGGGGACTATGTGACCCGTCGCACTGGCGTGGGTCTCACGGAGAGGACCCCCAGAGGAACTGCGAAAATGACAATGAGGTGTCCATCTTGGTATTTTGTCAGTAACCCGCCAGCTTCATCCGCTTCACGGCTTTGGGGTGGCCATTTTAAAATGGTTTGGTTGTCCCAGTCCTCCCTCCTTCAGATCTCACTTTAGCCCTCCCATTCCTGATCCCACTCGCTACCCTCCCTGCCCTCTCTAAGTGTACGGTCCTTGGGTCAACGTCTGTCAGTATTCCATGCTCACCCTCACTGTACGTCTTCAACTCCACATAGGATAAACTGCTACATTGAAGGCACATCTCCTCCAAGAGGCCTTCTCCCGCTCAGCCCTCAATTCCTTGTATCCCCCCTCTTTCTGCATCCCCCTAATTTACTCCCTTTTTCATCTGCCCGGTCCCAGAACACATACGTACATATCTGTAATAAATTTATTGAGATTAATAAATTTAATTATTTAAATTTAGACTGTAGTCTAGACTGTAGTCTAGACTGCAATAACCCTATGGGAGAGAATGTGTCTGTCATATCGTTCTATTATACTCTCCCAAGTGCGTAGTACAGTATTCAGGACACAGTAACTGCTCAATAAATACAGTTCATCGATTGATCAATTCATTCAATCATATGTATTGAGCACTCACGGTGTGCAGAACACCACTAAGGGTTTAGCACAATCGATGCTGCCAGACGGCTGAGAGAAGAAAAATGACCAAGAACAAAAGGGCACCCAGAAAGATGGGGACAATAATAGTAATCACATTTGTTAGGAGCTTACTATCTGCCATAGGCTGTACTAAGAGCTGGAGAGGAAACAAGATAAAGGAGTTGGAAACAATCCCTGTCCCAGTTACAGTCTAAGTAGAAAGGAGTAGGATTTAATTCCCATTTAATAGATGGGGAAACCGAAGCCCAGAGAGGTTAAGAACTGTCGTATCATGACGGACCCGCGGAAGGGTCGGGAGAACGTCCCAGTGGATAACATCAGTGCAAACAGCCCCCCACAGAGCCAGGAGGCGGCGACCATCTCCCCACAGGCCCCTTGGTCCATGATGACTCCGTAGCACAGGGGGAGACAGATGGCTACGTAGCGATCGTAAGACATCGCCGTGAGGAGGAACATCTCTGAACCGGCAAACAGGACCACCGAGAAGAGCTGGGCAGCACAGCCCAGGAAGGAGATGGATCTACGGCCGGTCACGGAGTTGTGGATGGATTTGGGGATGGTGACGGAGATGTAGCAGAGGTCGAAGACGGACAGGTTTCTGAGGAAGAGGTACATGGGCGTGTTGAGGAGCCGGTCGAGGGTGGTGACGGGGACGATGAGGAGATTCTCTGTCAGGGCCGAGAGGTAGACCTGGAGGAACAGCGCGGAAAAAGTCAGCTGCAGCTCCCGGACCTCTGAGAATCTCAGCAGCAGGAATGTCACTTTGGTGACGTCGACAATTTCTGGGGGATTGCCGAGATCACCTATGGAGAATGGGAGATGGAATCTCAGCCCCACAGCATTTATGACCATAGCTGTAGTTTATTCATTCATATTAATGTGTGTCTCCTCCATGAGACTGAGCACTTACTATATGCAAAGCGCTGTTTTGTGCGCTTGGGAGAGAACAACACAGTAGAGTTGGTAGACACATTCCCTGCCGACAGCGAACCTGCAGTCTAGAGGAATCAGTCAGTCGATCAATGGTATTGAGTGCTTACTCATCATCATCATCATCATTAATCGTATTTGTTGAGTGCTTACTATGTGCAGAGCACTGTACTAAGCGCTTGGGAAGTACAAATTGGCAACACATAGAGACAGTCCCTACCCAGCAGTGGGCTCACAGTCTAAAAGGGGGAGACAGAGAACAAAACCAAACATACCAACAAAATAAAATAAATAGGGTAGATATGTACAAGTAAAATAAATAAATAAATAAATAGAGTAATCAATCAATCAATCAATCGTATTTATTGAGCGCTTACTATGTGCAGAGCACTGTACTAAGCGCTTGGGAAGTACAAATTGGCAACACATAGAGACAGTCCCTACCCAACAGTGGGATCACAGTCTAAAAGGGGGAGACAGAGAACAGAACCAAACATACCAACAAAATAAAATAAATAGGATACAAATGTACAAGTAAAATAAATAAGTAAATAAATAAATAGAGTAATAAATATGTACAAACATATATACATATATACAGGTGCTGTGGGGAAGGGAAGGAGGTAAGATGGGGGGATGGAGAGGGGGACGAGGGGGAGAGGAAGGAAGGGGCTCAGTCTGGGAAGGCCTCCTGGAGGAGGTGAGCTCTCAGCAGGGCCTTGAAGGGAGGAAGAGAGCTAGCTTGGCGGATGGGCAGAGGGAGGGAATTCCAGGCCCGGGGGATAATGTGGGCTGGGGGTCGACGGCGGGACAGGCGAGAACGAGGTACAGTGAGGAGATTAGCGGTGGAGGAGCAGAGGTTGCGGGCTGGGCAGTAGAAGGAGAGAAGGGAGGAGAGGTAGGAGGGGGCGAGGTGATGGAGAGCCTTGAAGCCCAGGGTGAGGAGTTTCTGCCTGATGCGCAGATTGATTGGTAGCCACTGGAGATTTTTGAGGAGGGGAGTAATATGCCCAGAGCGTTTCTGGACAAAGATAATCCGGGCAGCAGCATGAAGTATGGATTGAAGTGGAGAGAGACACGAGGATGGGAGATCAGAGAGAAGGCTGGTGCAGTAGTCCAGACGGGATAGGATGAGAGCTTGAATGAGCAGGGTAGCGGTTTGGATGGAGAGGAAAGGGCGGATCTTGGCAATGTTGCGGAGCTGAGACCGGCAGGTTTTGCTGACGGCTTGGATGTGAGGGGTGAATGAGAGAGCGGAGTCGAGGATGACACCAAGGTTGCGGGCTTGTGAGACGGGAAGGATGGTATTGCCGTCAACAGAGATGGGAAAGTCAGGGAGAGGACAAGGTTTGGGAGGGAAGACAAGGAGCTCAGTCTTCAACATGTTGAGATTTAGGTGGCGGGCGGACATCCAGATGGAGATGTCCTGAAGGCAGGAGGAGATGCGAGCCTGGAGGGAGGGGGAGAGAGCAGGGGCAGAGATGTAGATCTGGGTGTCATCAGCGTAGAGATGATAGTTGAAGCCGTGGGAGCGAATGAGGTCACCAAGGGAGTGAGTGTAGATTGAGAACAGAAGGGGACCAAGCACTGAACCTTGGGGAACCCCCACAGTAAGAGGATGGGAGGGTGAGGAGGAGCCTGCAAAAGAGACTGAGAAAGAACGACCGGAGAGGTAAGAGGAGAACCAGGAGAGGATGGAGCCTGTGAAGCCAAGGTCAGATAGCGTGTTGAGGAGAAGGGGGTGGTCCACAGTGTCAAAGGCAGCTGAGAGGTCGAGGAGGATTAGGGCAGAATATGAGCCGCTGGATTTGGCAAGCAGGAGGTCAATAAATATGTACAACCATATATACATATATACAGGTGCTGTGGGGAAGGGAAGGAGGTAAGATGGGGGGATGGAGAGGGGGACGAGGGGGAGAGGAAGGAAGGGGCTCAGTCTGGGAAGGCCTTCTGGAGGAGGTGAGCTCTCAGCAGGGCCTTGAAGGGAGGAAGAGAGCTAGCTTGGCGGATGGGCAGAGGGAGGGCATTCCAGGCCCGGGGGATGACGTGGGCCGGGGGTCGATGGCGGGACAGGTGAGAACGACGTACGGTGAGGAGATTAGCGGCAGAGGAGCGGAGGGTGCGGGCTGGGCAGTAGAAGGAGAGAAGGAAGGTGAGGTAGGAGGGGGCGAGGTGATGGAGAGCCTTGAAGCCCAGGATGAGGAGTTTCTGCCTGATGCACAGATTGATTGGTAGCCATTGGAGGTTTTTGAGGAGGGGAGTAATATGCTCAGAGCGTTTCTGGACAAAGATAATCCGGGCAGCAGCATGAAGTATGGATTGAAGTGGAGAGAGACACGAGGATGGGAGATCAGAGAGAAGGCTGGTGCAGTAGTCCAGACGGGATAGGATGAGAGCTATCTGCGAGAAGCACTGTGCTAAGCACATGGGGGAGTACAGTACAACAGATTTGATGGATACAATTCCTGCCCACAATGATCTTACAGTCTAGAGGGGGAGATAAGCATTAATATAAATAAATAAATGACAGATAGGGGCATAATTGCTGTGGGACTGAGGATGGAGTGGCTATGAAATGCCCAAAGAATTCAGAACCAAGTGCCCATCAGTAATGCTACTTACTATGCACAGACCTCTATACTAAGCGCTTGGGAGAGTACAGTAAATTTTGTAGACGTGATTCTTACTCTCCAGGAGCTGACAGTCGAGTGGGGAAGGCAGACCATAAAATATATTACAGGTAAACAGTGCTCAGTGCTTAGAACAGTGCCGGGCACATAGTAAGCGCTTACCAAATACCAGTATTATTATTATTATAAAATATATTGGAGAAGCAGCATGGCGTAGTGGATACATCACGGGCTTGGGACTCAGAAGGTCATAGGTTCTAATCCCGTCTCTGTTACCTTTCTGCTGTGTGGCCTTGGGCAAGTCACTTTACTTCTCCGTGCCTCAGTTCCTTCATTAATAAAATGGCGATGAAGACTGTGAGCCCCATGCGGGACGGGGACTGTGTCCAACCTCATTAGGTTGTATTCACTCTAGCACTTAGTACAGTGCCTGGAACTCAGTAAGTACTCAACAAATACAACAATTATTATTATTATAGGAGGAAGAAGGAAAATGACTACGTAAGAGTGGGGTTTAAAGAAAAAGAGTGTGGGCTACAGGATGTACGGAGTAATTAAGTGTGTGATTGGCATAGAGTGTGAGGTGGTAGTTTAGGGATCAAAACCAGGGGAAAGTAAAAACTAACCCTGGAGATCTTCCTGGAGGAGATGTGATTTTAGACAGGAGGTGGGAGACAGGAGAGAGAGACCCAGTGAGTAGGTGGGCTTGAAAGGGTCTAAGGGTGCAAGCTAGGGCTACTGGGCTAAGGAGAGTAGATCAGAGAGGGAGCACATACCTGATGGTGGGCCCTTAGGGTAGTGTGCGTTCGTCCTACATACCACTTTGCAACAGTCGCCCCTAGAACGTGTCACCGGGGGAGAGCTGATCGTCTCCTTCCACTCGGTCTCAAGTCAGTAGGTCACCGTACCGGGACCTTGGAATACGGGCATCGTGTCTGAACTGCAGAAAACAGTAGCGGGATGGGAGGCAGAGCGAGGCTGAAGCTGGAATTAGACACTTGGGACGGAACACTGCTTTCTCTCACGTCCGTACCTGACATGGGACAGTCAGGTATCAACCAGGCCGCCTTATATAAATAGCCACCCCAATCCCTTCTGTAAATTTCCTTCTGTCTGGGACATTTCCCCCATGTCTCTCACACTTCAGTTTTAGCTGCTTTCTTCTCCTCACGTTTGTGGCTTCAACTCCCGTCTCTAAATCTTTCACTCCCTTCTAAGCCACTCTAACTTGCTCCTTCATTCATCCTTCCTCCCATCCCCACAGCACAGATATAGATTCCCAAATCTACATCTCCACCCCTGATCTCTCTCCTCTTAGGGTTGTTCTCCTTCAGGGCATCTGTACTTGGATTTCTCACTCCCACCTCAAATTTAACATGTCTTAAACAGAGCTTCTCATCTTCCCTCCCAAACCCTGTCTTCCCCCAGAGTTTTCAATCACTCTCGACTTCAGGACATCTGTACTTGAATATCCCACTCAGACCTCAAGCCTAATGTGTCTAAAACAGAGCTTCTCGTCTTCCCACCCAACCCCTGTCCTCCATCATACTTTTCAATTACTGTAGACAACACCAGCATCTTCCCTGTCTCGCAAGCCGGTAACGCTGGCATTTTCCTCCACTTATTTCTCTTCAGTCTGTCTCCAAATCCCATCGGTTCTACCTTCACGAAATCCCTAGAATCCCCCCCATTCCTCTCCATCCAAACTGCTACCACGTGAATCCAAACACTTGTCCTATCCCACCTCGATTACAGCAACAGCCTCCTCACTGACCTCCTTGCCTCCAGTCTCCCCCCCTCTAGTCCCTACGTCACTCTGCTGCCCAGATTATTTTACTAAAAATGTTCTGTCCACGTCTTCCCGCTTCTCCAAATCCTCCGATAACTGCCCATCGTCCTCGACATCAAACGGAAATGCCTCGCTATCAGTTTTAAGGCACTCGATCAGCTTTCCCCTTCCTACCTCAGCTCCCCGATTTTCAACACACTTCACTCCCCAAACACCAACCTACTCACTGTACCTCGATCTCGTCTGCCTCGTGGCTGACCCCAAGCCCATCTCCAACCTCTGACCTGGAACTCCCTTCCACTTCATATCCTACAGACGGCCACCACTCTCCCCATCTTCGAATCCCTACCTAAATCACACTTCTTCCAGGAAGCCTTCCCAGACTACTACCTCATTTCCCTGCGTGATTGGCCCACTCTTCCATGTCACCTCCTATCCATGAAGGACTTGTGTACATTATTCTTACACTCTGCCTTCCCTTCTCTGTAATTCATTTAAGGTCTAGCCCCCGGCACTAGATTGAAAGGTTCTTGAAAGCAGAGGATGCCCAGAGGACGCCGTGCCTGTCCACAGACGATGAGAAGAAGCCTAGCCTAGTGGTTAGAGCCCCCATCCGGAAGGCAGAAAGACCTGGCTTTTTATTCCGGTTCCACTATTTGTCTGCTGTGCTGCCTTAGGCAAGTCACTTCATTTCTCTGTGCCTAAGTTTCCTCATCTGAAAAATGGGGATGAAGACAGTGAGCCCGATGTAGGACAGGGACTGTGTCCAGTCTGATACTTTACATCTACCCCAGTTCTTAGTGCATAGTGCTAGGTACACGAGATGTGCTTAATAAATCCCCGTCCATTCCTGTCACCCACCCAGGGGATATGGAGGATGGAGAGCAATTGAGACACCACGGGGGACAGATCTGTGTGGGGACGTTAAGAGACAGGGGAGCTGTCTCTTGTTCTCTGTCGCCGCCGGTCCCCCTGCGAACCCTTTCCCATCCCTTTCTCATCGGTCAGTCTGGGGCGAGTGGGAGCTGGTCTCTGCTATCCTAAAACCAACCTCGTTCCCTCAGCTCCCAGACGTCGGCCACATGGGGGTCTCCGGGAGGAGTGGAGGGTCCTGGCTCCTCTTCCCTCCCGCTCGGAACGTGATGAGCTCATGGCGAGGCCGGGCTTTTCCGGAGAAGCTCCCTGCCGCTCTGTGTAGGATTCCTCCCAGCGGACGGGCCACATGTTGGGCTGTGGGACCTCATTACGTCCTGTTCGGGATTGGCTTCCCCAGGGGCCGGCATCGCTCAGGCCCCGGCCCCACAGACAGAGTAGTGACCCTGTCCCAGGTGACAGCCCCATAGGGACCACGTCACCCACTGGCCGGATGTTTCTCATTGGGAGGAATTCCAGTCAGGCTGTGAAGACTGCGAAGTGTCCAACGTGACTGCTACATAGGGAAGGACACATTTTGCCATTCCCATTTTACAGTTGAGGTCTTTGAGGCCCGAAAACGTTAGCAGGCTACTGGCTGAGCCAGAGCTAGGATTCAGGTTCTGGACTCCATACACCCATTAGGTCTTCCCCAGCCTGTG
This sequence comes from Tachyglossus aculeatus, assembly GCF_015852505.1. Classification (NCBI taxonomy): domain Eukaryota; kingdom Metazoa; phylum Chordata; class Mammalia; order Monotremata; family Tachyglossidae; genus Tachyglossus; species Tachyglossus aculeatus. Next base: position 1,099,618 of record NW_024045094.1, read on the forward strand.
CTGGAGGGTGAAGGTGGCCATTTTAGGGGGATAACCCAGGCCTCTCCATTATTGGTCCAACACTTCTAACATACCCTTTCTAGCTCCACTGACCACACCCTGCCCTTTCCACAACTTAGACAATGAGCCCTCTGCTATTTGCTACCCCATGCCCATAATAATAATAATGATAGAAATGATAATGGTAGTGGTTGTTATGTGCGAGGCGAGGCCTAGGTGGATCCAAGAAAATCAGGTTGGACACAGTCCCTGTCCTACATGGGGCTCACAGTCTCAATCTCCATTTTACAGAGGAGGTCACTGAGGTACGGAGAAGCTAAGTGACTTGCCCGAGGTCACACAGCAGACAAGTGATTATCCTCCCTGTCGTCCGTAGAAAACTACATCTCTCCTCCTTTACTAGCCTCTCTCCCTTTCCCTCAACAGCTTCTCAGCCTTCCAAACCAATCTATTGAATTTACTGAGGGCTTATTTCTGGCTTTTTAATGATATTTGTTAAGCACCTACTATGTGCCGGGCACTGTACTAGCCGCTGGAGTGGAGATAGGTTAATCCTGTTGGACCCAGTTTGTGTCCCACTTGGGGCTCACCGCCTTAATCCCCGTTTTACAGATGACGAAACCGAGGCCCAGAGAAGTGAATAGACTCCCCTCAGGTCACACACCCGGTAAGTGGCAGAGCTGGGATTAGAACCCAGATTCTTTTAGCCCCTAGTCCGAAGCTCTGCCCACTAGTCCGTGCTGCTTGTGCTTATTGTGTGCAGAGTTCGTAAATTGGAAAGTTGGTAGATATTTGCCCCACCCACATAGAGTTTACAGTCTTCAAGGGTAGACTGTAGATTAGGGATAGGGGAAATAGTAGAATATTGGGGAAGACTGTAGAGGAGTACTTGTAGAATAATAGAGGAATAAGGGAAATATCCTCTCACATTCTCCTATCCCAGGTCCCAGAAGGCTGAAGGAGTGTGTACGCTGGATTAAAGCACTGGCTTCAGGGTCAGAGGACCTGGGTTCTAATCCTGGCTCTGCCAGTTATCTGCTTCGTGATGTTGGGAAAGTCACTTCACTGCTCTGTACGTCAGTTTCTTCATCTGTAAAATGGGAATTCGATCCCTGTTCTCCCATTTACATAGACTCAGAGAAGCAGCGTAGCTCAGTGGAAAGAGCACGGCCTTGGTAGTCAGAGGTCATGGGTTCGAATCCCAGCTCTGCCGCCTGTCAGCTGTGTGACTTTGGGCAAGTCACTTCACTTCTCTGGGCCTCAGTTACCTCATCTGTAAAATGGGGATGAAGACTGTGATCCCCACGGGGGCCGACCTGACCACCTTGTATCCTCCCCAGCGCTTATACCAGTGCTTTGCACATAATAAGTGCTTAACAAATGCCATATTTTTTTAAGTCTGTGAGCCCTATGTAGGCCCAAATGATATTGTGCTTTTAATAATATTCCAGTGCTTAGGACACATGGTAAGCGCTTAACAAATACCATTATTAATATTTTTATTACGGAAGCTCGTTGCAGGCAGGGAATATGTCTGTGAAATTGTTGTTTTGTACTCTCCCAACCGCTCAGTGCAGTGCTCTGCACACAGTGAGCACAAAATAAATATGATTGATTGATTGATGCCCTCTCCCTCTTATATACCCTCCTTCTCATACTCTGACACTCATCCATTCCCGAGCTTCCAGAGGGTCTCTCCCCGTCCCACATCCCCACCTTCAGCCTCTCATGCCATCTCTCTAGCTCCCCCCAAGGTCCAACGGCTACCCCTCGTTCTTAGGAAAGAGGCCATCTTGGTTTCAATGAGCCCAGCCCCTTCGCTGTGAGCCCCCACACTGGGCAGAGTCTGGGTCTGGCTAACACCCGAGAGCATTCCTAGAGAGATGGACTGCTTCCAAACTTTCCCTTTCCCGGGCTTCACTTCCAATCCACGTTAATCAGTCAAATAATCCAGCCATCACTGGTATTTAATGAGCATAACTCACCTACTCTCTATCAGTCAGTTGGTCAGTAGTAGTTATTGAGTGCTTACTGTGTGCAGAGCACTATACGAAGCGATTAGGAGAGTCCAATGTGACACATTCTCTGCTCACAACGAGCTTAAAGTCTAAAGAAGGAGACAGACATAATAATAATAATGGTATTTCTTAAGTGCTTACTATGTGCCGAAGACTGTTCTAAGTGCTGGGGTAGATACAAGGTAATCAGGTTGTCCCAAGAGGGGCTCACAGTCCTAATCCCCATTTTACAGACGAGGTAACTGAGGCCCAGAGATGTTAAGTGACTTGGCCAAAGTCACATAGCTGACAAGTGGCAGAGACGGGATTTGAACCCAAGTCCTCTGATTTGGGTTCCCTTGGGTCCTCTTGCCACTACATTATGCTCCCTCTCTAATATAAATATTAATATAAATTAATATAAAGACATTAATGTAAAGACATTAATTTTATATGATTAATATAAATCAACAAATAATCCACCAGTGGTCAACCGTGAATAATGATAACGGTATTTGTTAAGTGCTTACTATGTGTCTAGCACCGTTCTAAGCACTGGGGTAGATGCAAGCTCCGCAGGTTGGACACAATCCCTATCCCCCACGGAGCTCACAGTCAGAATCTCCATTTTACAGGTAGGGGAACTGAGGCCCAGAGAAGTGAAATGACTTGCCCAAGGTCACACAGCAGACAAGTGGAGGATGCGGATTAGAACCGAGGTTCTTCTGACTCCCGGGCTTGTGCTCTGTCCACTAGGCCATGTTGCTTCTCCTGTTGACTATAAACTTGTCATGGGCAGGGAACGTGTCTATCAGCTCTGTTGTATTGTACTTTCCCAAGGTTCTTAGTATAGTGCTCTGCACACAGTAAGCGAACTATAAATACCATTAATGATGGTGATTGTGGGGAGGTGTTACAAGGGAATGGACAGACGATAATCCGTCTGTCCTGATAATCCTGAAGAACCTTGGTTCGTGATGACCTCATAGCGCAGGGGACTGCAGATCGATACGAAGTGGTCGTAGTACATCGTGGGGAGGATGAAAAGTTCTGAACCGGCAAACAGGACCACCGAGAAGATTTGGGTGGCACAGCCCAGAAAAGAAATGGATCTACGGTTCATCAAGGAGTTCTGAATGGATTTGAGGATTGTGAGGGAGATGAGGCAGGGGTCGACGAGGGACAGGTACCTGAGGAAGAAGTACATGGGGGTGTGGATGTGCCGGTCGAGGGCAGTGACGACGACGATGAGGAGATTCCCCATCAGGGCTGCCAGGTAGACCAGGACGAACAGCGCAGCGTGGACCAGCTACAGCTCCCGGACCTCCAAGAATCCCAGAAGCAGGACTTCCATCACCTTGGTGACACTGAATATTTCCTGCAGATTTCCGAGACCATTTACAGGGACAAGGAAAGATTTAGAATCTAGCTGAGATAACAGGAAAAAAAATTATATCAGATTCCCAAGTGAAGGAGAACACCTTTTCACACAGTAAGTGCTCAATAAAGATGACTGAACTCAAACAATCAATGGTATTTATTGAGTGTTTACTCTGTGCAGAGCACTGTACTAAGCGCTTAGGAGAGTTCAGGACTGCATTGCCTCCCCACATGGAAAAGCAGCATGGCCTAGTGGAAAGAGCATGGTCCTGGGAGTCAGAGGATCTGGGTGCTATTCCAAGCTTCACCACTTTTCTGCTGTGTGACCTCAGGCAAGTCACTTCACTTCTGGGAAGAGCAGTCGTCCCTCAGATATGAAGAAGGAGAGTGTTCCAGGCCAGAGACAGGACATGGGTGAGAATTTGGGGTCGAGATATAAAAGATGGTGGTACAGTGAAGAGGCTGGCATAGAGGAGCACAGTGTGTGGGGTGGGTTATGATAGAGCAGCGAGGTGAGGTATGAGGGGGCAAGGTGCTTTAAGGGAAGGCCTCTTGGAGAAGTTACCTCAGTTACCTCTACAACGCCCTAGACACAGTAAGCATTCAAACAATAGAAGCATCTTGGCCTAGTAGAACGATCCTGGGCCTGAGAGTCAGGGAATCTGGGTACTAATCGCAGATCTGGCGATTGCTTGCTGTGTGACCTTGAGCAAGTCATTTAACTTCTCTGTGACTTGTCTCTATCTACCTCAGCGCTTAGAAAAGTGCCTGACACATAGTAAATGTTTAACAAAAGCCATAAAAAACCCCATTGATTGACTGATTTTGTACTTGGATTTGAACCCTTTATTCTCCCCCCTTAGCCCTCCAGAGCTTGATATACATAACTGTAATTTATTTATTATTGTCTGTCTCCCCTTCTAGACTGTCAGCTTGTTGTGGGTAGGGAATGTGTCTACCAATTCATTATATTGTACTGTCCCAAGTACTTATTACAGTGCACTGCACCCTGTAAGTTCTCAGTAAATACCAGTGATAGATCAATTGATTGGTCCATGACAGAAAACCTGAGTTTCTGACTGGAGAGCAATTGACATCAGGAGAGAATTTCCTCATTCTCCTTCATAGTCCTTGTCTAATCAATCAGTCAATCATATTTATTGAGCAGATACTGTAAGCAGAGCACTGCACTAAGTGCTTTACAGAGTACAATAGAACAGAATAACACAATTTTCCTGACCATAATGGATACACATGAATGAAAATAAATAAATTACAGATATGGACATTTTCGTAGTGGGGCACAAAAGGAAGTGGGAGAAGAGGAAATGAGGGCTTAGTCAGGGAAGGTCTCTTGGAGGAGATGTGCCTTCAATAAGGCTTTGAAGATGGGAAGAGCAGTCGTCCCTCAGATATGAAGAAGGAGAGTGTTCCAGGCCAGAGACAGGACATGGGTGAGAATTTGGGGTCGAGATATAAAAGATGGTGGTACAGTGAAGAGGCTGGCATAGAGGAGCACAGTGTGTGGGGTGGGTTATGATAGAGCAGCGAGGTGAGGTATGAGGGGGCAAGGTGCTTCAAGGGAAGGCCTCTTGGAGAAGCCTTCCTTTCAATAAGGCTCAGGGCCATAGACAGGACTCTCTGCGAGCTCAGTGAAGACCTTGTGGTTTTCCCAGTTTTAGGCAGAGTGCTTATTTTAGTGTGAACCCTTGATGAAGACCATACATATCATAATGAACTCACTGACTGCCAAAGGACTGGTGATTATCGGTCCAGGTCGCGTTCTCTTATTCTTCGCTTGTCTGTTGGTCCGGGGTGTATCACTCCCAAATCTCGCTGAGGTGTGCAGACTGTGAAATAACTTTGATTTTAAGCCTGGGAGAAGCTCTCCCTGGGACTGAACTGTTTTACTGTTGTCCCCAGCCTGTCCACTCAGAGCAGCCCTGGATAGGGACAGAGAAATAGGCGCTTTTGCCAATAGGACTGGTTGAGAGCAGGGCCGAAGATCCTCGTTAGGCACAAGAATCATGACCGTTTCCAGACAATCTGACAAACTAGGCCTCTGGGGCACCCATGCATGCCCAAGCGGTTTCAGCAAAATCCAGCAGGAATTGCTTCTGGCCTTTCAATGTTCTGGAGTAAAAAGGGACCCGAATAAGACAAAGAAACAGTGAGGAGAGGTTAACAATGCTTATTGTAGGACAGCTTCCCACTCAGCCCAATCAGGCTCCACCGGGATTTAGAGCCACTCTAGGGCATTGTGTCCAGGTCTGGATCCACTTCAGATTATTGTGCCCAGAACCGGAGCCAATGTGAGGCATGACTTCCAGAACTGGATGCAGTCTAGAGTATTGTGCCCTGAACTAGAGCAACTCCAGGGCATTGTGTCCAGAACATGGCTTACAGAACCAGATCCACTCTATAAAATGGTGTCCAGAACTGGGCGTTTTAAAATGGTTTGTGTTAAGCTCTTATAATGTGCCAGGCACTGTACTAAGCGCCAAGGGTAGATACAAGTTAATCGGTTGGACACCGTCCCTGTCCCACAGGGCTCACAGTCTTAATCCCCATTTCACAGATGGGGCACTGAATCGCAGAGAAATGAAGTGACCTGCTCAAGGTCACACAGCAAGCAAGTGGCAGAGCCGGGATTAGAAGATAGGTCCTTCTGACTTCCAGGCCCATGCTCTATCCATTAGACAACACCGCTTCTCACTTGGGAGGGTACAATATAACACAGATGATAGACACATTCACTGCCTATAGCAAGCTTACAGTCTAGAAGATATTAGAGAAGGAGCATGATTTAGTGGATAGAGCATGGGCCTGGGAGTCGGAAGGACCTGGGTTTTATTCCCAGCTATGCCACATGTCAGCTGCGTGACCTTGGACAGCAGATCACTTAGCTTTTCTGGGCCTCAGTTACCTCATCTGCAAAATGAGAATTAAGAGTCTCACTACCATGCGGGACAGGGACTCTGTGCAACCTGTTTAACTTATATCTACCCCAGTACTTACAGCAGTGCTTGGCACATAGTAAGTGTTTAAGAAGTACCATTATTATTATTACTGGACTGATGGGAGACTACCATGGTTAAGTGGTTAGTTCAATGCTCTGCACATAGTAAGCATTCAATAAATTCCATTGATTGATTGAACGGACCAGCCAGGTGGGCTCTCCCAAGTGCCCACAGCGCACAGCGTACTATTAAGCACATAGTAAGCGCTTAATAAATACAACAATGAACAAGGGCTGCGGAGAGCTTTCCAGGCTCAGAGCAAGACATTGCCTCCTCTGCCCCTTGGCCAATGACAGAGTTTTGGTTGTGCCATTTGAGCGTGAGAATGAAGGCTTACTGGGTTGGCATGGTGGTGTCTAAGTGCTGCCCTGGCCCTTGCCCAGAACCCCTGGACTCTCTCCCTCCCTGCCAGCGTCGGAGAGCTGCTCAGCCTGCAGTAGGGCAGGAATCTCACTTCAGAGGTGTGGGAGCTTTGTAGAAATGGCAAAGGGTGGGCAGTGGTCTGGCCTCATCTACAGAATCCTGTATCCCCGAGCCTTCCCATCTCCCCTGGTGGCCCTGTAGGGGTGGACGTCCACCTGCCACATTCAACAGAGGACCCCAGATCAGCTGCCTGTGCTGATCAGTGCTTGGGTGAGGGCAGGCTTCTGACTCTCCCAGATCTCTCAGCGGTGATGGGCCAGAGAGAGAGAGAGACTTCAGCAGCCCACAGTCAAGCAATCAATCGATGGTATTTATTGAGTGCTTGCTGTGTGAATAGCATTCTATTAAAAGCTTATGAGAGAGTAAGAACTTTGGAAAAGTGCAGAGCCCAGGCCTGGTAATCAGGAATATCAGCGTTCTAATCCCAGCTCTGCCTTAAGCAAGTCACTTCACTTCTTGGTGCCTCAATTCCCTCATCTGTAAAATGGGGATTTAAACTGTGATTAACCACAAGGGACACGGACTGTGTCCATCCTGATTATCTTGTAACTACCCCAGTGCTTAGTATAGTGACAGGCACAAAGTAATCATGTAACATACACCATAAAAATGGACAAAGTTAGTAATAGTAATAATTGCGGTATTTGTTATGTGCTTACTAGGTGCCAAGTTCTTTACTAAGCACTGGAGTAGTAAGAATTACTGTGATATTTGTGATTTACTGTGTACCAAGCATTGGGGTAGATACAAGGTAATCAGGTCTCACAGGGAACTCACAATTTAAGTGGAAGGAGAACGGGTTTGAATCCCCCAGAGACTGTGTCCAAACTGGTAACCTTGTATCCAGCCCAGCTGTTACAACAGTGATTGGCACATAGTAGACTCTAAGTTCACTGTGGGCAGGGAATGTGTCTTTCATATCGTTATATTGTACTCTCCCAAGTGCATAGTACAGTGTTGTGCCCATGGTAAGCGCTCAATAAATACGACTGACTCAGTGACTGGCATAGTCATTGCTTAGCAATAACATAATTATTTTAAATAATTCTTCCCTGGCTGGAGGGCCACATTTGATACCACAAGGAGTCAGATAGTGTTCCCAATTCCGAAGAGGTGCTTTCTGTCCTAGGGGATCGTTTCCACGCTGCGACCCTCCTCAGGGCGGCCTTCGTGTCCTTGAACCTCAGGCTGTATATGAAGGTGTTCAGGACGGGGGGCACCATGGCGTAGAACATGGACACCAGCAGGTCCAGCATCGACGGGGAGTCTGACACTGGCTTAAGATAGGCCTCCTCACCGGTGGTGGAAATAAATGAAGTGATGACTATGAGATGGGGCAGGTGGAGAGGCTTCGGATTGGCTCCTTGCGGACAGCATCCTCAGCACGGCTGAGAAGATGTGAACTTAGGACACAACGATGGACAAGAAACAGACCAAGCTCAGGCTTGCCGAAGGGATCATGGCTACAAATTCCCAAACCTTCCCGTTGGAAATCGGAGAGTCTGATGATCTGGGTGATCTCACAGAAGATGTGAAAAGTGTTATCTCGCAGGTCGATCACACTGGTCCCTCCCAGGGGAACCGAGAAGGTGGTGGAAGTATGCAGCATGGCAGAAAGGACCCTTCTTAGCCAGAAGGTGACTACCATCTTCTCAAAGGTCCCTCGATCCATGAGGACATAATAGCGCAGGGGGAGACAGATGGCCGCATGACATTCGAGGGAGATCGCCTTGAGGATGTAGAGCTCAGCACAAGCAAACAGCAGTAAGAAAACACTTGCAAGATGCATTGCAGGAAGGAAATGGAGTTGCAGTCGGTACAGGAGTTGAAGACGTAGCAGAGGTCAAGGTCAGACAGGTACCTGAGGAAGAAGTACATGGGGGTGTGGAGGTGCCGGTCGAGGGCAGTGAAGGCAATGATTGGGGGATTCCCCATCAGCACTGCCAGGTAGATCAGGAGGAACAGTGCAGCGTGGACCGGATGCAGCTCCTGGACCTCCAAGAACTCCAGGAGGAGGAATTCTGTCACTACTTTGTGATTGGCCATTTCTTTCCTGCCACTTCAAGGGAGAAGATTCCAACCAGGAGTTCTAATGAGGAAAGAATTAATTCAAAATGGCAGAACCTTAGAGCAGCAACTAACCTCTCTGTGGGCAGGAAGATGTCTACTTCCTCAGTGGAGCAGAGCCTGCCATTTCCTTAAAGACCTCCAAGGGTGGAATCTCCTCTGTAGTAGCCTACTCGAATTCCTTATCCCTGGTATACTAAAAAAGTCTTCCTTTACAACCCACCAAATCCTCTCCATGCTCTTTCATGGCCCCCCGCATTTTGGGTTCTCCTTGCTTGAGAAGCAGCGTCATCTAGTGGAGAGAGCACAGGACTAGGAGTCAGAGACCCTGGGATCTCATTCTGTTTCTGCCACATACTTGCTGTGTGACATTGGGCAAGTCACTTAACTTCTCTGTTGCCTGAGTTCCCTCATCAGCAAAGCGGGGATTCAATTCTTGTTCTCCCTCCTACATAGACGGTGAGCCCCATGTGAGACCTGATGTCTTGTATCTATCCCAGCTCTTAGTACAGTGCTTGGCATATAATAAGAGCTTTTGAAATGCCATAATTAATTGCAATAGAGTAATTGCCACCCCTCTCAGGGTCGCACTGGAGTGTTACCAGTACTCTACCAGTCTCGGCTATGGGAGGGAGAGTCAAGAAGAGGCCTACCCATTCCATTCCTATCTTGGGCAGTGGCTAGCGAGTGGAAGGCAATCTGCTACAAGTCAAAACTCACCTGTGCTGGGAAGCAGGAATATGGGAGAGAGTTGGGGATGGAGACTCTAGTGTACTGCACGGAAGGAGGCAATGGTAAACCACTTCCACATTTTTACTAAGAAAACTCTACGGATACACTACCAGAATGATTACAGATGGAGAGAGGGGTGTTCTTTGAGAGATGAGTCCGCGGTATCGCTATGGGTCAGAAACAACTCGATAGCATAGGACGACAAGACAATTAATTGAGTGATTAATTACAACGGATAAGATCTCTGCCCACAAGGAGCTTACTGTCTACAATATCTCTCTCTTTCTCTCTGTCTCTCCCAATCAATCAGTCAATGGTGTTTATTGAGCATCTACTGTGTGCAGAGCACTGTACTAAGTTTTTAGGAAAGTATTACTTAGGATGGGGACTGGGTCCAAACTGATTCATTTGTATCTACCCAAGAGCTTAGTCCAGTGCTTCGTATATAGTAAGTGTTTAACAAACACCATAATTAATCTCAGTTCAATAGAGTTAGTAGATGAAATCTCTGTCCACAAGGAGCCTACCCTCTCTCTCTCCATCTCTCTCTCTCTCCCCCTCCTTCCCTTCTTCTCTATGCCCAGTGTCATCTCTTGTGAGGAGAATTTGGAGAAGGTACCTCACAGAATTGCCTGGAACTGACATAGCCACAACAGTCAATGGATGATGTTTATCAGGCACATACACTGTACAGATCACTGTCCTAAATGCTTATGAGATTACAATAGAGTTTGAAGACATTAATCCCTTCCTTCAAGGAGCTTACAATCTAGTGTAGGAGATAGACATTAAAATAATCAAAACTAAGAGGAAGCCAGAGAGGATACAGATGTGTTTATAAGTGCACTACGGTGTGTAAGAGTAACCATGGTTATTGGGGAGGAATTACGGTGGGGAGATGAAAGAACATTCTGGGAAGATCTCTTCAAGGAGATGTGATTCTAGAAAGATCCTGAAGATTCCGAGAGTGGTTGTCTGCCGGAGGTGAAGATGGAGGGTGTTCCAGGGAGGGTAAAAGCAAGGAATTGATGGTGAGAAAGATAAGAGTGAGGCAGGGTGGCATGAGAAGAATGAATATGTGAGCTGGGGTATTGTGGGAGAGGAAAGAGCTTAAGGGGAGAGGAAAAAGTTTATTGAGTTCCCTAAAGCCAGTAGTAAGGGGATTCTGCTTGCTTATGATTCCTTGCATTCATGCAGCCAATCAATCAACCAATCAATCAATCTCCAACTTAGACTGGAAGCCCCATGTGGGACAGGGACGGTGTTCAACCTAATAAAATCCCAGTGCTTAGAATAGTTCTCTGTACATTGTGAGCACTCAATGAATACCATTGTTTGGATGAGAGTTGAGGACCTCCATCAAACGACCCCCCCCAACTCCTCCAGCCCTTAGGCCACTACTCCCTACCTCACAGCTCCAAAATGAACACCCCAGAGGCTCACCTGTAGTAGAGTTCAGACCCCATCACCGCCCCTCTCTCCACCTTCATTTCTCCATATATAAAATGGGGACAGGGAGGGGCACACCCAGGGAGACTCAGTTTGATTATGCTTTGGAAACCTTGATGGGCAGATCAGCTTCCTGATCGTTCCCTAGGAGAAGGTGAAGTATCTGAGACCCCCGAAATTTGACTTGCTAGCTCTTCAAGGGTGTAAAGGACTCAAAATTTAAAGGGTGAATCATTATGCTTTATTACCAAGATGTCTTTAGAGATAGTCTCCTGGAAGTCCCAAAGAACATAAAATACACAACCGATTAGCCCCAGTGGGCCCTGCAGTGGCAATAGGCACTTTCTCCCCTTCCTGTTCCTTTCCCGTTAACTTCACTCCCGTCTCTTGTCACTCTATTTGTCTCCACAATGCTCTCTCACCTCTTCAATTCTCCCTTTCTCTTTCTCCCTCTTCCTCTGTTCATCTCTCTCTTTCTGCCTTTCAGAACATGATAATTATTATTATAATTGTCATTATTATGGTATTTATTAAGCACTTACTAAGATAGTCATAGTAATCAATCAATGGTATTCATTGAGCACTTATTATGTGCAGAGCACTGTATTAACTGTTTGGGAAAGTACAGTACAACAGAGTTGATAGACCTGATTCCTGCCCTCAGGGAACTTACAGCTCGGGGGTGAAAGAGGCAGGGGGCGGGGGGGGGGCACTATGAGACTAAGGAGAGGGATAAATCATCAGGAAGCAGCGTAGCCCAATGAAAAGAGCACTGGCCTGCGAATTAGAGGAACTTCACTGTAATACTACTCTGCCACTTGCCTGCTGTGTGACTTTGGGCAAGTCACTTCACTTCTCTGTACCTCAGTTACCTCGTCTGACAAATAAGGATTCAGTACCTGTTATATTTCCTCCTTAGACTGTGAGCCCCATATGGAACCTGATTATCTTTTTTTTTGTACAGTGCTTGGCACATAGTAAGCTCTTAACAAATACTACAATTATTATTATCACCGTTGCTACTAGCATTACTATTACTGCTACTACTTCTATCACCACCATTACGACTACTACTGTTGCACTGTCCTTTTCCAAGCACTTAGTACAGTATGCTGTACAAAAATGCTCAATAAATGCAATTGATTGATTACCATGGTTATCATGACTACTGCTACTATTACTAGTGCTGCAACTATTACTACTATTGTTACTATTACTTCAATTACGACTACTATTTTTACTGCTGCTATCATGGCTACTACTATTACTACTGCTATTATTACTAATACCACTACTACTATTACTAGTACTATTACTCCTGCTATTACTATTACTACTATTACTAACAGGAGTAGTAGAGGAACAGCGTGGCTTAGTTGAAAGAGCACGGGCTTGGGTGTCAGAGGTCATGGGTTCTAATCCTGTCTCTGCCACTTGTCATCTGTGTAACTTTGGACAAGTCACTTCACTTCTCTGGGCCTCAGTTACCACATTTGTTAAATGGGGATTAAGACTGTGAGCCCCACGTGGGAAAACCTGATTACCTTGTCTCTAACCCAGCACTTAGAACAGCGCTTGGCACATAAGTGCTTAACAAATACCATTATTATTATTATTATTTTTACTACTGCCATTATTACTATTATTAAAGGCACTACTATTACTACTGCTGCTACTATGACAACTACTGCTACAGTTACTACTGCTATTACTACCCCTACTTCTATTACCATTACTTCTGCTTCTACTACTACTTCTACTAATAATAATTGTGGAATTTGTTAAGCGCTTCCTTTGTGCCAGGCACTGTACTAAGTCCTGGGGTGGTTACAAGCAAATTGGATTAGACACAGCCCCAGTCCCAAGTGGGGCTCACAGTCTCAACCCCCATTTTACAGATGAAGTGACTGAGACAAACAGAAGGGAAGTGACTTGCCCAGGATCATACAATAGACAAGTTGTGGAGCAGGGATTAGAACCCATGACCTTCTGACTCCCAGGCCAGTGCTCTATCCACTACACCAAAATACTCCTCCTCCTCCCCCTTCTCCTACTCCTCCTCTTTCTACTACTACTATCACCACCACCACTACTACTACTGCTATTACTACTACTACTACTACTATTACAGCTACCCATGCTCATCCCACTTACAGTTACTGTCTGTTTTGTTCCTCTGACCTTATCATCTTTGAGGAAACCTAACACATGAGGGTCTACCTTCCCTCTAGAAGTCCCACCTACAAGTCCTAGAACTTTGTAGAAGCCAAACAGGTCACAATGTAAAGATGCTTTACCCACTCAAACTTGAAATAATCAAGACCAGTTGGGTGGAAGGGTCCAGCAGCTCTAGCTGGCATTCATTCATTCATTCAATCGTATGTATTGAGCACTTACTATGTGCAGAGCACTGTACTAAGTGCTTGGAAATTACAATTCAGCAACAAATAGAGACAGTCCCTATGGAACAATGGGCTCACAGTCTAGAAGAGGAGAGACAGACAACAAAACAAACAAAACAACCCAAGTAAACAGGAATCAATAGCATCAATGTAAATGAATAGAATTAGAAATGTATACATATTAATATAATAAATAGAATAATAACTATGTGCATATATACACAAGTGTTTTGGGGTGGGAAGTGAGGTAGAGCAGAGGGAGGGAGTTGTGATTATGGGGAGGGGAGGAGAAGCAGAGGAATAGAGGGGCTCAGTCTGGAAAGGCCTCCCGAAGGAGATGAGTTTTCAGTAGGGCTTTGAAGGGGGAAGTGTGCTAGTTTGGCAGATGAGAGGAAGGAGGGCATTCCAGGCCAGAGGTAGGATGTAGGCCAAGGGTCGATGGCGGGACAGGCAAGAACGAAGCACAGTGAGGAAGTTAGCTTCAGGGGAGGAGAGTATGAGGGCTGGGCTGTAGAAGGAGAGAAGGGAGGTGAGGTAGGATAGGGCTGTTTGTCTAGTGTTTTCTATAATTTCCTCTGATAGCCTCCAGGAATCTGGGACAGGCTCAGCTAAACCAGGATATGTAAGTGGCTGAGAGGAGACGATGTTTGTTGACTCCAGCCTTTGAACAAGATGCTCCCAATGAACTCCAGATCTAAAGTTAGGGAACCACTTAATTAGACTCCAGGGCCTGGAAGGAAGGAAGGGTATTTTCATTTGTATTTCACAATTGCTTAGTACAGTGCTTTGCACACAGTAAGTGCTCACTAAATATTATTGAATGAATGAATGAATGAATGTCTGTGACTGCTCAGAGCCTGAAATAGCGCCTTTACATCCTGGTTGCTGATGATGCTTAAGGAGCAGTGTGGTCTAATGGATAGAACCAGGGCCTGGGAATCAAAGGACCTGAGTTCTAATCCTGGCTCCTCCATATGACTGATGCGTGACCTTGGGCAAGTTGTTTAACCTCTCTATGCCTCAGTTAGCTCATCTGCCAAATGGGGATTCGATCCCTGTTCTTCCTCCTACTTAGAATGTGAGTCCAATATGGGACCTGATCATATTGTATCTACCCCAGCGCTTAATACAGTGGTTGGTACAATGGCAGTGCTTAAGAAATACCACTATTATGATTGCTCTCTCCCCCCTTCTAGATTGTGAGCCCGTTGTGGGTAGGGATTGTCTCTATTTGTCGTTGAATTGTACTTTCCAAGTGCTTAGTACAATGCTCTGCACAAAGTAAGCTCTCAATAAATACGATTGAGTGAATGAATGAAAGAATTATTATTTTTATTACTCTGACTGTCACCTCCATTTCCTTCACATCCAGAGCCTCCGTAACAGCACCTCATTATCAATGGCATTTATTGAGCGCTTACTGTGTGCCGAACACTGTACTAAATACTTGGGAAAGTACAACACAACAGAGATAGTAGATATGTTCCCTGTCCACACTGAGCTTACAATCTAGAGAGATAGAAATTAATATAAATAAATAATTTATAATATATAATTCAAAGATATGCACAGAAGTGCTGTGGGGTTGGGAGTGCATCACAGATCCATATGTCTAGGTGATGCAGAAGAGAGAAAGAGCCGGGGAAAAGAGGGTTCATCTGGGGGAGATGCACTTTTAATAAGGCTTTGACGGTGGGGAGTGAGGTGGTCTCGTGTATATGAAGGGGAAGGAGTCCCAGGCTAGATAAACCAGAAGCCCACTTTTGCCAGAATGGAACTGGAGGTAAGAACATAAGGGGTTCTGGGTAAGAAGAGAGCTTCATCCTTCCTGAACAATAGAGGAGAGAACTGAGGTGATGATCTGTGAGAGGCGCAGCATGGCCTAGTGGAAAGAACACTGCCCTGGGAATCAGAGACCTGGGTTCTAATTCTGTTTCCATCACATGCCTCCTGTGTGACCTTAGGCAAGTCACTTCACTTCCCTGGGCCTCGGTTTGCTCATCTGCAAATGGGTGTTCAAAATTTGTTCTACTTCCTACTGAGACTGTGAGTCCCATGTGGGAG
Source organism: Tachyglossus aculeatus (assembly GCF_015852505.1). NCBI lineage: Eukaryota > Metazoa > Chordata > Mammalia > Monotremata > Tachyglossidae > Tachyglossus > Tachyglossus aculeatus. The sequence continues at coordinate 1,115,152 of NW_024045094.1, forward strand.
CTGCTTTTCTTGAATCTACCACAACGCTTAGTTCAGTGCTTGGCACACAGTAAGTACTTAATGAATATTCATGGATTCAATCATATTTATTGACTGCTTACTGTGTTCAGAGCACTGTACTAAATGCTTGGGAGAGTACAATGCAACAAAAAAGACTCATTCCCTACCCACAATGAGTTTACCGTCTTGAGCTGGAGGAGATGGACATTAATACAAACAAATAAATTTCAGATATGCACCAAGTGTTGTGGGGCATGGAAGGGGAAGAAAAAAGGGAGCAATTTGGGTTGATACAGAAGGAAGTGGGAAAAGAGGAAAGGAGGGTTTAATCAGGGAAGGCCTCCTGGAGGAGTTGTGCCTTCAATAAGGCTTTGAAGGGGGGAGAGTAATTGGATTTGAGGAAGCAGGGCATTCCAGGCCGGAGGTAGGACATGGGCAAGGGTTCAGCAGTGAGATAGACAAGATAGAGGTATAATGAGAAAGTTGGCATTAGAGGAGCGCAATGTGTGGGCTGGGTAATAGTAGAAGTGTATCAAGGTGAGGTAGGAGGGGGCAAGGTGATAGAGTGTTTTAAAGTCAATGGTGAGGAGTTTTTGTTTGATGCAGAGGTAGATGGGCAACCCTAGAGATTCTTGATGAGTGGAGAAACATGTACTGCACATTCTTGTAGAAAAATGATCCCGGCAGCAGAGTTAAAGTATGAACTGGAGTGGAGTGAGGAAGGAGGCTGGGAGGTCAGCAAGGAGGTTGATGCAGCAACCCAGGCAGGATACGATGAGTGGTTTTTTTAAACTGGTACCATTTGGGTGGAGAGGAAAGGGTGGATTTTAGCGATGGTGTGAAGGTAGGACTGACAGGATTTAGTGATGGATTGAATAGGTGGGTTGAATGAAAGAGAGGAGTCGAGGAAAAAAGAAAGTCCTAACATGGTTGAGTTCAGAGGCCTGAATGCCATTATCTTTTCTGTCCTGAGCACAAGAATAAGTCACCAGAGAGGGATGGAAGGAATAACCCCTTGAAGCTGCTTCAGGCAATGCAATTTTATGATTTGATTCCCTGCCCTGTCTAATTGAGCCTCTCTCCTCCTGGATCCCTGGAAACCAAAGAAAATGCCAACAAGTTAGCACCACCTCTCTCATCTCCATCCCCCCACCTCCCAAAACCTCCGGCCCAGAGAGACGTTTTCTCCTGCATTGTCTATTGGGTCTAATCAGAGAATTGCTTTTTTGCCTCTTTCCCCAGGGCCCTAGTTAACCTACCCTAAAGATTCACCCCCAACCCCAGTCTGGCCTCACTACTGAGATACAAAAACCGGGAAAGAATCCTTGGTCTCAGTCCCGCTTCTCCTTATGATCGGGAGAGCGGATTCCTGACTTCCTTCCACTCCACCATTGCGGTGGGACCTTAATGTCCCGTCTCGGGTCTGCAGTTGTCGTGCTCATTCTACAGATGGAAAAAACCGAGGCCCACTGTGGGGAAGGTGCATTGTTAAGGGACACTGGTGAAGTGGCCGACTTGGGTTCACCATTTCTACTCCTGCTTCCATCAAAATTCCAGCTCAGCAAAACGATACCCTGGGGTAAGGATGCTAGGCAGGCTGTTGGTTTTAGGGAGAGGATGGGGTAGGATTAGGCATGGGCAGGGAATGTCAGTTCTTTTACCCAGATTCCTTTGAAGGTCCAGACCTCACTGTAGCTGCCCAATAGCTGGACCAGCCACCGTGGGTGTTGTAGACCACTTAATGCCATAAGATCCTTTCCTGTCTTAATCTGAGTCGTTTTTTGTTCATTGCTTTTGTCACGTCTTGTCTTTTTAGTGTTTACTGTGTGCCAGACACTGTATTAAGCAATGGGGTAGATACCAGGTAATTAAGTTGGACACGGTCCATGTCCTACATGGGGCTCACGGCCTTAATCCCACTTTACAGATGAGGTAACTGAGGCACAGTGAAGTGAAGTAATATGCCCAAAGTCACGCAGTAGACAAGTGGTGGAGTAGCTCGCGTAGACTGTGAGCCTCATGTGAGACAGGGACTATGTCCAGCTTGATTGACTTGTTTCTACTCCAGCCCATAGAATAGTGCTTAACATTTAGAAAGTGCTTGGCCTAGTGGAAGGAGCACAGGCCTGGGAGGCAGAAGGATCCGGGTTCTAATCCCAGCTCCACCAAATGTCTGCTGTGTGACCTTAGGCAAGTCACTTAACTCTTCTAGACATGTTACCTGATCTATAAAATGGGGATTAAGACTGTAAGCCCCCTGTGAGACAGGGACTGTGTCCAACCTGATTAGCTTGTATCCACCCCAGCGCTTAGGACAGTACTTGACAAATAGTAAGTGCTTAACAAATACAATTATCATCTTCATTAACAAATATCATAAAAAATTCATAAAGCTGGATCACATACAGCTGTATTTGACTAAGGACCTTTTTCTTGGAGTGGTGAAGGGGTCTCAGGAATCCATGTTCCAAGATCTTTTCATACTTATATTCACATGATCATTTGAGTATATTCTCCCTATAGACTGCAAACTCCTTGTACACAGGGAGCATGTCTATCTAACTCTGATGTATCATACTTTCCCAAACGCTCAGTACAGTGATCCACACACTATAAATGCCCAATAAATACCATTAATCGGTGGACTTGTTCTTAGTGTTAATAATGAGAATGATGGTATTTGTTGTCTTATCTTATGCCATCGACTCATCTCCGACCCATAGCGACGTCATGGACACGTCTCTCCCAGAACGCCCCACCTCCATCCGCAATCACTCTGGTAGTGTATTTATAGAGTTTTCTTTGTAAAAATACGTAAGTGGTTTACCATTGCCTCCTTCTGTGCAGTAAACTCGAGTCTCTGTCTTGGACTCTATCCCATAGTGCTGCTGCCCAGCATAGGGGAGTTTTGACTTGTAGTAGATTGCCGTCCAATTGCTAGACACTGTCCAAGCAAGGAATGAAATGGATATGCTTCTGCTTGACTCTCCCTCCCATAGTCAAGACAGATAGAGTACTGGAAACTCTCCAGGTGCGACCCTGAGAGGGGATGGTATTTTTTAGGTGCTTACTATGTTCCAAGCACTGTGCTGAGCACTGGGGGATTTACAAGTTAATCGGGTTATCTATTGTCCATAATCTATTGTAATAACTCTCGGTATCCATGAGAAGCAGTGTGGCCTGGTGGAAATGACATGTATCCGGGAGCCAGAGGACTTGGGTTCTAATCCCGATTTCCGGCTGTGTGACCTTGGGCATGTCACTTCACTTCTCTTGGTTTTGGTTTCCTCATATGTACAATGGGAATTCAATAACTGTTCTCCCTCCTACACTTAAACTGTGAACCTCATGTAGGACAGGGACTATGTCTGACCTGATTATCTTGTGGCAGAGCCAGGATGAGAATCCTGTTCCTCTGACTCCCAGGCCCGTGCTCTTCCCACTAGACCACACTGCTTTTCTACACTGCCGCAGAACTTGGCACATAGTAAGCACTTAACAAATTAAATAATAATAACAATAATAATAATGATAATAATTTTCATTCATGCAATAGTATTCTTTGAGTGCATACTGTGTGCAGAGCACTGAACTAAACGCTTGCAAAAGCACAATAGAACAATAAAAAGACGCATTCCCTGTCCACAAGGATCTTACAGTCTCTAGAGTGGGTGAGAAAGAAGTTCATATACATAAATAAATTACAGGTATGTACATGAGTGCTGTAGGGCTGGAAGTGGGGAAGAACAAAGGGAGAAAGTTAAGGCAATGCAGACGAGAGTGGGAGAAGAAAAAAAGGGTTTAGTTAGGGACGGCCTCCTGGAGGAGATGTGCCTTCAGTAAGGCTTTGAAGTTTGGGGAGAGTAACTGTCTGTTGGATGTGAGGAAGAAGGGCACTCCAGGTCAGAGGCAGGACTTGGGTGAAGGGTCAGGGGAGAGACATGTGAGATCGAGGCCCAGTGAGAAAGATAACATTAGAGGAGCGAAATGTGTGGCCTGGATTGTATTTGGAGAAGCAGAGGGAGGTAGGAGGAGTGATGGAATGCTTTAAATCCAATGGTGAAGGGTTTTTATTTCATGTGGAGGTGGATGGGCAACCTCCTTAACCCACTCTGAGGGTGACATGTCCTGAACTTTTTTGTAGAAAAATGATCCAGCAGCAGAGTGAAATATGGACTGGGGTAGGGGGAGACAGGAGGCTGGGAGGTCAGCAAGGAGGCTGATTCAGTAATCCAGGCGAGAGAGGATAAGCGATTGTATTATGGTGGTAGATGTTTGGGTGGCTAGGAAAGGGTGGATTTTTAGACTGTGAGCCCACTGTTGGGTAGGGACTGTCCCTATGTGTTGCCAATTTGTACTTCCCAAGCGCTTAGTACAGTGCTCTGCACATAGTAAGCGCTCAATAAATACGATTGATTGATTGATTGATTGGATTTAGCAACGTCGTGAAAGTGGGACCAACAGGATTTAGTGATGGATTGAATATGTGGTTTGAATGAGAGAGAGGAGTCAAGGACAAAGCCACGGTTATGAGATAGTGAGATAGAAAGGATTGTGGTGCTCTCTACAGGGATGGGAAAGTCAGGGGGAGGACAATGCGTGGGTGGGAAAATAAGGAATTCAGTTTTGGACATGTTAAACCTGAGGTGATGGGAGGACATCCAAGTAAAGATGTTTTGAAGGCAAGATGAAATGTGAGACTGCAGAGAGGGAGAGAGTTCAGGACCGGAAATGTAGATTTGTTTATCATCCACATAGAGGTGGTAGCTGAAGCCATGGGAGTGAATGAGTGCTCCAAGGAAGTGGGTGTGGATGAAATAGAAGGGGGCCCAGAACTGAACCATGAGGGATCCCCACAGTTAGGGGGTGGGAGGCAGAGGAGGAGCCCATGAAGGAGACTGAGAATGAATGACCAGAGAGATGAGGAGAACCAAGAGAAGACAGAATCGGTGAAGCCAGGATTGGATAACGTTTCCTGGAGAAGGGTGTAGTCCACTCTGTCGCAGAGGTATGGGAGGTCTGGGAGGATTAGGATGGAGATTCTATCTCCATCTCAATCTCCTGGGAATCTCAGAGGTCTGGGAGCCGCAGCTGTTTCATGCCACTCTGTTCCTCCTACTGTACCTGGCAGCCCTGTCGGGGAATCGCCTCATTGTCGCTGTCACCACCCTTGACCGGCGCCTCCACACCCCCATGTACTTCTTTTTCAAGAACCTGTCCGTCCTCGACCTCTGCCTCATCTCCACCTTTGTCCCCAAGTCCATCTTCAACACCTTGTCCAATAACAGATCCCTCGCTTTCCTGGCTGCGTCCTCCAGGTGTTTATCTTCTGATTTGCTGTCAGTTCTGAAATGGCCTTGCTCATTGCAATGTCTCACAACTGCTACGTGGCCATTTGCTGACCCCTGAGCTATGACGTTATCATGCATCTAAGGGCTTGTGGGAAGATGGAGGCTGCCTCCTGGCTCAGCGGAGTTCTCAATGGACTCCTGCACATGGCTGCGTCCTTCTCCACACCCTTCTGTACATCCAAAGTGATTAATCAATTCTTCTGCGACATACTTCCGCTCCTGAGACTCTTCTGCTCCAGGGGTTTCCACAGTCAGCTGGGAGTCATTGCTTTCAGCATGCTTGTAGAGTCATTCTGCTTTACCTCCATTACTCTATCTTACACGCACATCTTCTTGGCTGTGCTGAGGATGCAGTCCACAGCAGCCCGGGTCAAAGCTTACTCCACCTGCCTGGCCCATCTCGCCGTCATGTCTTTATTCGTCTCCCCATCCCTGGTAGAATATTCCACCTCCATCGCCAAGCCCCCATCCACCCTGGTAGGGTCCCTCTTCTACACCGTGGTGCCTCCTACCGTGAACCCCCTCATCTACAGCCTGAGGAACCGAACCGTGAAGGGAGCAGTGAGAAAACTTGTCTGCAGATCGAAAATGATCTGAGACAGTCCCCTACTCAGCTTTGCCATACCGCATCCCTCTTTTTAAAAGCCCTAGTGGGTCGTCTCTAATGGAGTTGGCTGTGTGAATGACTGTCTATGTGGACTGTCTTTGGTCAGTACTTGTGCTCATATGCATAACAAGATAGATTGTGGTGATTCCTTGAAGACCCCAAAATTGGACAGGAATACACAGAAAAGTCCCTCTTGCCTATAAGATTGTTAAGGCTAGGGATTGTGTCTACCAACTCCGTTGTATTGTATTTTCCCAAATGCTTAGTTCAGTGCTCTGCACACAGTAAACACTCAATATGAATCATTGAATGATTGACTGATTGAAAATGTTTGAGGAGGGGTGTGGCCTAGTGGAAAGAGAATGGGCCTGGGGTTGAGAAGTTCTGCGTTTTACTCCTGGCTCTGCTACTTGTCTACTGTGTGTGACCTTGTGCAAGTCACTTAACTTCCCTGTGCCTCAGTTGCCTCATCTGTAAGATGGGGATTAAGACTGTGAGCTCCATATGGGACAGAGACTGTGTCCAATCCAATTAGTTTGCATCTACTCCAGCGCTTAGTACAGTGCCTGGCACATAGAAAATGCTTAACAATAACCATAATTATCATTATTATTAGTAGTAGTCATAGTTAACAAATACTATTAAAAAGGATTGATTGAAAGTACTGATTGATTCTGTCAATCATGCTTATTGTATGCAGAGCACTGTACTAAGCTCGTTGTGGGCAGAGAATATGTCTGCTTATTGTTATATTGTAAAGATGATGATGATGATGATGGTATTTGTTAAGCGCTTACTATGTGCCAGGCAGTGTTCTAAGCACTGGGGTAGATGCAAGGTCATATTGCAGTCTCCCAAACGCTAAACTGTGAGCCTGTTGTTTCATGGGGACCGTCTCTATATGTTGCCAACTTGTACTTCCCAAGCGCTTAGAACAGTGCTTTGCACACAGTAAGCGCTCAATAAATACGATTGAATGGATGAATGAATGAATGAATGGTCTGCACACAGTAAGCACTCAATAAATATGATTGAATGAAATGAATGAAAGCATAATATAACAGAGTTGGTGGACACAGTGAATTTACAGCTTAATATCTGGGGAAGACATTTGAGGCCAGTCACGAATCCTGGGAGGGGTCCCACCTGAGAGTCAGGAGGAAACAAGCGACTTAAGTCCTCTCTTTAGAGCCTCTCCTTAGAGCCTCTCCTTTCAAATCTCTGGCCTGAGACGTGGGCAGCAAAGTGCCCAGAGCCTAGCTCCTCCCAGCCCACAGGAAAAAGGGCTGGCACCCCAATTTGGATGCCCACTTGCCCTTCCATTTCCTCTACTTCCTGCTGCTGGGTGCCCATTTGCCCCTCTAGTTCCTCTGCTTGCTGCTGTTTTGATGCTTCTTTACCCCTCCGTATCTGCTGCTTCCTGCTGTTTGGATGCCCGCTTGCCTCTCCATTTCCTCTACTTGCTGCTGTTTGGATGCCTGTTTGCCCTTCTGTTTCCTCTGCCTGGATGACATTTTAATAAGAGAGACTCTCCGCATCTTCAAACCTTATTGAAGGCACATAATAATAATAATGGCATTTGTTAAGAGCTTACTGTGTGCAAAGCACTGTTCTAAGCGCTGGGGAGGATACAAGGTTATCAGGTTGTAACCTGATAACCTGTGAGCCCACGTGGGGCTCACAGTTTTAATCCCCATTTTACAGATGAGCGAACTGAGGCACAGGGAAGTTACATGGACCCATGACCTCTGACTCCCAAGCCTGGACTCTTTCGACTGAGCTACACATCTCCTCCAAGAGACCTTCCCCGACTAGCCCCCCATTTCCTCTCCTCCCTCTCCCTTCTGTGTCACCCTTCCACATGAATATGCTCCCTGTATTCACTCTGTACCTCAGCCCCTCAGCACCTATGCCCATATCCATAATTTATTTATATTAAAGCCATTTTCCCCCCAGACGGTAAACTCACTGCGGCCAGGGAACACGTTTACCAACTCTTCTACATTGTACTGTCCCAAGTGCTTACTACAGTGCTCTGCACACAATACACACTCAGTAAATACGATTGATTGATTGAGATGCTCAATGCAGTACCCCTGCCTTTTCCTAACCATGAAGCTCACTGGTTGGCAAATAAGGCTTACTGAACCCCATCTGGTTCAACAACCACCTATCCAATCTGAGTGTTTGGGAGTCTTTCAGTCCGCATAAAATAACTCTTCCAGGAGGTATTTCCAGATTGGTCCTCCTCTTTTCCACCTCACAACAACCCATCAGCTATTCAATCAATTAAACACTCGTATTTATTGAGTGCTTACTGTGTGAAGGTCACTGTACTAAGAGCTTAAGAGAGTACAGTACAGTAGAGTTGGTAGACATGTACCCTACCCACCATGATCTTACAGTCTAGAGGCTATGGATTTACTGATTTGTTCATTTCTGTATTCAGTCACTTATGTCAATTTAGTTGACTGTCTCTGGATGATCAGATGAGCGGGAGTGTGTTTGGCAGAATTTCTTGCACGCTTGTCTATTCTGCCCTTGAACATGCAGCAGTGCCCTTTGTATGTGGGGTGATCCTTGCTTAGACACCAATCGTTATGAGTGGAAATGCGTGGCGTGCCTTACTGGGAAGAGCCTGGTCTTAGGGGTCAGAAGACTAAAGTTCTAATTCCCACTCCGCCACTTGTCTGCTGTGTGATTTGGGCAAGTCACTTCACTTCTCTGAGCCTCTATTTTCTCATCTGTCAAATGTGGATTCAATACCTGTTCTCTTTCCAACTTAGACTGTGAACTGTATATGGGACCGGATGATCTTGTATGTTACCCAGCACTTAGTAATAATAATAATAATTGTGGTTTTTGTTAAGTGCTAACTATATGTCAAGAATGTTAATGAGGCTAGATACAGTCCCTGGCCCTCATGGGGTTTACAGTCTAAATAGGAGCGAGAACAGGTATTGAATTCCCATTTTACAGATGAGGAAACCGAAGCAGAGAGAAGTTAAGTGACTCCACCATCAGGGATGTCTTCCTCAAATGTGAAGGATTTATATATTGGGATCGTGCTTTCTACCCCTACTGTAGTCTCCTAACTCTTAGATGCACACATTAGATGCTCAATAAATACCACTGATTGATTGATTGATTGATTGACTGAAAGTAGATTGGGTGGTCCCTTCATTTTTTTCTTCTTTTTATATTTTATAGTACTTGTTACATGCTTACTACATGCCCATCACTGTACTAAGCACCGGGATAAATGCATGATAATCAGGTTGGGCACAGTCCCTGTCCCATAGAAGGCTCACAGAATAAGTAGGAGGAAGGAGGATTTAATTCCCATTTTACAGATGAGGTAACTGAGGCCAAGAGAAGTGAAGTGATTTGCCCCAGGTCCCACAGCAGGTAAGTGACAGAGCCAGGATTAGAACTCATATCCTCTGACATTCAGGCCTGTGCTCTTTCCATTAGGCCACACTGCTTCTCATTAGGCCACGCTGGCACAACAATGCCACATTTCTAGATTTTGGGGAATGTAATTGAACTCCCGGGCTTCAGGACACCTGGGGATTTAAGCCTGCAGGGATCAGCAAGCTTGCATCACCTCCCTTCTTCTCTCACCCAAGCAGAGCCACCCAGAAATAAATTTTACCCAGAAATGTCTCTTGGGCCATCCACAAGGGACACCCCACCGCCCCACTTTGCTTCACAAATCTCATCAAAGGGCCACGTAGGAGGTTTTTTTTCCATCCAAGTCCCTGCAGCTGGCTCACTGTAGGCAGGGAACGAGTCTGCTAAATCTGGTGTACTGGACTCTCCGAAGCGCTTAATGCATTGCTCCGCACGTAGTAGGTGCTCTATAAATAACATCGATTGGCTGATTGATGAGAAAGACTTCCAGGCTTCCAACTCCTGGATCTCCAGTCTCTCCAACACCTTCTGATCTAAGCATCTTTCCCTGACATCCTCTTCAAATACCAAGACTGAGGCATAGGGAGGGGAGGGGCTATTTCCGGGTACTCACTGAATGGAAGGACACACCGGGGTCGATTTCCAGTCACCCTACCTTTCCTCATAAGGCAGATCAACAGAGATCACCACCGACCCTTTGGTAAATTTACTTCGACTTCTGCTTTGGGCGAGAGACTGAATTTGTGCAATAGTCTGGGAAAGAAAGGTATTTTCTTGATGAACTCAAGGAACTTCCTTTTCCTCTGTTCCTCCTCCCCACCCATCGCCCCTATTCCCTACTTCTGCTCTACCCCTTCACCCCCTATCACTTGTGTATATTTTTATATATTTATTACTCTATTTTATTAATGATGTGTATATCTATAATTCTATTATCTATTTTGATGGTATTAATACCTGTCTGCTTGTTTTGTTTTGTTGTCTGTCTCCCCCTTCTAGACTGTGAGCCTATTCTTGGGTAGGGATTGTCTCTGTTGCAGAATTGTACTTTCCAAGAGCTCAGTACAGTGTTCTGCACACAGTAAAAGCCCAATAAATACTATTGCATGAATGCATTAACGAACTAGTGGACTAGTGTGGATCATTAGCTTGACTCTAGACTGTAAACTAATTATGGGCAGAGAACATGGCTGCTAATTAGTATTAATAATATTAATAACAGTAATAATAATAATAATTGTGATATCTTTAAGTGCTTACCATGTGCCAGGCACTGTGCTAAGATCTGGGGTGGAGACAAGCAAATTGGGTTAGAACAGTCCCTGTCTCACATTGGGCTCACCATCTCATCCCCCTTTTACAGATGAGGTAACTGAATCACGGAGAAGTGAAGTGTCTTAACCAAGGTTACACAGGAGGCAAGTGGAGAAGCCACAGTTAGAACCCCAGACTACTACATTCTGTTGTACTCTCCCCAGCGTTGAGTACAGTGTTCTGCACGTAATAAGCGCTCAGTAGATACCATTGATTGATAGTTTGGAAAGAGCACGTGCCTGGGAGTCAGAGGACCTGGATTCTCATCCCGGCTCTGCAGTTGCATGCTGGGTGACCTTGGGCAAGTCACTTAACTTCCCTGTGCTTCTGTTTCTTCATCTGCCAAAAGGGGATTCAATACCCATTTTCCCTCCTACTTAGATTGTGAGCCCCACCTGGGACAGGGACTGTGCCTGACCTGCTTAACTTGTATCTACCCAGCAGTTAGAACAATGCTTAATACATAGTAAGTTCTTAACAAATACCAGAAAAGAAATGATGAAACATTTCTGGGAAAGTAATAATAATAATACATATGGTTCTTGTTAACCTCTTATTATGTGCCACACCCTGTTCTAAGTGCTGGAGTAGATACAAGTTAATCAGGTTGGACACAGTTCCTGTCCCACAGGGGGCTCACACTCTTATCCCTGTTTTGCGGGTGAGGTAATGGAGGCACAGAGAAGTGAAGTGTCATGCCCAAGGTCACACAGCAGACATGTGGCAGAGCCAGGATTATAACTCGGGTCCCTCTGACTCCCAGGCCCGAGCTCTAAGCCAATTAGACTCTACTTTAGTGGTCCAATGTGGCCCACAGATTCTGGAATTCCAGTTCAGTCTTGACAGTCCTGTCTCAGTTTGGTGGTTGTGGCCAGTGCTTGAAAATTCTGGCCACCAAGGCACCCGTGATATAGCAGGCATTTCAATGAGAACATGGCATAATTCCATCAATCGTATTTACTTAGCACTTACTGCAGAGCACTGTACTAAGTGTTTGGAAGAATACAGTATAACAATATAACACGTTCCCTGCCTGCAGAAAGGGATGAATCTGTGCCATAAGTGACATTTTGCAAAGGTTCCCCTGCATCTGTCCAAACCTAGGACGGGTCCCTTGCGGGGCTCAGAACCCTTTCCCTTAATAATTGTGGTATTGGTTAAGTGCCAGGCACTGTAGTAAGCGCTGGAGTAGAAACGAGACAATCGGGTTGGACACAGTTCATGTCCCACATTAGGGTTCACACTTTTATTCCCCATTTTACAGGTGAGGTAATTGAGGCACCGAGAAGTGAAGTGACTTGCCCAAGGTCACACAGCAGACGAGTTTGATCTTTGCCTTCGCTTCCCAGGCCCCTCTAAACACAGGACCAACTTTCGTTTGAGCCAAGGAGGAGTAGCAAGGGAGAAAGGAAGTTTGGAACCAAAGATAAAATCCTAAACATCCTAAATTATTCATTCAATCGTATTTATTGAGGGCTTATTGTGTGCAGAGCACTGTATTAAGTGTACCTACAAGCAGAAAGACAGAACAGCAGGTAGTCAGACTGCACAGTGTAAAACTGGACAAGTGGCCACCTTAAGTTTCTGACTGATTCAACCAATACCTCTTGGTACCAAATAGCCTGGTCCAGGGACCTTGGCTAGGGATTGCTTTCCTGGATTGGGAAGTTACATACTCCAAGTAATGATTAACTGACCTGTTAGCCCTACTGTCAGAATCAGAACACCTGGCTATCCCTGTTCAGTCATGGTCCTGGTTGGACTTTGGGAGAACCAGTAATAACAGCAATGTTCCAAGTGCTAGGGTAGATATGAGGTAATCAGCATGGCTTAGTGGAAAGAGCCCAGGCTTGGGAGTCAGAGGTCATGAGTCTTAATTCTGCCTCTGCCACTTGTCAGCAAGTCACTGAACTTCTCTGTGCCTCAGTTACTTCATCTGTAAAATGGGGATGAAGTCTGTGAGCCCTATGTGGGACATCCTGATAACCTTGTATCTACACCAGCGCTTAGAACAGTGCTTGGCACATAGTAAACGCTTAAGAAATACTATTATTATTATTATTATTATTATTATTATTATTATTATTATTATTGAGTCCCTGTCCCACATGGAGCTCACGGTCATGAGCCCCACTTTGCACATGAGAGATGAGGCACAGAGAAGTGAAGTGACTCACCCAAGGTCACACAGCAGACAAGTAGTGGAGGTGGGATTAGAACCCAGGTCTTCCTGACTCCCAGGTCCGGGCTTATTCCACTAGGTCAGGCTGCTTCTCTAAGGACAGTTGTTTAGTGCAATGAATTGCACCCAGAGGGCACTAAGATACCTTTACTCTTGCTATCAATCAATTGTATTTATTGTGCATTATCGTTGGGTAAAACACTAAACTAACTGCTTAGGAGAATACAATATAGCAGAGATTACTGTGTCGGTTGTGAATCATTAAGTCAACTCGCAATCAACTGCATTTATTGAGTCCTTACTATTTGCTGAGCAATGTTCTAAGTGCTTGGGGAAGTACGATAAATCAGAGTTGATAGACACGTTTCCTGCCCATAATAAGCTTAAAGCCTACAGAGGGAGACAGACATTAATCAATTAACCCATCAATAAATGGTATTTATTGAGCACTTACGAGGTGCGGAGCACTGAACTAAGCCCTTGGGAAAGTACACTGTAACAGAGTTGGTAGACACATTACCTGTCCACAAGGAGCTTTCATTTTACATTCTCCAGTGGTTTTGAGACCAAGAAGCCTTATCCTTTCTTCTAAATCCCCATTCTCTTCCCCCCTTCAAGAAGCTCAGGGCATCACTGGACAGGAATGGCCAATTGTACCCGTGTGACCAGATTCCTGCTCCTGGGTTTCTCAGAGGTCCGGGAGCTGCAGCTGGTCTACGCTGCACTGCTCCTCCTGGTCTACCTGGTGGCCCTGATGGGGAATGTCCTCATTGTCACACATCACCACTCTCGACCGACGCCTTCACATCCCCATAATAATAATAATGATGGCATTTATTAAGCGCTTACTAATCAATCAATCAATCGCATTTATTGAGCGCTTACTGTGTGCAAAGCACTGTACTAAGCGCTTGGAAAGTACAAGTTGGCAACATATAGAGACGGTCCCTACCCAACAGTGGGCTCACAGTCTAGAAGAGGGAGACAGAGAACAAAACAAAACATATTAATAAAATAAAATATGCAGAATAAATATGTACAAGTAAAATAAATAGAATGACAAATACGTGCAAACATATATACATATACACAGGTGCTGTGGCGAATGGAAGGAGGTAAGGCGGGGGGATGGAAAGGGGGAGGAGGGGGAGAGGAAGGAGGGAACTCAGTCTGGGAAGGCCTCCTGGAGGAGGTGAGCTCTCAGTAGGGCCTTGAAGGGAGGAAGAGAGCTAGCTTGGTGGATGTGGGGAGGGAGGGCATACCAGGACAGGGGGATGACATGGGCCGGGGGTCGACGGTGAGACAGGCGAGAACGAGGCACGGTGAGGAGATTAGTGGCAGAGGAGCGGAGGGTGCGGGCTGGGCTGTAGAAGGAGAGAAGGGAGAAGATGTAGGAGGGGGCGAGGTGATGGAGAGCCTTGAAGCCGTGGGTGAGGAGTTTCTGCCTGATGCGTAGGTTGATTGGTAGCCACTGGAGATTTTTGAGGAGGGGAGTAACATGTCCAGAGCGTTTCTGGACAAAGACAATCCTTGCAACGGCGTGAAGTATGGACTGAAGTGGGGAGAGACAGGAGGACGTGCAAAGCACTGTTCTAAGCGCTGGGGAGGTTACAAGGTGACCCGCTTATATTATTGCATCAGCCTCCTTGTTGACCTCCCAGACTCCTGTCTCTCCCCATTCCAGTCCATACGTCACTCTGCTGCCCAAATTATTTTTCTACAAAAATGTTCAGGACATGTCACCCCTTTCCTCAAAAAACCTCAGTGGTTGCCCATCCACTTCTGCATCAAACAAAAACTCCTCACCATTGGCTTTAAAACACTCCATCACCTTGCTCCTTCCTACTTCACCTCTCTTCTCTCCTTCTACAACCCAGCCACACACTTCACTCCTTTAGTGCTAACCTTCTCACTGTGCCTTGATCTCGCCTATCTCACTGCCAACCGCTAGTTCACATGCAGCCTCTGACATGGAATGCTCTCCCTTCTCAATCTGAGACAACTACTCTCCCTCACTTCAAAGCTTCATTGAAAGCACATTTCCTCCAACAGGCCTCCCAGACTAAGCCCCACGTTTCCTCATCTCCCACTCCCTTCTTCGTTGCCCTGACTTGCTCCCTTTGCTTGTTCCCCCTCCCAGCCCCACAGCACTTAAATACCCATCTTTAATTTCATTTATTTGTATTGATGTCTGTCGCCCCCACTCTCAACTGTACACTCGTGCAGTGCTCTTCACATTCAATAAATACACTTATATGAATGAATGAATGAGTGAATACTAAGTGCTCGGATAGATATCCGATAGTGCTCTGTCCCACCTGGGCTAAGAGACTTAATCCCCCTTTTACAGATGAGATGATTGAAGCCCACGGAAGTGAAGTGATTTGCCCAAGGTCACATAGCAGACAAGTGGCAGAACTGGAGTAACGGCCCAGGTTTTTTGACTTCCAGCTCTGTGCTCTTTCCACTAGGTCATGTTGCTTCTCCAGTCTTTTTGGTTCTGAAAGCCATTTCCCCTTGTATCACAAAGACATACAATATTTGTGTTCACACCGAGTTCATATTCCTTTCTTCCTTTCGACCCCTTTTCAGTTGTGCACTCAGTTGGATGTTGGGAGAGCCAGTAATAATAATGATAATACTAATAATAATTGTGGCATTTGTTAAGTGCTTATTATGTGCCAGGCACTGTTCTAAGCACTGGAGTAGATGCAAGATAATCTGGTTGGACATATTCTCTGGCCCACATAGGGCTCACAGTCTTAATCCCCATTTTACAGACGAGAGAACTGAGACACAGAGAAGTTAAGTGACATACCCAAGGTCACATAGCAGACAAAGTGCAGAGCCGGAATTAGAACCTGGGTCCTACTGCCTCCCAGGCCCATGCTCTATCAATTATGCCATGCTGCTTCTCAAGGAAGGAATTCTGTTCCTCCATAAGCAGTGTTCCCACTATATGCTTGAAGTCTTTTACCTCATCTGTAAAATGGGGATTAAGATTGTGAGCCCCGTTTGCCACATGGACTGTGCTCAATCTAATTAACTTGATTCTACCACAGTGTTTAGTACAGTGCCTGGCACAGTGGATAGAGCACAGGCCTGGCAGTCAGAAGGTCATGGATTCTAATTCCGACTCTGCCACTTGAGTAACACTTTGAGTCCATGGGACAGGGACTGTGTCCAACCTGATTACTTTGTATCTACCCCAGCACTTAGAACAGTGCTTGGCACATAGTAAGTGCTTACCAAATGCCATAATTATTATTATTAATTATTAAGTACCATAATATAATTATGATATAATCACAGGCTCATCAGGGTATGCAAAACTAAAATCCAGTCTGCTGGATATGATTAACTGAGAAACAGCTTGGCCTAGTGGAAAGAGCCCGGCCCTGGGAGTCAGGAGAACCTGGGTTCTAATTCACCCACTGTGGCTTCTCTGCTATGTGACATTGAGCAAGTCATTTAACTTCTCTGGGCCTCTGTTACCTCATCTATACAGAGGGGATTAATACTGTGAGCCCCATGTAGGACATGGACTGTGTCCAACTCTTTAGGTTGTATCTACCCAGTGCATGGAGTACAGTAATTGCTTAACAAATGCAATTAAAAGAAAAAAAATACCCATTCTCCCTCAGTATCCATTTAGGGATGTAATACTACCTTTAAAACTATTTGAGTGCAAATTCCTTGAAATCAAGGATTGTTTTTTCAACCTGGAGATGCAGCATGGCTTACTGGAAAGTGCACAGGCTTGGGAGTTAGACGACGTGGGTTCTAATCCCGGCTCTGCCACTTGTGTGCTGTGTGTCCTTGGACAAGTCACTTAACTTTTTTGTGCCTCAGTTCCCTTATTTGTATATTGGGGATTAAGACTGTGAACCTCACGTGGGATAACCCAATTACCTTGTGCTTAGACCTGTGCTTAGACCAGTGCTTAGATCAGTGCTTGACACATAGTAAATCCTTAACAAATACCATAGTTATTATTATTATTACTATTATTATTATTTCAATCTCAGCTCTGCCACTTACCTGATGTATAACCTTGGGCATGTCACTTCACTTCTCCGTGCCTCAGTTTCTTCATTTTAAGAGTAGAAATCAATACCGATTCTCCATCCCACTTAGACTGTGAGCCCCATGTGCGACGTGATTATCTTGTATATGGCCCAGCACTTACTACAGCGTTAGGTACATAGGAAACGCTTAACAAATACCACAGTTTATTATGATTTGTCCAGTTGCAGTTCATCTGGAGTGATTTCCTTTCTCAGCACGTCCTTTTCAGGTTCACTACTCACTAGGCCCATTACGAAGTTCTGTGATCCTCACTCTAATGATCCAGAGATTGCTATCCAAATGGTCGAGTGGAAATAGCATGGCCTAGTGAGTGCAGCACTGGTCTGGGAATTAGAAGGACCTGGGTTCTAATTCTGGCTTCCCTGCTCATCTGCTATGTGACCTTGGGCAACTCACTTCACTTCTCTGGGCCTCAGTTACCTCATCTGTCATATGGGGATTAAGACTGTGAGCCCCACGAGGGACAGGGACTGTGTCCAACATTACTAGCTTGTATCTACAACAGCATTTAGAGCAGTGCTTGACACATATTAAGTGCTTAACAAATGCCACCGTAGAAGCAGCGTGGTGCAGTGGAAAGAGCACGAGCTTGGGAGTCAGAGGTCATGGGTTCTAATTCCAGCTCCACAGCTTGTCAGCTGTGTGACTTTGGGCAAATCACTTAACTTCTCTGTGCCTCGGTTACCTCATCTGTAAAATGGGAATTAAGACTGTAAGCCCCACGTGGGACAACCTGATCACCTTGTATCCTCCCCAGCGCTTAGAACAGTGCTCTACACATAGTAAGAGCTTAACAAATGTCACTATCATTATTAAATCAGTGGATGGTCTTTAGAACTGCTCAGACATGCATTCCAGGTAAGACCTTAATTCAGCCACAAGGTGGCAGCAAAAACAAATCTTTGCAAGTTCGCTAGGTTACTCATAAACAGGGGAAAGAAATTTGTCCTGAACATAAGGCCACATGCAATGCTGCTCACAAAATTCCTTCCACTAATCGAATCAATCATGTCATACTTTGGTGTGTGTATCATTATTGTCATCGCTCGTTCATTCATTCATTCAATCGCATTTATTGAGTGCTTACTGTGTGCAAAGCACTGTACAAGGCATCACCATCCACACTGTTTTCAGAAGGTCTGGGGAACAGAGAGAGCAGTTCCAGGCTCCCGGATCCAGATGCAGACAAGCTGTTGTCAGTTAATAGGAGAAAAGGGTAAAAGGGATTTGATTTGGGAAGATAGATGGAAGGTGAGGGGGCTTGAGTTGGAATGTGAAGCAGCATGGTTTAGTGGAAAGAGCCTGGGTTTGGGATTGAGAAGGCACGGGTTCTAATCCTGGCTCTGCCACTTGTCAGCTGTGCGATTTTGAGAAAATCACTTAATTTCCCTGTGCCTCAGTTACCTCATCTATAAAATGGAGATTAAAACTGTGAGCCCCATGTGGGACTGCCTGATAACCTCGTATTTGCCTCAGTTCTTAGTACAGTGCTTGGAAAACAGTAAGTATTTAACAAATACCAATATTATTATTATCATTTTGTGAAGGAGGAAAATGGGGTCAGAGTGTTATCAAACAGAAGGAAATTTATCAATCAGTCAATCATATTTATTGGATGCTTATTGTGTGCAGAGCCCTGTAATAATAATAATGATGATGGCATTTGTTAAGAGCTTATTATGTGCAAAGCACTATTCTAAGCGCTAGACTGTACTAAGTGCTTGACAGAGGACAGCATAGTATGGTTGGCAGACACATTCCCTGCTCACAGTGAGCTTATAGTTTGGAGCAGGAGACAGACATTAATATAAATAAATAAATAATTTAAAGTCTATAAGATGAGAAATACATAATTTATAGATAACATGTATAATTATTGTCCAGAGAGAAGAGAATAAGGGGGCATGGTGGTACAGTACAACACAAGGCAAATCACGGACATATTTGAAGGTGCTCAGTACGTTCTCTCCTGTTACCTATGTTCACTCCTCTCCCACTACAACCTGAACAGACCACTCCTCCAACACACACCTACTTACAGTGCCTGGACCTCAATTCTCATGAAGTTGACCCCCTGGCTCACTCCCTCCCTCCCCACTGCCTGGAACTCCTTTCTTCTTCATATCAATTAAACGATGGAATTAAGCACTTAGTACAGTGCTCTACACACAGTAAGTGCTCAATAAATACGATTGATTGATGGAATTTATTGAGCACCTGCTTTGTGCAGAGTTGGTAAACATGTTCCTTGCTCACAACGAGTGTAAGCAGTCTAACAGTCCAACAGTCTGCTTTTCTCCCCTTCCCGAAACCCCACTAGGATCACTTTTCCTCAAGGAAGCCTTCTCTGATGAATCTCTCATCTCCCCAGCCCATTTTCCCTCCTTTCTGCATCACTTCTACCCTTTAGGAACTTAGATATTTACCACCACCCCACAACATTTATGCAAATATCCTTATAGTTGGGTGATTCTGTGACCTGTAATTTATTTTCCTGCCCGTCCCTGCCCTACAGACTGTAAACTCCTTGAGGGCAGGTATGTTATCTACTTACTTTGGTATACTCCTCCTAGACTCTCATTACTGTGCTCTGAGTCAATCAATCAATCAATCAATGGTATTTATTGAGCACTTACTTTGTACTAAGTACTGAACATAGCAGCCCCCCCCCCCCACAAATTACCACTGATTGTTGAGAGGCCTTCCCCAACTAAACCCTCACTTCCTTTTCTCAAACTCCCTTGCCCTGGGATTTGCACCCTTTATTCACCCTTCCCTCACAGCTCAGTCTCACAGCACTTATGGAAACATCCATAATGTATTTATTCACATTCTCCCCCCTTTAGACTGTAACCTCATTGTGGGCAGGGAACCTATTTACCAACATTGTTGTATATACTCTCCCAAGCACGTAGTACAGTACTCCACACTTAGGAAGTGCTCAATAAATGCCATCGATTGATTGATTGATCGGTGGATGGATCAGTTCATTAGGTTTGTCCATTAGGGGTTCCCTTGTGGGTTAACGGGGCCTTTCATTTCTGTGAGGAAAAGACTTTTCCGGCAAAGTTTGTGAATGCTTGTTTTACTTGCGGGTTCCTCAGTGTGTAAATGAAGGGATTGACCATGGGGTCCACACACGTACTGAGAACACCCACCTTCTGGGTCGTTGTCACCTTCCTTTTGGAACGATCGACGTACATGAAGATACAACAGCCATAGGACAGGGAGACAACCACCATGTGGGAAGAACAGGTGGACAAGTCCTTTTTCCTCTGCTGGGTGGAGGGAATTTTCCAAATGGTCTTAATGATGTATATGTAGGACAGGATCAGTACTCATAGAGTGATAGCAGATTGATCATGGCAGAATGAAATGTCAGCACCCCCAGGCATCTTGTGTCCAAGCAGGAGATCTGCAGGAAGGGAACAGTTTCACACCTGAAGTAATTGATGATATTGGTGGTACAGAAATCCAGCTGCAGGGCCAAGTGGGGGGGGGGGGGGCAGAAAGCCTGCTAAGTAGCAGCAGAGGATGAGCAGAGAACAGACTCTGGGGATCATGGTGGTTGTACAGTGTAAAAGTCTGCAGATGGCCATGTAACGGTCATAGGACATGCAGGCCAGAACTCTGACACCCCCAGTAGGATATAGAAGAATATCTGGGTTGTACAACAATTACAGGAGATGATTTTGTTCCCTGTCGAAATGCGCACAAACAAATAGGGAATGCAGACAGAAATTTCTGCATTCAGACAGAATACAGACAGAAATGCAGACAGAGATTTCCAGCAGGGCGAAATTACATAGGAAGAAATACATAGGCATGTGAATGTGGGGGACCAGGTGGGCGAGGTTTGTTATGGTCAGATTTCCGGAGATCAATCAATCAATCAATCAATCGTATTTATTGAGCGCTTACTATGTGCAGAGCACTGTACTAAGCGCTTGGGAAGTACAAATTGGCATCACATAGAGACAGTCCCTACCCAACAGTGGGCTCACAGTCTAAAAGGGGGAGACAGAGAACAGAACCAAGCATACCAACAAAATAAAATAAGTAGGATAGAAATGTACAAGTAAAATAAATAAATAAATAGATAAACAGAGTAATAAATATGTACAACCATATATACATATATACAGGTGCTGTGGGGAAGGGAAGGAGGTAAGACGGGAGGATGGAGAGGGGGACGAGGGGGAGAGGAAAGAAGGGGCTCAGTCTGGGAAGGCCTCCTGGAGGAGGTGAGCTCTCAGCAGGGCCTTGAAGGGAGGAAGAGAGCTAGCTTGGCGGATGGGCAGAGGGAGGGCATTCCAGGCCCGGGGGATGACGTGGGCCGGGGGTCGATGGCGGGACAGGCGAGAGCGAGGTACAGTGAGGAGATTAGTGGTGGAGGAGCGGAGGGTGCGGGCTGGGCAGTAGAAGGAGAGAAGGGAGGTGAGGTAGGAGGGGAGAAGGGAGGTGAGGTAGGAGGGGAGGTGAGATGCTCAGCAGGTAGGCAAGGAGAAAAAAGGAGTAAAGGCAAACCTACAAGAAGGGGTCATCTGTCAAATCCAGGAGAATGAATTTCATCACGGAGGTTCAATTTCTCAGTGCCGACTTGATTCAGTCTTGAACTTCAAGGGAAGATCATGGTGGATCCAAATGGGAGAAAGAGTAGATATGGTAGATGGAATCATAATGCTCGGGCAGATGGGCATCAGTGCTCCCAAACCTGAGTCATTCATTCAGTCATTCAATCAGTCATATTCATTGAGCTCTTACTGCATGCAAAGCACTGTACTCAATGCTTGGGAGAGAATGATATAACAATATAAAAGACATGTTCCCTGCCCTCAACGAGGTTATAGTAGTCTAGAGGGGGAGACAGACATTCATAGAAATAAATACATAAATTACAAACATGTACATGAAAGTGGTGGGGCTGGGAGGTGAATAATAATAATAATAATAGTGGCATTTATTAAGCGCTTACTATGTGGAAAGCACTGTTCTAAGCACTGGGGAGGTTATTAGGCGATACGGGTGTTCCACGGGGCGCTCACAGCCTTAATCTCCATTTTACAGATGAGGTAACTGAGGCACAGAGTTGTTATGTGACTTGCCCAAAGTCACACAGCTGACAATTGGTGGAGCCGGGATTTGAACTCATGACCTCTGACTCCAAGGCCCGTGTTCTTTTCACTGAGCCATGCTGGATGAATGAAGGGAGCAAGTCACGGTGACACAGAAGGGAGTGAGAGAAGAGGAAAAGAGGGCTTAGTCAAGGAAGGCCTCTCAGAGGAGATGTGCCTTTAGTAAGGCTTTGTAAAGGGAGTGTCATTGTCTTTCGGATATGAGGAGGGAGAAATTTCCAGGCCAGAGGTGGGATGTGGACGAGAGGTCGGCAGGGAGACAGACGAGATCGAGGTACAATCAGAGAGTTAGCATTAGAGGAAAGAAGTGTGCAGGCTGGGTTGTAGTAGGAGATTATAGAGGGGACGTGGGAACTACACCAAAGGGATGGATTTTCCACCCAAATATGGAAAGAGTGCAGACCTGGGAGTCAGAAGACCTGCGTTCGAATTTAGGCTCAACCACTTGTTTGTTGTATGACTTTGGGCAAATCACTTAATATATCAGTGCCTCAGTTGCCTCATCTGTAAAATGGGGCTTCAATACCTGTTCTTCATCCTACTGAGACTGGTAGTCCCATGTGGGATGGAGCTGTGTTCGACCTGATTCATTTGTACCCACCCCAGAACGTAGAACAGTGTTTGACACATTGTAAGTGACTTAATAAAAATCCTAATGAAAAGAACCTAGGTCCTATGAGTCCCAAGTCTGTGCCCTGACCACTAGGGTACACCTCTTCCCCTTGTTAGCAATAGTGTTACTAGAGAGTATTAAGCACTTTCTGTGTGCCAAGAACAGTGCTAAGATCTGGGGTAGATTGTCTTGTCTTATGCCATCGAGTCATCTTCAACTCATAACGATGCCAAGGACATATCTCTTCCAGAATGACCCACCTCCATCTGCAATCATTCTGGTAGTGTAGCGATAGAGTTTTCTTGGTAAAAAATAATGATGGTATTTGTTAAGCGCTTACTATGTGCCAAGCACTGTTCTAACAGAAGAGGTTTACCATTGCCTCCTTCCATGCAGTAAACTGGAGTTTTCGCCCTTGATTCTCTCTGATGCCGCTGCTGCCCAACACAGGTGAGTTTTGACTTGTAGCAGATTGCCTTCCACTCATTAGCTCCTTGTCAAGCTAGGAATCGAATGGTTATGTCTCTACTTGACTCTCCCTCCTGCAGTTGAGACTGGTAGAGTACTGGGAACTCCCCTGGTGTGACCCTGAGAGGGGACTGGGGTAGATATGAGACAATAAATGAGGCTCATTTCCTGGCCCAGCCAGGGTTCACAGTCTGAAAGATAGGAGGGACTAATTCCACTGGGGGCCTCATAAATCACTTTTACAAATACATTCAAGGATCACAAGGGAACATGGTCCCCTTATTATGGCCCTGCTCCAGGCCAAGCCAAGGAGGCCCGTTTATTTCCACCCCCTCTCAATCTCTAGAAGCAGCGTTGCCTTGTGGATAGAGCCCTGGACTGGGAGTCAGAAGCACCTGGGTTCTAATCCCAGCTCTGTCACTTGTCTGCCGTGTGACCTTGCGCAAATCTCTTCACTTCTCTGAGTCTCAGTTCCCTCATCTGTAAAATGAGGATTAAGAGTGTGAGCCCCATATGGGACAGGGACTGTGTCCAAATTTATATCTACCCCAGCTCCTAGTATAGTGCATGACCCATAGCAAGTGCTTAATAAACACCATAAAAATCCCCTAAGGCCACC
The DNA here is from genome assembly GCF_015852505.1 of Tachyglossus aculeatus. NCBI lineage: Eukaryota > Metazoa > Chordata > Mammalia > Monotremata > Tachyglossidae > Tachyglossus > Tachyglossus aculeatus. Next base: position 1,138,944 of record NW_024045094.1, read on the forward strand.
CATTTATTGGTTCTATGGAATCCTCACCATGACCTCCTGCACATTAGAGAGAATGAAGAAAATCTGCTCTCGAGGGCGGCAAATTCTTGGAAATTTCTCTCTACAGAGGAGGGCAGACTTGGTTCAGAGGGGTTTCTTTGTGGGTTTCACAATCACAAGAATTGGGCGAGTTTTATCTGTTTTGCTCATTGTAGGCCTATGAGGAACTTGAGATACCACAGGCATGTGCTCCCAAATATTTAAGATCAGAAGGCACTAATGATCCAAAACCCAAATCCCTTTAACAATTAGCCTTAAGTTGGAAAGCTGAGTGATGGTGTTCGTAAAGACAGTGGGGAAAGGCAGCTGCTAAACTCCCAGTTTCTGTCTTAATAAGCGTCAGAGTTAAAAAAGAAAGGATTCCTTTGACTAGTGTTTATCGTTATCATTACATCTTTATTTGCTAAGTGCTGGAAGGCAGCATTGCCTACTGGAGAGAGCACATGTCTGGGAGTCAGAAGAACCTAGTCACTAATCCCAGATCTGTTAGTTGCTTTCTGTGTGACCTTGGCAAGTCACAACTTCTCTGTGCTTCAGTTTTCTCAACTGTAAAATGTGAATACCAGTTCTCCCTCCTAGATAGACTGTGAGCCCCATGTGGGACAGGCATTTTGTCTGACCCAATAGATTTGCACCTTCCTTAGAAGTCAGAGCACTTTTTGACACATAGTAAGCACTTAACACATACCATACTCCCCTATATATTGCCAATCAAGCGTTAGTATTTGCTGAGTATTTTCTGGTAGAAAAGCATTCTACCTTGCATATGGAAGAATACATCCCTGCCCTGGAGGAGTTTAAAATTTAGTCGTGGAGACAAATAAGTAATAACAGATATGGCAAGTTAGAGTTCTGTCACCAAACCCTGCTAGTCTCACTTCAATAATATCGCCAAGAACCGCCCTTTCCTCTCCATCTAAACTGCTACCTTGCTGGTTCAATCTCTCATCCTACCTTGACTGGATTACTGCATCAGCCTCGTCTCTGATCTCCCATCCTCCTGTATCTCCCCACTTTAGTCTATACTTCACTCTGCTGCCCGGATTATTTTTGTACAGAAGCGCTTTGGACACGTCACTCCCCTCCTCGGAAATCTCCAGTGGTTGCCCGTCAACCTACGAATCAAGCAAAGACTTCTCACTTTCGGCTTCAAGGCTCTCCATCACCTCTCCCGCTCCTACCTCACTTTCCTTCTCTCCTTCTACAGCCTAGCCCACACCCTCTGCTCCTCTGCCACTAACATCCTCACTAGGCCTCGTTCTTGCCTGTCTTGCTGTCGACTCCTGGCCCACGTCCTTCGCCTGGCCTGGAATGCCCTCCCTCCACACATCAGCCGAACTAGCTCTATTCCTCCCTTCAAAGCCCTACTGAGAGCTCACCTCCTCCAGGAGGCCTTCCCTGATTGAGCCTCCTTTCTCCTCTCCTCCTCCCCATCCAGCCCCCACCCTACCCCCTTCCCCTCCCCACAGCGCTTGTTTATATTTGTACAGATTATCACTCTATTTATTTTACTTGTACATATTTACTATTCTATTTTTTTGTTAATGATGTACATATAGCTATAATTCTCTCTATTATGACACTTTTGACACCTGTCTACATGTTTTGTTTTGTTGTCTGTCTCCTCCTTCTAGACTGTGAGCCCATTGTTGGGTAGGGACAGTCTCTATATGTTGTCGACTTGTACTCCCCAAGTGCTTAGTACAGTGCTCTGCTCATAGTAAGCGCTCAATAAATATGATTGTATGAATGAATGAATTAGTATAAAAAGTCTTGGACATGTTGAGTTTTAGGTGGTGGGCAGAAATCCAGGTGGCGATGTCCTGAAGGCAGGAGGAGACGCGATCCTGGAAGGAGGGAGAGAGAACAGGAGAGGAGATGTAGTTTTGGGTGTCATCTGCATAGAGGTGGTAGCTGAAGTCATGCGAGCGAATGAGTTCACCAGGGTCGGGTTCTTGATCCCCTTCTCTTCTCCTTCTATACTCACTCCCTTGGTGTTCTCTCTCCCTGCCTCCAGGCTCGTATCACCTCCTGCCTTCAGGACATCTCCACCTGGATGTCCGCCCGCCTCCTAAAACTCAACAGACCAAGATTGAGCTCCTTATCTTCCCTCCCAAACCCTGTCCTCTCCCTGACTTTCCCGTCACTGTGGAAGGCACTACCATTCTTCCCATCTCACGAGTCCGCAACCTGGGTGTCATCCTTGACTCCACTCTCTCGTTCACTCCACACATCCAATCCATCACCAAAACCTGCCAGTCTCACTTTCACAACATCGCCAAGATTGCTCATTCCTCTCCATTGAAACTGCTACCTTGTTGGTACAATCTCTCATCATATTCCGACAGAATTATTGCATCAGCCTCCTTTCTCATCTCCCATCCTCTTGTCTCTCCGCGCTTCAGACTATACTTCACTCTGCTACCCGGATTATCTTTCTATAGAAATGCTCTGGGCATGACACTCCCATCCTCAAAAATCTTAAACTTCAAATGAAGCAAAATATCCTCACTATTGGCTTCAAAGCTCTCCATCGCCTTGCCCACCTCACCTTATCTCCCTTCTCTCCTTCTAAAGCCCAGCCCACACACTCTGCTCCTCTGCCGCTAACCTCCTCACCGTGCCTCATTCTCGCCTCTCCCGCCGTTGACAACTGGCCAACGTCCTACCTCTGGCCTGGAATGCCTTCCCTCCTCACATCCACCTAACTTGCTCTCTTCTCCTCTTCAAAGCCCTACTGAGAGCTCACCTCCTCCAGGAGACCTTCTCAGACTGAGCCCCCCTTTTCTTCTGCTTCTCCTCCTCCCATCCCCATCGGCCCTACTCCCTCCCTCTGCTCTACTGTCCCCCCCCCCCCCCCCAGCACTTGGGTATATTTGTACATATTTATTACTCTATCTTATTAATGATGTGTATATATGTCTATAATTCTATTTATCTGCTTTGATGGTATTGATACCTGTCTACTTGCCTTGTTTTATTGTCTGTCTCCCCCTTCTAGACTATGAGCCCATTGCTGGGTAGGGATTGTCTCTATCTGTTGCCGAATTGGACTTTCCAAGTGCTTAATAGAGTGCCCTGCACACAGTAAGCACTCAATAAATACTATTGAATGAATGAATGAATGAACATCCACATACCATAATATGATAACACATACTTTTATCAATCAATACACAATCAAACATTTACTGTGTGCCGGCCCTGGGATAGATGCAAGTTCATTAGGTTGGGCACATTCCCTATCCCACATGGGGCTTGTAATATGAGCATGAGACTATGTCTTATAGTCTGAATCCCCATTTTACTGTTGAGAGTACAGAGGCACAGAAAAGCTAAGTGACTTGCCCAAAGCCACATGGCAGGCCAGTGGCAAAACAGGTTGTGATCTTTCTAGTAGCCCTTGTGACTTCTTATGAGCAAATAGGTCATGGTCTAACATTGGCAAAGTATGTTGGACCAGCCCAGTGTTCTATATTCTGGGGGCTTCTTGGATGTGGGCTTCGATTGTCCTGGATCTCACCTGTATTTTGGAGAAGGAATGTGGCCTAGTGGAAAGAGTCTCGGCCAGGGAGTCAGAGAACCCAGGTTCCAATCCTAGCTCTAACACTCGTCTGCTGTGTGACCTTGGGAAAATCACTTAACTTCTCTGTGTCTCAGTTACTTCATCTATAAAATGAAGATTAAGTCTGTGAGACCCATTTGTGACATAGACTGTGTCCAATCTAACCTGATTGTCTTGTATCTACCCCATGCTTAGTACAGTGTCTGGCATATTTTAAGCCCTTCTAGACTGTGAGCCCTTTGCTGGGTAGGGACCATCTCTATATGTTGACAACTTGTACTTCCCAAGCGCTTAGTACAGTGCTCTGCACACAGTAAGCATTCAATAAATATGACTGAATGAATGAATGAATGAACTTAATAAATACCATTAAAGAAATTCTCATATTTCACCCTGTCCTCACTCCCTTCTGCATCCCCTGTTCACTTGTGCCCTCATCACTTAAGGACTTTGATACCTACCCATATCAACGACAAAGTTCTAAGCATTTGGGAGGGAACGACAGAATTGGTAAAAATGATGCTGCCCTCAAGAGGTCTACAATTTAGTATGGGAGGCAGTCATTAAATGCCTCCCATTTAATGTCATTAAAGGATATGTTTACATATCCTTATATGCTATTGCTTCCACTAACTAATTCATTTAATGACTGCCTCCCATACTAAATTGTAGACCTCTTGAGGGCAGCATCATTTTTACCAATTCTGTCGTTCCCTCCCAAATGCTTAGAACTGTGGTCTACACACAGTAAGCTCTCAATAAATACCGTTGATTGACCAATTGATCGGATTCCCAGTCTCCTCTAGACTGTAAGCTTGTTGTGGACAGGGAGCAGGTCTACCAGTTCTGTTGCATTGTACTCTCCCAAGTGCTTAATACAGTGCTCTCCACACAGTACGAAGTGTTGAGTACGGTGTTCTGCACACAGTAAGGGCTCAATAAATACGAATGAAGGAAAAAACACCATTGATTGATTGGAAAGTTATATTTTCAGTAAATTTTGGCAACAGAGGTGCAGAGAAAATTGTCTTCTCTAGATAGGCGAGAACGTTTGAGTCAGTCTTAGGACGTGCAATTTCCTGATACGTGATGAATGACAAAGTTGAGATGGTTAATGTTTTTTTGTATTTCCACCTTTATTAAAAAAAACCTCTGAACAGTTGATCGCCATCATTTTCACTTGCACTGGAAGGTTGAGAAACCTAACTAGAACATAGAAAGAAAGCCATGTCTTGATTAAGAAGGTATATCCTGAAGCATATATTCATGACAGAAAATGTTTTATCTTTACACTGTGTAATGGGAAGATAAAGGCATAAAAGAAAGCATGTGCAAAAGGTATTTATGCAATCATTATTCTGGTTTGGAAACGGGAGATCCACAAGGGGCGTTTGTGAATATAATCAGACTGAGGTACAGAAAAGTTTTTCTGCAGGCTTTGGAAAGAACATGGCTTTCAGGATCATCATATCTTGATGATCAGATTACTGCTCTCAACTCTACCCTCTCTACTCAGCTCGACTCGATCGCTCCCCTTTCCCTTCGCCGCTCTCGTACCACTATCCCACAGCCCTGGATCACTGCCACTGTCCACCTCTTTCGCTCTTATGCTGCTCGAGCTGCTGAACGCTGCTGGCGAAAGTCTAAACACCATGCCAACCTCGTTCACTTCATGTTTGTCCTTTCCTGGTTAACTCTGCCATCTCCTCTGCCAGTCATAGGTATTTCTCCTCCTTTATTGACACCCATGCTCATCATCCTCGTCAGCTCTTCCGTGCATTTAACTCCTTCTCAGGCCCCCGGTTCCTCCCCCTCCTGCTTCCCTCACCCCTAACGATCTGGCCTCTTACTTCATTAACAAAATTAAATCCATCAGGTCTGGGCTCCCCAAAGTCACTCCCCCCGCCCCCTACTGCAACCCCCCGGCTCTCAATGCTCTCTGCTACTCTCCCATCCTTCCCAGAAATATCCTCAGAGGAGATCTCCTCTCTCCTCTCAAGATCTCCTCCCTCTTCTCTCTCCTATTCCGGCCACCTGTGCTTCTGACCCCATTCCCTCTCATCTTATGAAATCTCTCGCTTCGTCCCTTCTCCCTTCCTTAACTTCCATCTTCAACTGCTCACTCTCCACGGGTTCCTTCCCCTCTGCCTTCAAACATGCCCATGTCTCTCCCATTCTAAAAAACCCTCTCTTGACCCCACCTCACCTTCTAGTTATCGCTCTATCTCCCTCCTACCATTCCTTTCCAAACTCCTTAAACGAGTCGTCTACACGCGCTAACTCGAATTCCTCAATGCCAACGCCTCGAATTCCTCAATGCCAACTCTCTCCTCGACCCCCTCCAATCTGGCTTACGTCCCCTACATTCCATGGAAACTGCCCTCTCAAAGGTCATCAATGACCTCCTACTTGACAAATCCAATGGTTCCCACTCTATCCTAATCCTCCTCGACCTCTCAGCTGCCTTCGACACTGTGGACCACCCCCTTCTCCTCAACATACTAACCAACCTTGGCTTCATAGACTCTGTCCTCTCCTGGTTCTCCTCTTATCTCTCCGGCCGTTCATTCTCAGTCTCTTTCGCGGGCTCCTCCTCCCCCTCCCATCCCCTTACTGTAGGTGTTCCTCAAGGGTCAGTGCTTGGTCCCCTTCTGTTCTCTATCTACACTCACTCCCTTGGTGAACTCATTCGCTCTCACGGCTTCAGCTATCATCTCTACGCTGATGACACCCAAATCTACATCTCTGCCCCTGCTCTCTCTCCCTCCATTTAGGCTCGCATCTCCCCCTGCCTTCAAGACATCTCCATCTGGATGTCTGCCTGCCATCTAAAACTCAACGTGTCCAAGACTGAACTCCTTATCTTCCCTCACAAACCTTGCCCTCTCCCTGACTTTCCCATTACTGTTGACGGCACTACCATCCTTTCCATCTCACAAGACCGCAACCTTGGTGTCATCCTCGATTCCTCTCTCTCGCTCACCCCTCACATCCAATCCCTCACCAAAACCTGCCGGTCTCACCTCCGCAACATTGCCAAGATCCGCCCTTTCCTCTCCATCCAAACCGCTACCCTGCTCGTTCAATCTCTCATCCTATCCCGACTGGATTACTGCATTAGCCTCCTCTCCGATCTCCCATCCTCCAGTCCCTCCCCACTTCAATCCATACATCACGCCGCTGCCCGGATCGTCTTTGTACAGAAACGCAGTGAACATGTTATTACCCTCCTCAAAAATCTCCAGTGGCTACCAATCAACCTACACATCAGGCAAAAACTCCTCACCCTCGGCTGCAAGGCTCTCCATCACCTCGCCCCCTCCTACCTCACCTCCTTTCTCTCCTTCCACAGCCCAGCCCGCACCCACCGCTCTTCTACCGCTAATCTCCTCACTGTGCCTCGTTCTTGCCTGTCCCGCCATCGACCTCCGGCCCACATTATCCCCCTGGCCTGGAATGCCCTCTCTCCGCACATCCGCCAAGCTAGCTCTCTTCCTCCCTTCAAAGCCCTACTGAGAGCTCACCTTCTCCAGGAGGCCTTCCCAGACTGAGCCCCCTTCTTCCTTTTCCCCTCCTCCCCCTCCCCATCCCCCCAGCCTTACCTCCTTCCCCTCTCCACAGCACCTGGGTATATGTATATATGTTTGTACGTATTTATTACTCTATTTGTTTATTTTATTTGTACATATTTATTCTATTAATTTTATTTTGTTAATGTGGTTTTCTTTGTTGTCTGTCTCCCCCTTGTAGACGGTGAGCCTGCTGTTGGGTAAGGACCGTGTCTATATGTTGCCAGCTTGTATTTCCCAAGGGCTTAGTACAGTGCTCTGCACACAGTAAGCGCTCAATAAATACGATTGAATGAATGAATGAATGAATGAATGAATGGCTCTGAGAATCAAAACACCTGGTTTCTATAGCTCTAACTCTACCTGCTGGGTTTATGCCATCGGTGGTGAAAGTCAAACTTCTTCAAAACCGGCAAAGCTCAAGCCATTTGAGAGACTAAATCAGAGCAAGCCTCATAAAGAACACATAGAGGGCCCAGTAATTATTTCCAACCAAATAATAATAATAATAATAATGGTATTTGTTAAGCACTTACTATGTGCCAAGCACTGTTTTAAGTACTAGGGTAGATACAAGGCAATCAGGTTGTTCCACATGGGGCTCAAAGTCTTAATCCCCATTTTACAGATGAGGTAACTGAGACACAGAGAAATTAAGTGATCTGCCCAAAGTCACACAGCTGATAAGTGGCGGATCCGGGATTAGAACCCAAGACCTCTGACTCTCAAGCCTGTGCTCTTTCCACTAAACCACACTGCTTCTCAGTAATAATAATAATAATGATGATGGTAATTGTTAAGCGCTTACTGTGTGTCAAGCACTGTTGTAAGCGTTAGGGTAGATCGAAGGTAATCAGGTCGTCCCACGTAGGGCTCACAGTCTTAATCCCCATTTTACAGATGAGGTAACTGAGGCACATAGAAGTGAAGTGACTTGCCCAAAGTCACACAGCAGACGAGTGGTGGAGCCGGGATTAGAATTCATGTCCTCTGACTTCCTAGCCCGTGCTCTTACCACTAAGCCACGCTGCTTCTTTTATGGTATTAGTTAAGCACTTACTATGTATCTAGCACCATTCTAAGGTCTGGGGTAGATACAAGTTAATCACGATGAACACAGTCTCTGCCCAACATGTGGCTTACAATCTAACAAGGAAGGAGAACAGGTATTTCAACTCCATTTTACAATTGAAGAATCAGGCATAAGGAAGTAACATGACTTGCCCAGGGTCACCCAGCAGACAAGTGGCAGAGCAGGGATTAGAACCCAGGCCTGTGCTCTTTCTACTAGGCCAAGCTGCTGAAGTGGAAAACATATTACCTGGGAAAAATTATCGGGAGAATGAACACAATTTATCTCTGATGAACTTTAAAACTGTACAAAAGCCCTAATACTTTCCTCTTAGGAACTGAGATTTATAGATGAGTAGATCAAGTTTCGCTTGATCCACCCAGAGGAACTCCAATTTCATGAAGTCTTCTCTACCTTCTACCCAACAGTAAATGCTAATTAGGGTTTAGGGCTTAGGGCTTAAGATGCATTGAAGCTTTCTTCAAGTGTCTGAGGGAGCTGATATGTAGATAAGCTCTTCTACTTTCTGGCCCCAATGATTTAAGTTCCATCATTCTTAATCACTCCCCCAGCATCTCATTTGTAGCAGCTCGACGTTTATTTCTCATGAAGAAGTCAATTCCTCTTTGGTTTAAGTTGAAATGATAATTATATGGTTATCTGTCTTTGGGCAGGCTTTCTCATTTCAAAAAACTGCTGCAGCTTTGTAGCCTTATTCAGAATCAAGTCCTATGTCAGAAAAAAAACAAAACAAGTCAACAACCCCTTTCCATCCTAACTATCTGATTAAGTTGGATTAAGTAGAAATGATAGTTAATGATTATCTATCCCTGGGCAGTCTTTCTCATTTCAAAGGAACTGCTTCTGTTTTGTGGCATTACTCAGAATCAAGTCTGATGTTAGAAAAAAAAACCCAAAATGCCCTTTCTATCCTGACTCTGTATCGTGGCAGCCATTTTTTTTTCAAAAGGATTGGGCTTAAATTCAGTGCTGCAGATCTCTCCTGTGGGATGGGTCACTATGGAAACTGACGCTCTGTGGTCATTTCTCAATCGATCAATCTATTGCATTTCTTGAGCACTTACCGTGTGCATGGAACTTGACTAAGCACGTGGGAGAGTACAGTATCACAGAGTTGGTAGACGGGCACCCTGTCCACAAGGTGCTTCAATTCTAGAGGTTTCTCTTCTAGAAAGTAGATAGGGTAATGCAAACATGAAAGGAGAAGTAGCTGGAGATGGCAAGTTTTCTCCAACCAATAGGACTGCAATTCCTAAGTAAAGAGAAGCTGAAGATAGACTCCAAGAACAGCAAGTTCAGAATCAATCAATCAGTGGCATTTATTGAGTGCTTACTGTGTGCCAAACATTGTATTATGCACTTGGGAGAGAACAACAGAGTTGGTAGAGACATTCCCTACCTGCAATGAGTTTATAGGGGGAGACAGATGTTAATCAATCAATCGATGGTATTTATTGAGGACTTACTGGCTGAAAGCCCTGTATTAAGAACCTAGGAGACATGCTACCTGCTCACAGTGAGTTTATGGTCTTAAGGATGAGACAGACAGTCAATCAGTCACTGGTATTTATTGAGTACTTGCAACGTGCAGCATATTTACTAAATGCTTGGGAAAGTACAGTACAATGGAATTAGCAGACATGTTCCTTGCCCATAAGGAACTTTAGTCTAGAGGGGGAGATGAACATTAATACTACTAATAATAATGGTATTTGTTAAACTCTTACTATGTGCCAAGCACTGTTCTAGGCGCTGGGGTAGTTACAAGGTAATCAGGTTGTCCCACGTGGGGCTCACAGTCTTAATCCCCATTTTACAGATGAGGGAACTGAGGCATAGAGAAGTGATTTTGTCTGCCCAAGGTCACAGAGCAGACCAGTGGCAGAGCCGGCATTAGAACCCACATCCTCTGACTCCCAAGCCCGTGATCTTGCCATTAAGCCATGCTGCTTAATCAATAAATCAATGGTATTTGTTGAGCACTTACTGTATGCATAGGACTGTACTAAGCGCTTGGGAGAGTACAATGCAACAGAGTTGGTAGATGAATTCCCTGCTCACAACGAGCTTACAATCTAGAGGGAAGGTACATAAGTGCTGTGGGATGAATATCACACTGGAAGCAACATGGCCTAGTGGCTCGATACCGAGCCTGGGAATCAGAAGGATCTGGGTTCTAATCCCAGCTCTGCCACATGTCTATTATGTCACCTTGGGCAAGTCACTTCACTCTTCTGGGCCTCAGTTCCCCATCATCTGTAGAATGGGGATTAAGACTTTGAGCCCCATGTGGGACAGGGATTTCGTCCAACCTGATTAACTTGTATCTATCCCAGTGCTTAGAATAGTGCTTGGCACATAGTAAGCACTTAACAAATAGCATTATTATTATCATTATTATTATTAATATTATTCAGGGGTTCTCCTAGCCAGGATGCATATGACTCCTTACCCGGTTTTCCATTGGATAGTTACCTAAGAGCAGGCAATGCCCTATGTTCTCATTCATTCATCCATTCAATTATATTTATTGAGTACTTACTGTGTGCAGAGCACTGCACTAAGCGCTTGGGAGAGTACATGATAATAATAATAATGATGGCATTTGTTAAGTGCTTACTATGTACCAAGCACGGTTCTAAGCGCTGAGGGGTACAAGGTAATGAGGTTGTCCCACATGGGGCTCACAGTTTTAATCCCCATTCTATAGATGAGGTAACTGAGGCACAGAAAAGTTAAGTGCCTCGCCCAAAGTCACACAGATGACAAGTGGCAGAGCAGGGATTAGAACCCATGACCTCTGACTCTCAAGACCGTGCTCTTTCCACTGAGCCACGCTGCTTCTCTAACGTAATAATAAACAGACACACTCCCTGCCCACAATGAGCATATAGCCTAGAGGGGTATAAAGGTATGAACAGAGCTGAGTTTATTGCCTTCCCCCCACCAACACTTGCCCCTGGTATATCCCCTCTCTCTGCCCAAAGACCCAAAGACAAAAATCTATCCATGAGCACGGCTTTGCCACTTCCCTACCATGTGTCATTTTTAATTTTATTTATACAATTTGTTAAGTGCTTACTAGGTAGCAGACACTGTACTAAGTGCGGGGATAGATACAAGTTTATCAGGTTAGACACTGTCCATGTATCAGGTGGGGAATCAGTTTTAAATCCTCATTATAGAGATGAGGTAACTGAGGCACAGAAAACTGAAGTGACTTGCCTAAGGTCACACAGCAGGTATGTGGTCCTCTGACTCCCGAGCCCATGCTCTTTCCATTAGGCAACACTGCTTCTCAGCAAAGCTTGACAGCACACAGAGAAATGGCTTTTGTATGTGCACAATAGAACTGAGATGGTGGGTTTTGCTTTAGTCTTTTCAGTCCCTGCTCACCCAAACGTGAATTTTACTTTGCTGTGTGACCTTGGGCAAGTCACTTAACTTCCTGTGCCTCAGATACCTCATCTGTAAAATGGGGATTGAGACTGGGAGCCCCGTGTGGGACAGGGACTGTGTCCAATCCGATTTGCTTGTATCCACATCAGCGCTTAGTACAGTGCCTGGCACATTGTAACTGCTTAACAAATACCATTATTACCATTATTATTATTGTTACTATCAGGGTTGTCTTCTTTGAGTTCGTTGAGGCCAAGGAATGTGCCTGTTTCTTGTTATGTTGTAGTCAGTTGGTCAGTCAATGGTTTTTATTGAGCACTTACTGTGTGCACAGCATCGCACTAATTGTTAGGGAGAGTACAATACAACAATAAACCGACACATTCCCTGCCCACAACGAGCACACAGTCTAAAGGGGGAGATGCTTAGTAGGAATATGCACACAGTAAGCGCTCAATAAATAAGCTTGGTTGATTGATTCAATTTAGAAGACAGGTAGATAGGAAGCAGCGCACCCTAGTGGAAAGAGCACAGGCTTGGAAGTCAGAGGACCTGGGTTCATTCATTCAATAGTATTTATTGAGCACTTACTGTGTGCAGAGCATTGTACTAAGCGCTTGGGAAGTACAAGTCGGCAACATATAGAGATGGTCCCTACCCAACAATGGACTCACAGTCTAGAAGGGCGAGACAGACAACAAAGCAAAACATGTAGACCAGTGTCAAAATCTTCAGAACAAATAGAATTAAAGCTATATGCACATCATTAACAAACTAAATAGTATAGTAAATATGTACAAGTAAAATAAATAGAGTAATAAATCTGTCCAAATTTATGCAAGTGCTGTGGGGAGGGGAAATGTCTGCTCTGTGACCTTGACTAATCACTTCACTTTTCTGTGCCTCAGTCACACAGCGGACAAGTGGCAGAGCTGGGATTAGAACCCACGTCCTTCTGACCCCCAGGCCTGGGCTCTATCCACTAGGCCACACTGCTTCTAGTGATTGAGAGGGGGTGGAAATGAACGGGTCTCCTCGGCTTGGCCTGGAGAAAGGTCATAATAGGAAGGCCATATTCTTAAGACCATATTTCCTTGCTATCCTTAAATGTATTGGTAAAAGTGGTTTATAAGGCCCACAGAGAATTTGTCCCTCCTATCTTTCAGACTGTGAACCCTGGCTGGGCCAGGAAATGAGCTTCATTTATTGTCTCATATCTATACTAGTCCCTTCTCATCCTCACGCCTGGAGAGTTTCCAGTACTCTACCAGTCTCAACTGCAGGAGGGAGCGTCAAGCAGGGGCGTATCCATTCCATTCCTAGCTGGGCCAGTGGCTAGCGAGTGGAAGGCACTCTACTACAAGTCAAAACCTACCTGTGCTGGGCTTCAGCGTCATCGGAGAGAATCATGGGTGAAAACTCTGGTTTAAAACTCTGGAAGGAGGCAATGGTAAACCACTTCTGTATTTTTACCAGGAAAACTATGGCTACACTACCAGAACCATTGCAGATGGAGGTGGGACATTCTGGAAGGGATGTGTCCTCGGTGTTGCTATGGGTTGACGATGACTCGAACGAATAAGACAAGACAATCTAGCCCAGATCTTAGCACTGTTCCTGGCACATAGAAAGTGCTTAATACTCTCTAGTAACAGCATTACTAACAAAGGGAAGGAGTGTACCATAGTGGGCATAGCATAGATCTGGGACGCAGGGGACCTAGGTTCTCTTAATTAGGGTATTTATTAAGTCACTTACAATGTGTCAAACACTGTTCTAAGCTCTGGGGTAGATACAAATTAATCAGGTTGAACACAGCCCCGTCCCACACGGGATTCTCAATCTAAGGAGGAGAGAGAACAGGTATTGAACCCCCATTTTACAGATGAGGCAACCGAGATACTGACATCATCATCATCATCATCAATCATATTTATTGAGCGCTGACTGTGTGCAGAGCACTGTACTATGCGCTTGGGAAGTACAAGTTGGCAACATATAGAGACAGTCCCTACCCAACAGTGGGCTCACAGTCTAAAAGGGGGAGACAGAGAACAAAACCAAACATACTAACAAAATAAAATAAATAGAATAGATATGTACAAGTAAGATAAATAAATAAATAAATAGAGTAACAAATATGTACAAACATATATACATATATACAGGTGCTATGGGGAAGGGAAGGAGGTAAGATGAGGGGGTGGAGAGGGGGACGAGGGGGAGAGGAAGGAAGGGGCTCAGTCTGGGAAGGCCTCCTGGAGGAGGTGAGCTCTCAGTAGGGCCTTGACGGGAGGAAGAGAGCTAGCCTGGCGGATGGGCAGAGGGAGGGCATTCCAGGCCCGGGGGATGATGTGGGCCGGGGGTCGATGGCGGGACAGGCCAGAACGAGGTACGGTGAGGAGATTAGCGGCAGAGGAGCGGAGGGTGCGGGGTGGGCTGTAGAAGGAGAGAAGGGAGGTGAGGTAGGAGCGGGCCAGGTGATGGAGAGCCTTGAAGCCCAAGGTGATTGATTGATTGATAGCCACTGGAGATTTTTGAGGAGGGGAGTAACATGCCCAGAGCGTTTCTGGACAAAGATAATCCGGGCAGCAGCATGAAGTATGGATTGAAGTGGGGAGAGACACGAGGATGGGAGATCAGAGAGAAGGCTGATGCAGTAGTCCAGACGGGATAGGATGAGAGCTTGAACGAGAAGGATAGCGATATGGATGGAGAGGAAAGGGCGGATCTTGGCAATGTTGCGGAGCTGAGACCGGCAGGTTTTGGTGACGGCTTGGATGTGAGGGGTGAACGAGAGAGCGGAGTCGAGGATGACACCAAGATTGTGGGCTTGTGAGACGGGAAGGATGGCAGTGCCGTCAACAGAGATGGGAAAGTCAGGGAGAGGGCAGGGTTTGGGAGGGAAGACAAGGAGTTCAGTCTTGGACATGTTGAGTTTTAGGTGGCGGGCAGACATCCAGATGGAGACGTTCTGAAGGCAGGAGGAGATGTGAGCCTGGAGAGAGGGGGAGAGAGGAGGGGCAGAGATGTAGATTTGGGTGTCATCAGCGTAGAGATGATAGTTGAAGCCGTGGGAGCGAATGAGGTCACCAAGGGAGTGCGTGTAGATCGAGAACAGAAGGGGAACAAGCACTGAACCTTGGGGAACCCTCATAGTAAGGGGATGGGAGGGGGAGGAGGAGCCTGTAAAAGAGACTGAGAATGAACGACCGGAGAGATAAGAGGAGAACCAGGAGAGGACGGAGTCTGTGAAGCCAAGGTCAGATAGCGTGTTGAGGAGAAGGGGGTGGTCCACAGTGTCGAAGGCAGCTGAGAGGTCGAGGAGGATTAGTATAGAGTATGAGCCGTTGGATTTTGCAAGCAGGAGGTCATTGGTGACCTTTGAGAGGGCAGTTTCCGTGGAATGTAGGGGATGGAAGCCAGACTGGAGGGGGTCGAGGAGAGTGTTGTTGTTGAGGAATTCGAGGTAGCGCGTGTAGACAACTCGTTCAAGGAGTTTGGAAAGAAATGGTAGGAGGGATATGGGGCGATAACTAGAAGGTGAGGTGGGGTCAAGAGAGGGTTTTTTTAGGATGGGAGAGACATGGGCATGTTTGAAGGCAGAGGGGAAGGAACCAGTGGAGAGTGAGCGGTTGAAGATGGAAGTTAAGGAGGGGAGAAGGGATGGAGCGAGAGATTTCATGAGATGAGAGGGAATGGGGTCAGAAGCACAGGTGGCCGGAGTAGCACTTGAGAGGAGGGATGAGAGGAGGGATGAGACATATTAACTGACTTGCCCAAAGTCATATAGCAAGCATGTGGTGGAGCCAGGATTAGAACTTCAGGTCCTCTGACGTCAAGATCCAGGCTCTTTCCACATTTGGGTGGAAAATCCATCCCTTTGGCGTGGTCTCCAAGTCCCCTCAGTAATCTCCTACTACAACCCAGCCTGCACACTTCTTTCCTCTAATGCTAACTCTCTGATTGTACCTCGATTTCGTCTGTCTCCCTGCCGACCTCTCGTCCACATCCCACCTCTGGCCTGGAACTCCCTCCCTCCTCATATCGACAGACAATGACACTCCCCCCTTACAAAGCCCTATTGAAGGTACATGTCCTCCAAGAGGCCTTCTTGACTAAGCCCTACTTTCCTCTCACTCCCTTCTGCGTCACCCTGACTTGCTCCCTTCATTCATCCACCTCCTAGCCCCACAACAATTACGTACATATCTAAACTGTAAGCTCGTTGAGGGCAGGGAACATGTCTTTTATATTGTTATATTGTCGTCTCCCAAGCATTGAGTACAGTGTTTTGCACGCAGTAATTGCCCAGTAAATATGATTGACTGACTGACTCAGGTTTGGGAGCACTGATGCCCATCTGCCCGAACATTATGATTCCAACTATCATATGTTAGTGCAGCGCTTAGTAAGCGCTTAGTACAGTGCTCTGCACACAGTAAGCACTCAATAAATACGATTGAATAAATATCTACTTTTTCACACGTGGTTCCCCCATGATACTCCCTTGCAGTTCAAGACTGAATCAAGTTGGCACTGACAAACTGAACCTCCGTAACAAAATTCAATCTCCTGGGTCTGACAGGTGAACCCTCCTTGTAGGTTTGCCTTTTCCCCTTTTTTCTCCTTGCCTACCTGCTGAGTATCACCGACAATCCGACCATCATCACCTTTGCCCTCCTGGTCCCCCACCTTCAAACACCTACGTATTTCTTCCTGTGTAATTTCTCCCTCCAGGAAACCTCTGCATTTCTGTCTGCATTTTGTCTGAATGCAGAAATTTCTGTCTGCATTCCTACCTCGTTTGTGAGAATTTCGACAGGGAACAAAATAATCTCCTATATTTGTTGTATAACCCAGATATTCTTCTACATCCTACCTGGGTTGGGGTTGGCGGGCGTGTGGGGGGGGAGAGTTCTAGCCTGCATGTCCTATGACCATTATGTGGCCATCTGCAGACCTTTACACTACACAACTATCATGACCCCCAGAGTATGTACTCTGCTCATCCTATGCTGCTACTTGACAGGAGGTTTCCTGGACCCTCCTTTGCCCTGCAATTGGATTTCTGTGCCACCAGTAACATCAATCGCTTCAGGTGTGACACTATCCCCTTCTACAGATCTCTTGCTTGGACACATGATCTCTGGAGATGCTGACATTTTATTTTGCCATGATCAGGCTGTTATCACTCTGTCACTAGTGATCCTGTCCTACATATACACCATTAAGACTGTTTTCAAAATTTCCTCCACCCAGCAGAGAACAAAAGTTTTTTCCGTCTGCCCTTCCCACGTGGTGGTTGTCTCCCTGTCCTATGGTAGTTGTGTCTTCATTTACATCAATCCTTCCAATAGGGAGGTGAAAATGACCCAAACGGTGGCCGTTCTCAATACATGTGTGGCCCCCATGCTCAATCTCTTCATCTGCACACTGAGGAACCCGCAGGTTAAAAAAAGCATTCACAAACATGGACCAAAAAGTCTTTTTGTCCCAGAAATGAAAGGCCTCGTTGACCCTCAAGTGAATCCCTAGTGGTCAAATCAATGAACTAATCTATCCACTGATCAACCAATCAATCAGTGATATTTATTCAGCACTTCATGGGTGTGGAGCACTGTACTAAGTGTTTGAGAGAGTACATACAACAAGGTTGGTAGATAAGTTACCTGCCCACAATGAGGTTACAGTCTAAAGGGGGGAGACAGAGTTTAATGTGAATAAATACATTATGGATGTGTTCATAAGTTTTGTGGCACTGAGGGAGAGGTGAATAAAGGGTGCAATCCCAAGGCAAGGGAGAGGGAGAAGAGGAAGTGAGGGTTTAGTTAGGGAAGGCCTCTCAACAATCAATGGTAATTTGTAGGGGGGGGCGCTGCTATGTTCAGATTTAGTACAAAGTAAGTGCTCAGTAAATACCATTGATTGATTGATTGAACTAATCATAGAACAGTAATGAGAGACTAGGAGAAGTATACCAAAGTAAGTAGATAAAATACCTGCCCTCAAGGAGTTTATAATCTGCAGGGCAGGAACAGACAGGAAAATAAGTTACAGGTCATGGAATCACCCAACTATAAGGATATTTGCATAAATGCTGTGGGGATCGATGGTAAACACCTAAGTCCTTACAGGGTAGAGCTGATGCAGAAAGGAAGGAAAATAGGCTGGGGAGATGAGAGATTCATCAGGGAAGCCTTCTTGGAGGAAATATGATCTTAGTGGGGATTCGGTGAAGGGGAGAAAAGTGGATTGTTAGACTGTCCCTTCTAGACTGTAAGCTCGTTGTGAACAGGGAACGTGTTTACCAATTGTGCACAAAGTAAGTGCTCAATAAATACCATCAATTGGTTGATTGATTGATATGAAGCAGGATGGAGTTCCAGGCAGTTGGGAGTGAGTGAGTGAGCAAGGGGGTCAACTTTATGAGAAATGAGATCCAGGCACAGTAAATAGGTGGGAGTTGGAGGAGTGGTGCATTCAGGTTGTACTGGGAGAGGAGTGAACATAGGTAACAGGAGAGAGAGTGGACTGAGTGCCTACAAATATGCCCATGATTTGCTTTGTATTGTACTGTACCACTGTGCCTCCTTATTCTCTTCAGTCAAAAATTATGTATGTTATCTATAAATGATATATTTCATATCTTATAGACTTTAAATTGTTTATTCATATCAATGTCTGTCTCCCCCTCCAAGCTATAAGCTTACTATGAGCCGGGAATGTGTCTTCCAACTCTGTTGTATTGTCCTCTGCCAAGCATGTAGTACAGTCTAGCGCTTAGAACAGTGCTTGGCACATAGTAAGTGCTTAACAAATGCTATCATCATTATGATTATTACAGGGCTCTGCACACAGTAAGTATCTAGTAAATATGATTGATTGATTGATTGATTGATTGATTGATTGATACCCTCCCTTCTGTTTGACAAAACTTTGACCCCATTCTCCTCCTTCACACAATTATAATAATAATGGTATTTGTTAAGCGCTTACTGTGTACCAAGCACTGTTCTAAGTGCTGAGGTAGATACAAGGTTATCAGGTTGTCCCACATGGGGCTCACAGTCTTAATCCCCATTTTACAGATGAAGTAACTGAGGCACAGAGAAATTAAATGACTTGCCCAAAGTCATACAGCTGACAAGTGGCAGAGCCAGGATTAGAACCCACGACCTCTGACTCTCAAGCCCAGGCCCTTCCACCAAGCCACTCCTTCACATTCTTTCTCATTCCATCCCTACTTTCTTTCTTCCCAAATAGAATCATTTTTACCCTTGTCCCCCATTAACTGGCAACTAGTTTCCATTTGGATCCAGGAGCCTGGAGTCATTCTCCGCATTCCCCAGATTCTCTGAAAACAGTGTAGATGGTGACGCCTAGTACAGTGTTTTGAACACAGTAAGCACTCAATAAATGTGATTGAAAGAATGAATGAATGATTGAATGAACGAATGAATGATTGATTGAATAAATGAATGAATGAACGATGAGCATAACGATGCACACACCAAAGTATGACGTGATTGATTCCATTAGTGAAAGGAATTTTTGAGCAGCATTGCATGTGGCCATATTCTCAGGACAAATTTCTTTCCCCCGTTTATGTGTAACTTAGCAAAATTGCAAAGATTTTTTTTATTTTGCTGCCATCTTGTGGCTTAACCGAGGTCTTACCTGGATTGCACGTCTGAGCAGTTCTAAAGTACATCCATTGATTTAATAATAATAATAATAACAATGGTATTTGTTGAGCGCTTGATATGTGTCAAGCACTGCTCAATGTGCTGTTGTAGATACAAGGTAGTCACGTTGGACACAGTCCCTGTCCCTCATGGGGCTCACAGACTTAATCCCCATTTGACAGATGAGGTAACTGAGGCCCAGAGAGTGAAGTGAGTTGCCCAAGGTCACATAGCATACAAGTGGGGAAGACAGGATTAGAACACGGGTCCTTCTGATTCCCAGACTCATGCTGTACTCACTAGGCCATGCTAATTCCACTAGTCCATTTGCATAGCAATCTCTGGATCATTAGAGTGAGGATCACAGAAATTCATTATGGGCCTAGTGAGTAGTGAACCTGAGAAGGGCATGCCGAGAAGGTAAATCACTCCAGATGAACTGCAACTGGACAAATCATAATGAACTGTGGTATTTGTTAAGCGTTTGCTATGTACCTAACGCTGTAGTAAATGCTGGGGCAGGGCTCACAGTCTAAGTGGGAGGGAAAATGGGTATTGAATTCTGCTCTTAAAATGAAGAAACTGAGGCATGGAGACGTGAAATGACATGTCCAAAGTTACACAGCAGGCAAAAGGCAGAGCTGCGATTGAAATACTAGTAATGATAATAAATATGGCATTTGTTAAGCACTTACTATGTGCCAAGCACTGTTCTAAGCACTGGTGTAGATTACCCATTTTACAGATGAGGGAACTGAGGCAGAAAGAATTTAAGTGGCTTGCCCAAGGTCACACAGCAGACAAGCCACAAAGTCGGGATTAGAACCCATGTCCTCTAACTACCAAGCCCATGTGCTTTCCATAAAGGCATGCTGCTTCTCCAGGTTGAAGAAACAATCCTTGTTTTCATGAAATTTGCACTCTAATAGAGGTAAGGGTAGTGTTCCATCCCTAAATGGATACTGAGGGAGAATGGATTTTTTTTACTATGTTAAAGATTGCATTTATTAATCACTTACTGAATGGCATGCACTGTATTAAGCACTGTACAAGCTAAAGAGGTTGGACACAGTCCATGCCCCACATGGGGTTCACAGTAGTAATCCCCATTGCCTGGATGAGGTAACATTCAATCGTGTTTATTGAGCACTTACTGTGTGCAGAGCACTGTACTAAGCGCTTGGGAAGTACAAGTTGGCAACATATAACAGAGAAGTTAAATCATCATCATCATCAATCGTATTTATTGAGCACTTACTGTGTACAGAACACTGTACTAAGCGCTTGGGAAGTACAAGTTGGCAACATATAGAGACAGTCCCTACCCAACAGTGGGCTCACAGTCTAAAAGAGACCCAGAGAAATGAAGTGACTTGCCCAAGGTCACACAGCAGAGAAATCACAATGGGTGGATTTGAACCCAGGTTCTTCTGACTTCCAGGACCAGGCTCCTTCCACTAGGCCACCCTGCTTCTCAGTTAGTTAATCAGATCCAGCAGATTGAATTTTAGTTTTGCATGGCCTGATGAGTTTTCTGTGATCTTATCATAATTATGGTATTTAATAGTTAATAATGATAATTATCATATTTGTTAAGCACTTACTATGTGCCAAGCACTATTCTAAGTGCTGGGGTAGATACAAGGTAATCAGGTTGGACACAGTCCATGTCCCACATGGGTCTCACAGTCTTAGTCCCCATTTTGCAGATGAGGTAACTGAGGCATAGAGAAGTGAAATGACTTGCCCAAGGTCACACAGCACATAAATGACAGGGCTGGGATTAGAACCCATGTCCTTCTGACTCCCAGGGCTGTGCTCTATCCACTGTGCCAGGCACTCTACTAAACACTGGCATAGATACAAAGTAATTAGATTGGACACGGTCCATGTTGCACACGGAGCTCACAATCGTAATCCCAATTTTAACAGATGAAGCAAAAGACTTCAAGCATATAGTGGGATCAGTGGTTATGGCAGAACAGGGTCCCTTCTTGGAGAAGCAGCATGGCATAGTGGACAGAGCATGGGCCTAGAGTCAGAAGGACCCGGGTTTTAATGCCAGCTACACACTTTGTCTGCTATGTGACCTTGGGAATGTCACTTAATTTCTCTGTGCCTCAGTTCCCTCATCTGTAAAATGGAGATTAAGACTGTGTGCCCTGTGTGGGCCAGAGACTATGTCCAACCAGATTATCTTGTATCTACTCCAGTGCTTAGAGCAGTGACTGGCAAATAATAAGCACTTAACAAATGACACAATTATTATTAGTATTATCATTATTATTACTGGCTTTCCCAAAATCCAACTAAGTGTTCAACTGAAGAGGGGTCAAAAGGGAAAAAAGAATATGAACACGGTAACACAAATAATGTTTCTCTTTGTGATACAAAGGGAAATGGCTTTCAGAACAAAGAAGCCTGGAGAAGCAACATGACCTAGTGGGAAGAGCACAGACCTGGAAGTCAGAAGACCTGGGTCCTTTACCCCAGTTCTGTCACTTGTCTGTTATGTGACCTTGGGCAAGTCACTTCACTTCTCTGGGCCTCAATCACCTAATCTGTAAAATGGGGATTAAATCTCTGAGCCCCAGGTGGAACAGAGACTGTGTCCAAACTCATTATTTGTACCTATCCGAGCACTTAGTATTCACTCATTCATTCATTCATACAATCATTCATTCATTCAATTGTATTTACTGAGTGCTTAGTATGTGCAGAGCACTGTACTAAGCACTTGGAAAGTACAATTAGGCAACAGAGAGAGACAATCCCTACCCAAAAACTGGCTCACAGTCTAGAAGGGGGAGACAGGCAACAAAACAAAACAATTACATCAATAACATAAAAATGGATAAATAGAATTATAGGTATATACACATCATTAAATAAATAGAATATTATAAATATGCACAAATGCTGTTGGGGTGAAGAAGAGGGTAGAGCAGAGGGGGGAAGTAGGGGCGATGGGGAGAGTAGAAGGAGCAGAGGAAAAGGGGCTCAGTCTGGGAAGGCCCCTTGGTTTCTAAATACAATCGTATTTATTGAGCACTTACTGTGTCAAGAGCACTGTACTAAGCATTTGAGAGAGTACAACAATAAACACTCCTATTCCCTTCCCTCAACGAGTGTACGGTTCAGAGTGGGGGAGGCAGACATCAATACAAATAAATGAAATTGCACATTTGTACTGTGGGGCTGGTAGTGGGGTAGAGCAGAGGGAGCAAGTCAGAGCAAAGCAGAAGGGAGTGGAAGATTAGGAAAAGTGGTGCTCAGTCTGGGAGCCCTCTTGGGGGAGATGTGCTTTCAATAAAGTTTTGAAGTGGAGGCGAATAATTGTCTGTCGGATTTGAGGGAGGGCATTCCAGGTCAAAGGCTGGTTGTGAGTTAGCAGTTGGCAGTGAGACAGGCGAGATCAAGGCACAGTCTGAAGGTTAGCACCACAGGAGCGGAATGTGAGGACTGGGTTGTAGAAGGAGAGAAGAGAGGTGAGCTAGGAGTGGGCAAGGTGATGGCGTGCTTTGTAGCCAAAAGTAAGGAGCTTCTGTTTGATACAGATTTGAATGGGCAACCACTGATGTATTTTGAAGAGTAGGATGAGATGTACTGAACATTTTTTTAGAAAAATGATCTGGGCAGCAGAGTCAAGTATGGACTGGAATGGGGAGAGACAGGAGGCTGGGAGGTCAACAAGGAGGCTGATGCAGTAATCTAGGCAGGATATGATGAGGGATTGTATTCATGTGGTAGTAGTATAGATGGAGAGGAAAGGCTGGATTTTAAGGATGTTGTCAAGGTGGGACTGACAGGAGTTAGTAATGGATTGAATATGTGTGTTGAATGAGAGAGAAGTCATTGATAACTTTGAGCTTTGAGTTTATGAGACACGTAGAATGGTGTTGTAATCTACAGTGATGGGAAAGTCAGGGGGAGGACAAAGTTTGAGTGGGAAGATAAGGAGCTGTGCTTTGAACATGTTAAACTTGAGGTGATGGGAGGACACCCAAGTAGAGATCTCTTGAAGGCAGGAGGAGATGCAAGACTGAAGAGAGGGAGAGAGATCAGAGCTGGTGATGTAAATTTGGGTATAATCCGCATCGAGATGGTAGCTAAAGCCATGGGAGTGAATGATTTCTCCAAGGGAGTGGGTGTAAATGGAGAATAGAAGAGGACCCAGAACTGAACCTTAAGGGACCCCCATAGTTAGGGGGTGGGAAACAAAGTAGAAGCCCACAGGGGAAACTGAGAATGAATGGCCAGAGAGAGTCATTCATTCATTCGTATTTATTGAGCGCTTACTGTGTGCACAGCACTGTACTAAGCACTTGGGAAGTACAGGTTGGCAACATATAAAGACGGTCCCTACCCAAAAACGGCCTCACAGTCTAGATGTGGGAGACAGACAACAAAACAAAGCATGTGGACAGGTGTTAAAATCGTCAGACCAAATAGAATTAAAGCTATATGCACATCATTAACAAAATAAATAGAATAGTAAATATGCACAAGTGAAATAGAGTAATAAATCTGTACAAATATATATGCATGTGCTGTTGGGAGGGGAAGGAGGTAGGGCGGGGGGGATGAGGAGGAGGAGAGGAACAAAGGGGCTCAGTCTGGAAAGGCCTAATGTAGTAAGTGAGCTCTTAGTAGGGCTTTGAAGGGAAGAAGAGAGCTAGCTTGGAGGATGTGTGGATTGAGGACACTCCAGGTCAGGGAAAGGACATGGGCCTGGGTTCGAAGGCAGGACAGGCAAGAACGAGGTACAGTGAGGAGGTTAGCCGCCGAGGAGTGGAGGCTTCGGGCTGAGGTGTAGAAGGAGAGAAGGGAGATGGGGTTGGAGGGGGCGAGGCGATGGAGAGCCTTGAAGCCGAGAGTGAGGAGTTTTTGCTTGATTTGTAGAGATAGAGTAGAACCAGGAGAACCAGGCGAGGACAGAATCAGTGAAGCCAAGGTTGAATAACATTTCCAGTAGAAGAGGGCGGTCCACAGTGTCGGAAGCAGCTAAGCTGTCGAGGAGTAGTAGGTTGCATTAGAGGTCATTGGATTTGGCAAGAAGGAGATCATTGGTATCCTTTGAGAGGGTGGTTTCTGTAGAGTGAAAGGCATGGAAACCAGAATGGAAGGGATAAAGGAGATGATTGGAGGAGAGAAATTTGAGAAGCGGGCATAGACAACTAGCTCAAGGAGTTTAGAGAGGAATAGAGGGAGGAGGGAAAATAACTGGAGGGAGCCGTGGGAGGAAGGGAGGGTTTTCTTAGGATAGGGGAGAAATGGGCATGTTTGATTGCAGTGAAGACGTCATTAGAAAACAAAGGGTTGAAGACGGATGTTAGGGTGGGAAGAAGGTAGGGGGCGAGTTTTGATTGATTCATTCATTCAATCGTATTTATTGAGTACTTACTGTGTGCAGAGTGCTGTACTAAGCACTTGGGAAGTACAAGATGGCGGCCACCTCCTGGCTCACCGGGGTGATGTCTGGGGTCTTGCATTCAGCTTCGACTTTCTCCCTGAGATTCTGTGGGTCCAACATCATCCAGCGGTTCTTCATTCTTTCATTCACTCAATCATATTTATTGAGTGCTTACCGTGTGCAAAGCACTGTACTAAGCGCTTGGAAAGTACAGGTTGGCAGCATATAAAGACGGTCCCTACCCAAAATCTGCCTCTCAGTCTAGATGTGAGAGACAGACAACAATACAAAACATGTAGACAGGTGTCAAAGTCGTCAGGACAAATAGAATTAAAGCTATATGCACATCATAAGCAAAATGAATAGAATAGTAAATATGTACAAGTAAAATAGAGTAATAAATCTGTCCAAATTTATATACAAGTGTTGTGGGGAGGGGAGGAGATAGGGCGGGGATATGAGGAGTAGAGGAAAAAAGGGGCTCAGTCTGGGAAGGCCTCTTGGAGGAGGTGAGCTCTCAGTGGGGCTTTGAATGAAGGAAGAGAGCTAGCTTGGCAGATGAGCGGAGGGAGGGCATTCCAGGCCAGGGGAAGGACGTGGGCCGGGGGTCGATGGCGGGACAGGTGAGAGCGAGGTACAGTGAGGAGGTTAGTGGTAGAGGAGCGGAGGTTGCGGGCTGGGCTGTTAAAGGAGAGAAAGGAGATGAAGTAGGAGGGGGCGAGGTGATGGAGAGCCTTGGAGCCAAGAGTGAGGAGTTTTTGCTTGATTCGTAGGTTGACAAGCAGCCACTGGAGAATTTTGAGGAGGGGAGTAACATGCCCAGAGCGTTTTTGCACAACTCGGGCAGCAGAGTGAAGTAAACACTGAAGTGGGGAGAGACAGGAGGATGGGAGATCAGAGAGGAGGCTGATGCAGTAATCCAGTCGGGTAGGATGAAAGATTGAACCAGCAAGGTAGAGGTTTAGATGGAGAGAAAAGGGTGGATTTTGGCGATGTTGTGGGGTGAAACCATCAGGTTTTGGTGACAGATTGGATGTGTGGGGTGAACGAGAAAGCAGAGTCGAGGAAGACACCAATGTTGCAGGCTTGTGAGATGGGAAGGATGGTAGTGCCGTCTGTAGTGACGAGAAAGTCAGAGAGAGGGCAGGGTTTGGGAGGGAAGATAAGGAGTTCAGTCTTGGACGTATTGAGTTTTAGATGGCAGGAAGGCATCCAGATAGAGATGTCCTGAAGGCAGGCATAGAAACAAGCCTGAAGGGAGGGTTAGAGAACAGGGGCAGAGATGTAGATTTGGGTGTCATCAGCATAGAGATAATAGTTGAAGCCATGGGAGCGAATGAGTTCACCAAGGGAGTGAGTGTAGATAGAGAACAGAAGGGGAACAAGAACTGACCCTTGAGGAACCCCTACTGTAATGGGATGGGAGGGGGAGGAGGAGCCCTCAAAGGAAACTGAGAGTGAATGGCCAGAGAGATGAGGAGAACCAGGTGAGGACAGAGTCTGTGAAGCCAAGGTTGGATAGTGTGTTGAGGAGAAGGGGGTGGTCCACCATGTGGAAAGTAGCTGAGAGGTCGAGGAGGATTAGGATAGAGTGGGAGCCGTTGGATTTGGCAGGAAGGGGGTTACTGGTGACCTTTGAGAGGACAGTTTCAGTGGAGTGTAGGACAGAAGCCAGATTGGAGGGGGTCAAGGAGAGAGTTGGCGTTGAAGAATTCGAGGCAGCGGGTGTAGAAGACTCATTCTAGGAGTGTGGAAAGGAAGGGTAGGAGGGAGATAGGACGATAACCAGAAGGGGAAGTGGGGTCAAGAGAGGGTTTTTTAGGACGGGGGAGACGTGGGCATGTTTGAAGGCAGAGGGGAAGGAACCAGTGGAGAGTGAGAAGTTTACGACGGAAGTTAAGGAGGGGAGGAGGGACGGGGCGAGAGATTTCATAAGATGAGAGGGAATGGGGTCAGAAGCACAGGTGGCCGAAGTAGCACTTGAGAGAAAGGAGGAGATCTCATCTGAGGATACTGCTGGAAAGGATGTGTGTGTAGCAGAGAGAGTTGAGAGCCGGGCAGTTGGAGAAGGGGGAGAAGTGACTTTGGGAAGCTCAGAACTGATGGAGTCAATTTTGCTAATGAAGTAGGAGGCCAGATCGTTGGGGGTGAGGGAAAGAGGAGGGGGAGAAACAGGGGGCCTGAGAAGGGAGTTAAATGTACGGAAGAGCTGACAGGGAAGTTGGGCATGGGTGTCAATAAGGGAGGAGAAATAGTTTTTCCTGGCAGAGGTGAGGGCAGAGTTAAGGCAGGAAAGGAAAACCTTGAAGTGAACGAGGTTGGCTTGGTGTTTAGACTTCACTCCCCCGGATTAAACTATCATCTCTACGCTGATGACACCCAAATCTACACCTCTGCCCCTGCTCTCTCTCCCTCCCTTTAGGCTTGCGTCTCCTCCTGCCTTCAGGACATCTAGATTTTGATATCTGCCCGCCATCTAAAACTCAATATGCCCAAGACTGAACTCCTTATCTTCCCTCCCAAACCCTGCCCTCTCCCTGACATTCCCGGCACTGTAGACGGCACTACCATCCTTCCCGTCTCACAAGCCTGCAACCTTGGTTTCATCTTCTACTCTGCTCTCTCGTTCACCCCTCACACCCAATCTGTCACCAAAATCTGCCAGTCTTACCTCCGCAATATCTCCGAGATCCTTTCCTCTCCATCCAAACCGCTACCTTGCTGGTTCAATCTCTTACCTTTTCCCGACTGGATTATTGCATCAGCCTCTGCTCTGATCTCCCATCCTCCTGCCTCTCCCCACTTCAGTCTATACTTCACGCTGCTGCCCGGATGATCTTTGTGCAGAAACGCTCTGGGAATGTTACTCCCCTCCTCAAAAATCTCCAGTGGCTACCTGTCAACCTACGAATCAAGCTTAAACTCCTCAATCTCGGCTTCAAGGCTCTCCATCTCCTGGCCCCTCCTACTTCGCCTCCCTTCTCTCCTTCCATAGCCCAGCCCGCACCCTGCTATCCTCTGCCGCTAACCTCCTCACTGTACCTCGTTCTTGCCTGTCCCGCTGTCGACCCCCAGCCCACGTCCTCCACCTGGTCTGGAATGCTCTCCCTCCACACATCCGTCAAGCTTGCTCTCTTCCTTCCTTAAAAGCCTAACTGAGAGCTCACCTCCTCCAGGAAGCCTTACCAGACTGAGTGCCATTTTGCCTCTCCTCTTCCCCATACCCCCCTGCCTACCTCCTTCCCCTCCCCACAACACCTGTATATATGTTTGTACAGATTTATTACTTTATTTATTTTACTTGTACATATTTACTATTCTATTTATTTTGTTAATGATGTACATTCAGCTTTACTTCTATTTGTTCTGATTATTTTGACTCCTATCTACATGCTTTGTTCTGTTGTCTGTCTACCCCTTCTGGACTGTGAGCCATTGTTGGGTAGGGACCGTCTCCATATGTTGCCACGTTGTACTTTCCAAGCGCTTAGGACAGTGCTCTGCACACAGTAAGTGCTCAATAAATACGATTGAATGAATGAATGAATGTTTTGTAGGTGATCTCAGCAATGGTCAACCGTATCGTGGTGAGGGAATTACTCCTGTTGGGATTCTCGGAGTTCCGGGAGCTTCAGTTGGCCCAGACCGCGCTGTTCCTCCTGGTCTACCTGCCGGCTCTGAAGGGGAATCTCCTCATCTTCACCGTCACCATCCTCGACCGGCGCCTCCACACCCCCAGGTACTCCTTCCTCAGGAACCTGTCCATCCTCGACGTCTGCCTCATCTCCATCACCGTCCCCAAATCCATCCACAACTCCCTGATCGACCGTAGATACATTTCCTTCCTAGGCTGTGCCACCCAGGTCTTCTCGGTGGCTCTATTTGGTGGTTCAGAGATGTTCCTCCTCATGGCAATGACCTACGACCGCTACGTCGCCATCTGACTCCCCTGCGCTACTAGGTCATCATGGACCGAGGGGCCTGTGGGAAGATGGCCGCCGCCTCATGGCTATCCGGGTAGCTGTTTGCAGTGATGTCATCCTTTGGGATGCTCTCCTTACCCTTCTGCGGGTCCTTCCTTATCCGACAGTTCTTCTGTAATATCACCTCAATGGTCCGACTCTCCTGCTCCGAAACGCACCTCGTCATCGATGTGATCATAGTGACCGGGGACCTTGTGGGCATCTACTGCTTCGTCTCCATCGTGGTCTTATACGTGCGCATCTTCTGGGTCGTGTTGAGGATGCCGGCTGCCGAGGGCCCTGCCAAAGCCTTCTCCACTTGCCTGCCCCACCTGACTGTCACGACCGTGTTTTTCACCTCGGCTGTCTTCGGTACCTTACATCCACCCTCAGACTTCTCCTCAACTCTGGACCTGCTGGTGTCCGTGTTTTACACCATGGTGCCTCCTGCCCTGAATCCCCTCATTTACAGCCTGAGGAACCGGAACGTGAAGGCCGCCATGGATATGGTCCTAGGTGGGAGTCCTTTCACCCAGGATAGAAAGTTCCTAATGATGCCTTGATCCTTTGGTTTCTCTCTCCTTGGACTGACTCTGAGCAAGGCTTACCCATCTAGAGAAGCAGTGTTTCCTAGTGGAAAGAGCCCAAGCCTGGATTGGGTCCTGAGTTCTAATCCCGGCTCTGCCACTGGTCCACTGTGTGAACTTGGGCAAGTCACTTAACTTCCTCTTCTCTTTTTCTATGCCCACTCTCATCCTCGGAGACGTCAACAGTCACATGGATGTACCTGCTGACTCCTCTACCGGCCACCTTTATCACTCCTTGACTCCGCCAACTTCCTGTTCCAGCTCACTTCGCCCTCTCACCAACTTGGTCACACCCCCGATCAAATCTTCTCCTACTGCTGCACTATTTTCACACTCACCAATTCTGAAATCCCTCTCTCTGACCATAACCTTCTCACCTGCCTCCTCTCTCACACTCCTCTCCCCTGTAAATCTATATTACTACCTCACAGCAACCTCCACTCTCTTGACCCCATCCATCTCTCTCAGAGCTTCACACCCCTCATCGCCTCCTTAGTCTCTCTGCCCAATCTTGATGATCAGATTACTGCTCTCAACTCCACCCTGTCTATACAACTCTCTTTCTCCCCTTTCCCCTCGCCGCTTTCGCACCACTAGCCCACAGCCTTGGATTATTGCCACTGTCTGCGTTCTTCGCTCTTATGCTCGAGCTACTGAGCGCTACTGGTGATAATGTAAACACCAAGCCAATCTTGTTCACTTCAGGTTTATCCCTTCCTGTCTTAACTCTGACCTTCTCTGCCAGGCAAAACTATTTTTCTTCCCTTATTGACACCCATGCCCATCACCCCCTCAGCTGCTCCGGACATTTAACTCCCTCCTCAGGCCACTGTTCCTCCCCGTCCTCCATCCCTCACGCCCAAAGATTTGGTATCCTACTTCATTAGGAAAACTAAAACTATCAGGTCTGAGCTCCCCAAAGTCACCCCTCCCCCTTCTCCATCCCCCAGCTTTCGACTCCCCCTCCAATTTCTCATCCTTCCCAGCAGTATCTTCAGAGGAAATATCTTCCCTCTTCTCAGGTGCCACCCCTTACATCTGTCCTTTGGACCCCAATTACCTCTCATCTTATAATATCTCACACCCCATCTCTTCTCCCCTCCTGAACTTCCATGTTCAACCGCTCACTCTCCAACAGCTCCTTCCCCTCTGCCTTTCAACATGCCCATGTCTCCCCATAAAAAACCCTCTCTTGATCCCACTATCCCTTCCAGTTATTGCTTTATCTCCCTCCTACCCTTCGTTTCCAAGCTCCTAGAGATAGTCTTCTAAACTCACTGCCTAGAATTCCTCAGCTCCAGTTGTCTCTTGGACCTCCTCCAATCTGGCTTCCATCTCCTCCACTCCACCGATACTGCCCTCTCAAAGGTCACCATTGGCCTCCTTCTTGCTAATTCCAATGGCTCCTTCTCTATCGTAATCTTCCTTGATCTCTCAGCTGCGTTTGACACTGTGGACCATCCCTTTCTCCTCAACGCGTTATCCAACTATGGCTTCACGGATTGCTTCCTCTCTTGGTTCTCCTCTTATTTCTCTGGCCATTACTTCTCAGTCTCCCTCTCGGGCTCCTCCTCCCCCTCTCATCCCCCAACTGTAGGGGTTCCTCAAGGGTAGGTTCTTGGTACCCTTCTGTTCTCCATCTATACTCACTCTCTTGGTGAACACATTCACTCCCTCGGCTTCAACTATCATCTCTACGCAGATGACACCCAAATCTACATTCATTCATTCATTCAATCGTATTTATTGAGCGCTTACTGTGTGCATATCACTGTACTAAGCGCTTGGGAAGTACAAGTTGGCGACATATAGAGACGGTCCCTACCCAACAATGGGCTCACAGTCTAGAAGATCTCCACCCCTGTTCTCTCTCCCTCCGTCCAGGCTCGTATCTCCTTTTGCCTTCAGGACATCTCCATCTAGACTATGAGCCCACTGTTGGGAAGGGACCATCTCTATATGTTGCCAACTTGTACTTCCCAAGCGCTTAGTACAGTGCTCTGCACACGGTAAGCGCTCAATAAACACGATTGATTGATTAATTGTATGTCCGCCCACCACCTAGAACTCAACATGTCCAAGACTGAGTTCGTTATCTTCCCTCCCAAACCATGTCCTCCCCCTGACTTTCCCGTTACTGAGGACGGCACTACCATCATTCTCGTTTCACAAGCCCTCAACCTTGGTGTTATTCTTGACATGGCTCTCTCATTCACCCCACACATCTAATCCGTTACCAAAACCTGCCGGTCTCACCTCCACAACATCGCCCAGATCCTCACTTTCCTCTCCATCCAAACCGCTACCTTGTTGGTACAGTCTCTCATCCTATCCCGACTTGATTACTGCATCAGCCTTCTGTCCATCCTCCCATCCTCCTGTCTCTCCCCGCTTCAGTCTATATTTCACTCTGCTGCCCAGATTATCTTTCTACAGAAATGCTCTGTGCATGTCACCCCCCTCCTCAAAAATCTCCAGTGGATGCCTATCAACGTTCTTATGAAGCAAAAATCCTCACTCTTGGTTTCAAAGCTCTCCATCCCTTCACCCCCTCCTACCCACCGGAGAAGTGAGGGGGGTGGTAGTTGACAGAAGGAGCGTAGTAAAAGAGAGGGTAGGGAGATTAGCTAGTGGGATCAACAGTGGGAGGGTTAAAGTGAGGTCTCGAGGAGGGAGGACTGGGACAACCAAACCAATTAAAATTGGTTACCCCACAGCCTTGAACCGGATGAAGCCGGTGGGCTGCTGACAAAAACCAAGTTGGACACCTCATTGTCATTTCCACAGGTCCTCTGGAGGTTCTCCCTGTGAGAGGCACGCCAGTGTGACGGGTCACACGGTCCCCAGTGGGGTTGTCACGTGCGGCGGGGCCACTACCCCACCCAAGAACCTCAAGGTCCCCAGCGTTGCCGAACCCCCAGGAAGCCAGGCCCGAACAGAACATAATGAGGCTCCTCAGTTAACGTGTGACCCACCCCCGGGTGGGAGTCCCGCAGGAAACGTTTCCAGAGAGGCCCGGCTTCGCCGACTGCCCGACGCACTCCAAGCAAGAAGCCAGAACAGCCAGGACCCCTCACCTTCCGGAGCTGCTCCCGCGGCCGACGTCCGGGAGATGAGGGGACGGGGGACGGTTGAAGGACGACAGAGACCGGAGCCCACTCGCTCCAGTCTGACCAGTGAGTCCGGGCCTGGGAGAACACGGATGGGTTGGGGGTCTTACAGGGGAGCTGACGGTGACAGAGAAGTAGAATCTCGTATCTAAGCATGAAACGGCTCTCTCCCCCTACGTCTCAGTGGCTCTCCATCCCCTGGATCTACTATTTTTCTTCCCTTATTGACACCCATACCCATCATCCCCGTCAGCTGTTCTGCACATTTAGCTCCCTTCTCAGGCCCCCTGTCCCTCTCCCTCCTCCATCCCTCACCCCAAACTATCTGGCCTCCTACTTCATTAGTAAAATTAACTCCATCAGGTCTGAGCTCCCCACAGTCACCCCTTTCCCCTTCTCCACCCCCCAACTCTCAACCCTCTCCACTACTCTCCCATCCTTCCCAGAAGTATCTTCAGATGAGACCTCCCTTCTCTCAAGTGCTACTCCATCCACCTGTGCTTCAGACCCCATTCCCTCTCATTTTATGATAATCTTTCGCCCCTTCCCTCCTCCCCCCCTTAACTTCCATTTTCAACCGTTCACCCAACACTGGTTCCTTCCCCTCTGCCTTCAAACATGCCCACGTCTCCCCATCCTAAATTAATCCTCTCTTGAGCCAACCTCCCATTCTAGATAGCGCCCTATCTCCCCCCTACACTTCCTTTACAACCTGCTAGAATGAGTCATCTACACCCGCTGCCTCGAATTCCTCAATGCCAACTCTCTCCTCAACTCCGTCCAATCTGGCTTACGTCCCCTACATTCCACGGAAACTGCCCTCTCAAAGGCCACCAATGACCTCCTGCTTGCCAAATCAAATGGTTCCTACTCTATCCTAATCCTCTCAGCTGCCTTCGATACTGTGGACCACCCCCTTCTCCTCAACACACTATCCAACCTTGGCTTCATAGACTCTGTCCTCTCCTGGTCCTCCTCTTATCTCTCCGGCCGTTCATTCTCAGTCTCTTTCGCGGGCTCCTCCTCCCCCTACCATCCCCTTACTGTAGGGGTTCTTCAAGTGGCAGTTCTTGGTCCCCTTCTGTTCTCTAACTACACTCACTCCCTTCGTGACCTCAATCACTCCCACGGCTTCAACTATCATTTCTAAGCTGATGACCCCCAAATCTACATCTCTGCCCGGGCTCTCTCTCCCCCCCTCCAGGCTCGAATCTCCTTCTGCCTTCAGAGCATCTCCATCTGGATGTCTGCCCGCTATGTAAAGCTCAATATGTTTAGGACTGAAGTCCTTATCTTCCCTCCCAAACCCTGTCCTCTCCCTGACTTTCCCAACACCGTAGATGGCACTACCATCCTTCTCGTCTCTCAAGCCCGCAACCTTGGTGTCATCCTCGACTCCGCTCTCTCGTTCACCCCACACATCAGATCGGTCACCAAAACCTACTGGTCTCACCTCCACAATATCGCCAAGATCCACCCTTTCCTCTCCATTCAAACTGCTACCTTGTTCGTTTAATCTCTCATCCTATCCCGACTGGATTACTACAGCAGCCTCCTCTCCGATCTCCCAACCTCCTGTCTCTGCCCACTTCAGTATATACTTCACTCTGCTGCCCGGATTACCTTTGTACAGAAACGCTCTGGGCATGTCCCTCCCCTCTTCAAAATCTCCAGTGGTTGCCTATCAATCTTCACATGAAGCATAAACTCTCACTATTGTTTTCAAAGTTCTCCATGCCCGTGCCCCCTCCTCCCTCACCTCCCTTCTCTACTTTTCAAGCCCAGCCCGCACAATCCACTCCTCTGTAGTTAACCTCCTCATTGGGTCTCGTTCTCACCTGTCACGCCGTCCACCCCTGGCCCACGTCCTACCTCTGTCCTGGAATGTCATCCCTCCTCACATCCGCCAACTAGCTCCCTTCCCCTTTTCACAACCTTACTGAGAGCGTGCCTCCTCCAGGAGGCCTTCCCAGTCTGTACCCTCCCTTTTCCGAAGCGAAAATGTAGGGGAAATATTGGAGGTTCCTCCTCCCTTCCCCATCGCCCCTACTCCCTCCCTCTGGTCTGCCCCTTCCCCTCCCCACAGCACTTGTGTGTATTTGTACATATTTATTACTCTATTCATTTTATTAATGATTTGTGTAGATCTATAATTCTCTTTATCTATTTTGATGGTATTGATGCCTATCGGTTTTGTAGTCTGTCTCCTCCTTCTAGACTGTGAGACCGTTGTTGGGTTGGGATTGTCTGTATCTGTTGCTGAATTGAACTTTCCAAGCGCTTAGTACAGTGCTTTGTACACAGTAAGCACAAAATAAATACCATGGAATGAATGAATGAACTGTTGGGTAGCGGATCTTACAGGGGAAACGGTGGTGACAGAGAGTTAGAATGATTTCACGCCTCCATGCATAAAAGAGATCTCTCCCCCCGGCGTCCCCATGGTTCTCCATCCCCTGTATCTGCTGGGTGGGCGGCGGGGATGGATTGGGATGGGTCGGTGACAAACGATCTGGGTGGCCAATAGAACATATTTGTCAAGAATTTCCTGTGTGGCGAGCACCGTGCTAAGTGCTTGGGAGAGTATAATATAAAATTGGCAGACATAGTCCATGCTCATATGGAGCTTACAGTCTAGAAAGGGAGACAAACATTAATAGAAATATATAGATTATGGATCTATATATAAGAGTCGTGGGATCGAGAGAGAGGTGAATAAAAGATGCAGATTGAAGTGAAGGGCGACACGGAAGGGAGTGTGAGAAGAGGAAATCGGGAATTAGTCGGGGAAGTCCTCTCAGAGGAGATGTGATTTAAATAAGCTTTTGAAAGTGGGGAGAGTGAACGTCTGTCGGCTACGAAGAGGGGGGAAATTCCAGACAAGAGAGGGGACGCGGACGGGATAACGTTGGCCGGAGAGACGAGGTGGAGGTACGGTGAATATTTTGGCATAAAAGGAGTGAAGTGTGCGGGCTGGCTTATGGTAGGAGTGTACCGAGGTGAGATGGAGGGGGCGAGGGGATTGAGAGCTTTAAAGATGATGGTGAGGACTTTCTGTTTGCCCCAGAGGTGGACGGACAACCACTGAAGGTTCATGAAGAGTGGGGAAACATTGTCAGAGCTGGTAACGTCTGCCATCTCAGTGGAGTTTACTAAGCACCCACTATCAGAAGAGCACCGTGCTCAGTTCTGAGAAAGAGAACGACAGTGGCTACATTAGACAAGGTCCTCTGAGAGGGCCATTACTCACAACTAGGTGAGGGATAAGCTCACGTGGGAGAGAAAAGGCTCTCCTACCCCAGATTTGATAAGAAAGAGGAGACCACATCTGGTGAGGGATCATTTACTTCGTTTTGTTCAGCACAGTGCTCTGCACATAGTAAGTGGTTAAGATATTTGATCGATTGATTGATTTTGGTTTCTTTCTTCCTGAAGGATGAAGGTTAAGAGGGACAGCTTCTCATGATCATCCAGCCCACACATCTGGATCCTCTAAAACCAACCTACTCACTGTATTTTGGTCTCATCTATCCCGCTACTGACCCCTAGCCCATGCTTCCACTGGCCTGGAACTCCCTCCCTCTTTATAATAATAATAATAATAATAATAATAATAATAATAATAATAATAATAGCTGTATTTGACAGCACTGTTCTGTGCGCTGGAGTAGATCTAAGGTTATCACGCTGGATACAGTCCCTGCTCCACATGGTGCTCACGGGCTCAATCCCCAATTTACAGATGAAAGAACTGAAGCACAGAGAAATAAAGTGAAACAAACCTTGTCCTCTCCCCGACTTTCCCGTCATGTGGATGGCACTACCAGCCTTCCCATCTGAGAAGCCTGTAACCTTGGTGTCCTCTTTGACTCTGCTCTCTTGTTCACCCCAAACATCCCATCCGTCACCAAAAGCCGCCGGTCTCACCTCCACAACGTCGCCAAGATCCGCCCTTTCCTCTCCATCCTAAACGCTACCTTGCTGTTTCAATCTCTCGTCCTATCCCGACTGGATGAGTGCATTAGCCTCCTCTCTAATCTCCCATCCTCCTGTCTTTCCCCGCTTCAGCCTATACTTCACTCTTTTGCCCATATTATCTTTGTATAGAAACGCTCTGGGCTTGTCATTCCCCTCTTCAAAAATCTCCAGTGGTTGCCTGTCAACCTTCGCATGAAGGAAAGACTCCCCATTATTGGCTTCGAAGCTGTCCATCACCTTGCCCCCTCCTCCCTCACCTCTGTTCTCTCTTTCTCCAGCCCAACCCGCACACTCTGCTCCTCTAGTGCTGCTAACCTCCTCACTGCGCCTCCTTCTTGCCTGTCCCGCCGTCGACCCCTGACCCACTTCCTACCTCTGACCTGGATTGCCCTCCATCCTCACATCTGCCAAAGTAGGTCTCTTCCCCTTTTCAAAACCCTACCGAGAGCTCACCTCCTCCAGGAAGCTTTCCCAGTCTGTACCCTACCTTTTCCTCTGCTCCTCCTCCCCTCCCCATCGCTCTACTCCCTTCCTCTGCTCTACCTCCTTCCCCTCCCCACAGCACTTGTGTGCATTTGTATATATTATTCCATTCATTTTATTAATGATGCATATATATGTATATATATATATATACACGTATATATACATATATAATCTATTTATATATTTTGATGGTATTGACTCCTGTCCACTTGTTTTGTTTTGTTTTCTGCCTCCCTCTTCTAGACTGCGAGCCCATTGTTGGGTGGGGATTGTCTCCATCTGTTGCCGAATTGTACTTTCCAACCACTTAATACAGTGCTCTGCACTCAGTAAGCACTCATTGAATGAATGAATGAATGAATGAATGAAGTGACTTGCACAAGGTCATACAGCAGGCAAGTGGCAAATCCAGGAATGGAACCCAGGCTCTTCTGACCCTCAGGTCCTTGCTCTTTTCACTACTCCTCGCTGTCTACACTGACAGACCATCGCTCTCACCACTTTCAGAGACTTCGTAAAATCACATCTCCTGCTAGAGGCCTTCCCCGACTAAGTCCCCATTTTCCCTACTTCCTCTCCCTTCTGCCTTGCGCTTGCACTTCGATTTGCACCCCTTATTCTCCCCACTCTCATCCCCACAGCACGTATGTAAATATTTGAAATTCATTTCAACATATGTCTCCCAATCCAGCCTGTAAGCTCCTAGAGGGCAGCAAATATGCCTGCCAACTCTGCTGTATTACACTCTCCCAATCGCTTAGTATAGTACTCTGCATAAAAAAGTGTTCAATAAATACAATTGATGGATTGATTTGACAATCATTGTCTGATGAGGTTCTTAAATAGCTTCCACCTCATTGTTTTTGTAGTTGATCTCGGCGATTCTTGGGAAATGGTCAACCGTACAGCGGTGAGAGAATTCCTCCTGCTGGGTTTCTTGGAGATCCGGGAGCTGCCGCTGGTCCAGGCTGCGCTGTTCTTCCTGCTCTACCTTGTGGCCCTGACGGGGAATCTCCGCATCGTCGCTGTCACCGTCTTCGACCAGTGCCTCCACAGCCCATGTACTTCTTCCTCAGGAGCCTGTCCGTCCTAACCTCTGCTACATCTCCGTCACCGTCCCCAAATCCATCCACAACTCCCTGACCAACGGTTGATCCATCTCCTTCCTGGGCTGTGCCACCCAGGTTTTCTCGGTGGTTCTGTTTGGTGGTTCAGAGGTGTTCCTCCTTACGGCGATGTCGTACGACTGCTACGTTGCCATCTGCCTCCCCCTGCGCTATGAGGTCATCATAGGCCGAGGGGCCTGTGGAAAGATGGCCGCTGCCACCTAGCTCGGCGGGGGGCTGTTTGCACTGATGTTAACCTCTGGGACGTTCTCCCTACCCTTCTGCGCGTCCGTCCTGATCCCACAGTTCTTCTGTGATACCCCTCCTTGGTCCGACTCTCCTGCTCCGAAACGCACCTCTTCATCGATATGATCGTAGTCACGGGGGCCTTTTTCGGCTTCTTCTGCTTCGTCTACATCGTGGTCTCATACGTGCGCATTTTCTGGGCCGTGCTGAGGATGCCGGCCTCCGACGGCCGCGCCAAAACCTTCTCCACCTGCCTGCCCCACCTCACCATCACGACTCTGTTTTACACCTCGCCTGCCTTCGGTAACTTACATCCACCCTCAGACTCCTCCTCAGCTCTGGACTTCCTGGTGTTCGTGATCTACACCGTGGTGCCTTCCGCCCTGAACCCCATCATCTACAGCCTGAGGAACCGGGAGGCCGCCATGGGGAGGGTCCTAGGTGGGGATCCTTTCCCCCAGGATGTAAAGTTCCTAATGATGCCTTGATACTTTGGTTTCTCTCTCCTTGGATTGACTCTGAGCAAGACTCATCCAACTAGAGTAGCAGCGTTTCCTTGTGGAAATTGCCCGGGTCCGGGAGTCAGAGGGCCTGGGTTCGGATGCCGGCTCTGCCACATGCCCACTGTGAGACTTTGGGGAAGTCACTTAACTTTTCTGGGCTTCAGTTTCTCCATCTGTAAAACGGGGATTAAATCCTACTCCTTCCTACTTAGACTGTAACTGGGACAGGGATTGTTTCCAACTCCTTTATCTTGTTTCTACCCCAGCACTTAGTACAGCCCATGGCACATAGTAAGCTCTTAAGAGATGCGATTATTATTATTCTCCCCATCTTTCAGGGTGCCCTTTTGTGATTGGTCATTTTTTTCTCTCAGCCCTCCGGGCAGGATCGATTGTGCTAAGTGCTTAGTGGTGTTCTGCACATAGTGAGCGCTCAATAAATATTCATTCATTCATTCAATCGTATTTATTGAGCATTAATGTGTGCATAGCACTGTACTAAGCGCTTGGGAAGTACAGTTTGGCAACACATAGAGATGGTCCCTACCCAACAATGGGCTCACAGTCTAGAAGGGGGAGACAGAGAACAAAACAAAACATACTAACAAAATAAAATAAATAAATAGAATATGTACAGGTAAAATAAATAAATAAATAGAGTAATAAATACGTACAAACATATACATATCTCCAAGAGCTGT
Organism: Tachyglossus aculeatus; assembly: GCF_015852505.1. Classification (NCBI taxonomy): domain Eukaryota; kingdom Metazoa; phylum Chordata; class Mammalia; order Monotremata; family Tachyglossidae; genus Tachyglossus; species Tachyglossus aculeatus. The sequence continues at coordinate 1,178,389 of NW_024045094.1, forward strand.
GGGAAAGAGAAGGAGGAAAGGCGGAGGAGATGGAGAGAGGGTACGGGGGAGAGGAAGGAGGGGGCTCAGTCTGGGAAGGCATCTTGGAGGAGGTGAGCTCTTAGCAGGGCCTTGAAGGGAGGAAGAGAGCTAGCTTGGCGGATGTGGGGAGGAAGGGCATTCCAGGCCAGGGGGATGACGTGGCCCGGGGGTCGACGGCGGGACAGTCGAGAACGAGGCACGGTGAGGAGGTTAGCGGGAGAGGAGCAGAGGATTCAGGCTGGGATGTAGAAGGAGAGAAGGGAGGTGAGGTAGGAGGGGCGAGGTGATGGAGAGCCTTAAGTCGAGGGGAAGGAGTTTCTGCCTGATGTGCAGGTTGATTGGTAGCCACTGGAGATTTTTGAGGTGGGGGGGTAACATGTCCAGAGCGTTTCTGGATAAGGACAATCCGGGTAGCGGCTTGAAGTATGGATTGAAGTGGGGAGAGACAGGAGAATGGGAGATCGGAAAGGAGGCTGATACAGTAATCCAGACGGGATAGGATGAGAGCTTGAAAGAGCAGGGTAGCGGTTTGGATGGAGAGGAAAGGGCAGATCTTGGCAATGTTGCGGCGGTGAGACCAGCAGGTTTTGGTGAAGGCTTGGACGTGAGAGGTGAACGAGAGAGCATAGTCGAAGATGACACCAAGGTTGTGGGCTTGTGAGACGGGAAGGATGGTAGTGCGGTCAACAGTGATCAGAAAGTCAGGGAGAGGGCAGGGTTTGGGAGGGAAGACAAGGAGTTCAGTCTTGGACATGTTGAGTTTTAGGTGGCGGGCAGACATCCAGATGGAGATGTCCTGAAGGCAGGAGAAGATGCGAGCCTGGAGGGAGAGAGAGAGAGCAGGGGCAGAGATGTAGATTTGGGTGTCATCAGCGTAGAGATGATAGTTGATGCCCTGGGAGATAATGAGGTCACGAAGGGAGTGAGTGTAGATCGAGAGCAGAAGGGGACCAAGAACTGAACCTTGAGGAACCCCTAAAGTAAGGGGGTGGGAGGGGGAAGAGGAGTCTGCAAAAGAGACTAAGAATGTCCGACCGAAGAGATAAGAGGAGAACCAGGAGAGGACGGAGTCTGTGAAGCCAAGGTCGGATAGCGTGTTGAGGGGAAGGGGGTGGTCCACAGTGTCGAAGGCAGCTGAGAGGTCGAGGAGGATTAGGATAGAGTATGAGCCGTTGGATTTGGCAAGCAGAAGTTCATTGGTGACCTTTGAGAGGGCTGTTTCCGTGGAATGTAGGGGTCAGAAGCCAGATTGGAGGGGGTCGAGGACAGAGATGGTGTTGAGGAATTCGAGGCAGCGCTTGTAGACTACTCGTTCAGGGAGTTTGGAAAGGAACGGTAGGAGGGAGATGGGGCCGTAACTAGAAGGTGAGGTGGGGTCAAGAGAGGTTTTTTTAGGATGGGAGAGACATGGGCATGTTTAAAGGCAGAGGGGAAGAAATCAGTGGAGAGAGAGCGGTTGAAGATGGAAGTTAAGCAGGGGAGAAGGGACGGAGCGAGAGATTTCATGAGATGAGAGGGAATGGGGTCAGAAGCACAAGTGGCCGGAGTAGCACTTGAGAGGAGGGAGGAGAGCTCCTCTGAGGATACTGCTGGGAAGGATGGGAGAGTAGCGGAGAGCGCTGAGTGCCGGGGGGTTGTAGAAGCAGAGGGAGTGACTTTGGGGAGGTCAGACCTGATGGATTTAATTTTATTAATGAAGTAGGAGGCCAGATCGTTGGGGGTGAGGTAAGGAGGAGGGGGAGGAGAAAGGGGGCCTGAGAAAGGAGTTAAATGCACGGAAGAGCTGACGGGGTTGATGGCCATGGGTGTCAATAAAGGAGGAGAAATCAGGAATTAGTCGGGGAAGGCCTCTTGGAGGAGATGTAATTTTAATAAGGATTTGAAGGTGGGGATAGTGACCGTCTGTCAGCTACAAAGAAGGAGGATATTCCAGAGAAGAGACGGGACGTGGATGAGAGGTCGTTGGCGGGCGAGACGAAATGGAGGTACGTCCAATAGGTTGGCATAGGAGGAGCGAAGTGTGCGGGCTGGCTTGTAGTGGGACAGTAGCACGGTGATATATGAGGGGGCGAGGGGATTGAGAGTTTTAAAGATTATGGAGAGGGTTTTCTGCTTGACGCAGAGGTGGTCGGACAACCACTGGAGGTTCTTGAGGAGTGGGGAAACATGGTCAGAGCTTGTAACGTCTGCTATCTCAGTGGTGTTTACTAAGCACCTACTATCAGAAGAGCACCGTGCTCAGTTCTGAGGAAGAGAACGACGATGGTAACATTAGACACGGTCCTTTGAGAGGTCTGTCACTGACAACTAGGTGAGGGTTAAGCTCACATGTGAGAGAAAAGGCTGTCTTACCCTAGATGTGCTATGAAACGGGAGACTACATCTGGTGAGGGATCATTTATTTGGTTGTGCTCAGCACAGCGCTCTGCACATAGTAAGTGGTCAGGATATTTGATCGATTGATTGATTTTGGTTTCTTTCTGCCTAAAGTGTGAAGGTTAAGGGGGTAGCTTCTCACGGTCACCCATCCCACACATCTGGTTAGTCTAAAACCTACTCCAACCTACTCACTATATTTAGGTCTCATTTATCCTGCTACTGATCCCGGCCCATGACCTTCCATTGGCCTGGAACTCCCTCTCCCTTCGTATAATTATAGTAATAATAATAATCATAATGATTAGATTTAGCAGCACTGTTCTACGCGCTGGGGTAGATCCAAGGTTATCAGGTTGGACACAGTCTCTGCTTCGCCTGGGGCTCATGGGCTTAATCTCCAATTTACTGATGAAGGAACTGAGGCACAGAAAAGTGAAATGACCCAAACCCTGTCCTCTCGCTGACTTTCCCATCACTTTAGATGGCACAACCATCTTTCCCTTCTCACAAACCCATAACCTTGGTGTTCTCCTTGACTCTGCTCTCTCGTCCACCCCACACATCCGATCCGTCAACAAAACCTGCTGGTCTCACCTCCACAACATATCCATGATCCGCCCTTCCCTCTCCATCCAAACCGCTACCTTGTTGCTTCAATCTTTCATCCTATCCCGGCTGGATGAGTGCATTAGCCTCCTCTCTGATCACCCAGCCTTCTGTCTTTCCCCGCTTCAGTCTATACTTCACTCTGCTGCCTGGATTATCTTTCTACAGAAGTGCTCTGAGCAAGACTCTTCCCTCCTCAAAAATCTCCAGTGGTTGCCTATCAATCTTCACATGAAGCATAAACTCCTTACTATTGTTTTCAAAGCTCTCCATTCCCTTGCCCCCTTTTACTTCACCTCTCTTCTCTCCTTCTCCAGCCAGATCCACACCCTCTGCTCCTCTGCTGCTAACCCCCTCACTGTGTCTCATTCTCGCCTGTCCCTCCGTCGACCCCTGGTCCACGTCCTACCTATGGCCTGGAATGCCCTCCCTCCTCACTCCTGCCAAACTAGCTCTCTTTCCCTTTTCAAAAGCCTACTGAGAGCTCACTTCCTCCAGAAGGCCTTCCCATACAGCCTCCTTTTCCTCTGATTCTCGTCTCCTATGCATTGCCTTACTCCCTCCCTACGCTCTATCCCCTTCTTCTCCCTACAGTACTTGCATATATTTGTACATATTTATTATTCCATTAATTTTATTAATAATTTGTATATACATATAATTCTGTTTATATATTTTGATGGTATTGACGCCTGTCTACTTGTTTTGTTTTGTTGTCTGTCTCCCCCTTCTAGACTGTAAGGCCATTGTTGGGTAGGGTTTGTCTCTGTCTGTTGCCGAATAGTACTTTCCAAGCGCTCAGTATAATGCTCTGAACACAGTAAGCACTCAATAAATTCCATTAAATGAATGAATGAATGAAGTGACCTGCACAATTTCACACAGCAGGCAAGTGGCAGAGCCTGGGCTGGAATCCAGGTCCTTCTGAATCTCAGGCCCTTGCTCTTTCCACTTGGTCTCTCTATCTACTCTGACAGACCATCGCTCTCCCTACTTTCAGAGACTTCTTAAAATCACATCTCCTCCAAGAGGCCTTCCCGACTAAACCCTCATTTTTCCTGCATTTTCTCCCTTCTGTCTTGCCCTTGCACTTCGATTAACACCCCTTATCCTCCCCACTCTCATTCCCGCAGCACATATGTACATATTTGAAATTCATTTCAATGTATGTCTCCCCCTTTAACCTGTACGCTCCTCGTGGTCAGCAAACATGTCTGCCAACTCTGCTCTATTATACTCTCCCAATCGCATAGTACAGTATTCTGCATAAAATAAGTGCTCAATAAATACAATTGATGGATTGATATTACTGTCATTGTTGAGGTTCTGAAATGGCTTCCTCTTCATTGTTTTTGTAGGTTGTCTCGACAATCATTGGGAAATGGTCAACCTCACTTTGATGAGGGAATTCCTTCTGTTGGGATACCCAGAGGTCCGGGAGCTGCAGCTGGTCCGCACCACGCTGTTCCTCCTTGTCTACCTGGAGGCCCTGGCGGGGAAACTCCTCATCGTTGCCGTCACCGTCCTCGACCGGCGCCTCCACACCCCCATGTATTTCTTCCTCAAGAACCTGTCCGTCCTCGACCTCTGCTACATCTCCATCACCGTCCCCAAATCCATCCACAACTCCCTGACCAACAAGAGATCCATTTCCTTCCTGGGCCATGCCACCCAGCTCTTCTCGGTGATCCTGTTTGCTGGGTCCGAGCTGTTCCTCCTCACGGCGATGTTCCCATACCGCTACACCATCATTTACCTCTCCCTGTGCTACGTGGTTCTCATGGACCGAGGGACCTGTGGGAAGAAGGCGGCCGCCTCTTGGCTCCGCGGGGGGCTGTTTGCACTGATATTATACCCTTGGACCGTCTCCCTACCCTTCTGCGGGTCCATTCTGATCCAACAGTTCTTTGATATCGCTTCCGAAGTCCGACTCTCCTGCTCCGAAACGCACCTCATCATAGATGTGAACGAAGTCACCGGGGCCCTTTCGGGTGTCTCCTGCTTCATCTCTATCGTCGTCTCATACGTGTGCATCTTCAGGTTTGTGCTGAGGATGCCGGCCTCCGAGGGCCGGGCCAAAGTCTTCTCCACCTGCCTGCCCCACCTCGTCTTCACGGCTGTGTTTTTCACCTCGGCTACCTTCGGTACCTTGCATCCAACCTCAGGCTCCTCCTCAGCTTTGGACCTGTTGATGTCCGTGTTCTTCACGGAGGTGCCTCCTGCCCTGTACCCCCTCATCTGTAGCCTGAGGAAGAGGGACGTGAAGATAGCGATGAGGAGGGTCCTTGCAGGGAGTCTTTTCTCCAGAGATAGAAAATTTCACTTCACGCTGTGACCCTGTTATTTCTCTCCCCGTGGATTGACTCTGTACAGACTTGGGCGACCTGAAAAGATCTGAGATATTTATCGTCAGAGACGTTTCCTGACTGCCTATTATCAATGGCTTTGACTAGTTTGGTAGAGGAGTTTTTATCCAACTGATCTTGATTGGTATTTAAATCTAATTCTCATGTTTGTGGATGGATCCATGCACTTGGATTCATCCCCTTTATTCATCACCAGCAAAGGGTAGAGCCCTGGCCAGGGAGTCTGAAAGATCTGGGTTCTATTCCTGGCTCTGCCACTTATCTGCTATGTGACCTTGGGCAATCACTTCACATCTCTAAGCCTCAATTCCCTCATCTCTAAACTGGGGAGGAATACTGTGGGCCCATTTGGGACATGGACTGTGTCCAACATGATTAGCTTGTATCTACCTCAGCACTTAATACGGTGCCTGGTACATAGTAAGTGTTTAACAAATGCCATTAAAGAAAATTGAAGAGGTAGCTGCCAAAGGGTGTTTTAGACTTAATTTTGACCCTCGAATCTGACCCAGAAGCCAGGAGCAGAAGAGGTTGAATTTTTCCAACCACTTAATGATCTCAGTTGTCACACAATAAAAACCATTATGATATCTCCTACTGTTGCTACTATTGTTATTTATTGTACAATATACTTCAATATTTAAGTATTAATACAATCAATCAAATTGATGTATAACAGAAGGCCAAAATACATTCTTTACACACAAGGAACTCCCACTTTTCAAAAACGTTATAGGAGCCTGCGACCTCCAGTCATTCAGTATCAAAACTGGAATGAAATCTTGGGGTCCTTTTCTTTTAGTTTTTGCCAAGCCAATCTGAATATTGAATTCAACCATGACTAACAAAATGGGCTAGGGTGACTATTCTCCCTACCACGATATATCTCCAATCCCCAGAGTTGATACAGAATGCTATTATTAATCACGGAAAGAGACCTATGAGTCCATTGAAGTTGTTCTAGGAAGGAGTCCCAGAGTGGGGGCCACGTGGGACTGGGAGGTAATTTAGGTTGCGGGGGCTAGGACCACAGGGAACCCACGATGCTTGCCTTCTGAGATTCCCGGACGGTCAGCCGTCTCAGCGGAGCCCCGGGCACGTCCTCCAACGGGGAATCCTCCCGGAAATAACCCTGCCGTCATCTGAGGGGACAGCACGTCCAGCAGGAGAACGGAGAGGGAGAGGGAGGATCCTGACAGGCCCCGCCCCTCACCCAGACCTTCCTGCCATCCCTAACCAGTGTCCAGGACTGACGAGATGAAGTGAGCCTTTCTCTCAGCAGATGTCGGTGCACCCCAGTCCAGGTCGGCCCGGTGATTCCGGAGAGGAGCAGGGGAAAGGTGAGGGCCAGGGAAGGGACATTTCATTGTAAGCCTAGAATAAGAGGATCAAAGTTAGAATTCCTCCAATTCTTTCACGTTATTTCCCTGAGAAGAGATGAACCATTCCAGCTAGTATCCCCACAAGGGCCTGGTGAGGGGGTGGAGATCTTTGTGAGTGAGGGGAACTCAGCCACCAATCAGTTGTCAATGGAAAGAGCCGAGTTCTGAGACTGAAAAGACCCCTATCTCTGCCACTGGCCTGCTGTGTGACCTCAGGAAAGCCGCTTACTCTCTCTGTGCTCCAGTTTCCTTATTGGCTGAGTGCTTAGTACAGTGCCTAATACCCGGCAAGTGCTCACCAGATATCGTTGATTGATTCATACACTGTGGGCAGAGATCCAACCATCCATTATATTGTAAACTCCTCAAAGGCAAGGATATCATTTTTGCTCTCCCTCTCTCTTAGACTGTAAACCTCAGGCAGACCAGATACTGCGTCCAACGTACCTATCCCAGTGCTTGGCATATAGTAGGAGCAAAATGGAGATTCAACGTCAGTTCTCCCTCATACTGAGAATGGGCGCCCTAAAAGGGACCTGATCATCTTGTATCTACCCCAGGACTTAGTATAATGTTTGACACATAGTACGCGCTTAAGAAATACCGCAATTTTTGTTATTATGCTATCTATATCATATATTAATATATATTCTTATTATAGTGCTTATAAAATACTCTAGGTATCTTACTGATTTGCAAATCGTAAGGAAAAGGGGAAGGATTGAGCCTACGGTGAGGGATAGAAATAAGCTGGTCTCTAGGATGAGATCTTATTTTGGGTAGGGAAAACATCTACCAGTTCTGTTGCATTGTCCTCTTCCAAGCGCTAAGTACAGTGCTCTGAACACTGTAAGCACTCAATTAATATATCGACAGATTGAACGTGGGCAGGAAAAGCGTCTAGCAACTCCGTTGTATTCTCCTAGCCACTTAGTTCAGTGATTTGCACACAGTAAGCGCTCAATAAATACAATTGATTGTGGGCAGGGAAGTTGTCTGTCAACCATTTTGTATTGTACTCTCCTAAGTGCTTAGTACAGTGTTCTGAACTGTAAATGCTCAATAATTATCACTGATTGATTAAGGTTGTCTTCTGGTTTAAGACTGGTTTAGAGACAAGGAAGAAGTAATAATTAAGTGTTGACCTGTGGGAAGCATAAGAACAGTATTGACACATTCCCTGCCCACAAAGAGCTGAGACTGATCAATCAATCAATCAATGGCACTTATTGAGCGCTGACTGGTTTGCAGAGCAGTGTTCTCAGCACTTGGGAGAATACCATAGAACAGAGCTGGTAGGCACGTTACCTGATCGCACTTAGAACAGTGCTTTGCACATATTAAGCGCTTAATAAATGCCATAAAAAATTTACGGTCAAAAGGGGGAAACAGACACTAATAAAAGGAAAGGAAAGGGGAGACAGATATAGAAGTATTTACAGCAGAGCAATCCAGAGAGTTGGCTGTGCCATAAAGTAAAACAATATACATGCCAAGGAGGAGTACCAGTCGGTCCATGATGGGTAGAAATGGTGGATGGGTTTGACTGCCGGAGAATTAACTGGGAAAAGCTCATTGAAGGAGAAGGGCTTTGTGTGGGAATTGGAACGTGGGAAGAGCGTGATCAGTCAGGAGGAGCAGCATGTTGGTGTGGATAAACCACGGGTCTGGGAGTCAGAAGGTCATGGGTTCTAATCCCAGCTCCTCTACGTGTCTGCTGCGTGACCTTGGGCAAGTCACTTCACTTCTCTAGGCCTCAGGTACCTCATCTAGAAAATGGAGGTTGAGACTGTGAGCCCTGCGTGAGACCAGCCCGCTTTGCCTGTATCCGCCCCAGCGCTTAGTACAGTGACTCACGCATAGTAAGCGCTTAACACATTCTGAAATTATTATTTGAAGGGGTGCGAGTTCTAAGATGGGGGAACAGCCTGAGAAAGGGGAGAAACGTGGGAGTAATGACAGTGAGGCAGAGCTAGAAGATTGGCAAGGGATGAATTATTCATTCATTCAGTCATATTTATTGAGCGCTTTCTGCGTGCAGAACACTGTACTAAGCGCTTGGTAAGCACAAGTCGGCAACATATGGAGACAAACCTTACCAACAATGGGCTCTAGAAGGGAAAGAATTAAAAGGATATGTTAGGGAACAGAAGGTGAGGCAAATAGATATGAAAGATAAAGGAGCTATTGAATAGGAATAAAGGGATAGGAAGAGATTTGACTAGTTCATCATACTAATATTGATAATAATGGCATTTTTAAGCACATACTACGTGGTAAGCACTGTACTAAGTGCTGGGGTTGATACAAGTTAATCAGGCCTCTCATGAACCTCACAGTCTAAATAGGAGGGAGAACAGGTACTGAATAGCCATTTTGCAAACGTAGGAACTGAGGTCCAGAGAAGTGAAGTGACTTGTCCAAGGTCACATAGCAGGTAAATGGCAGAGCGGGGATAAAATCCAGATCCTCTGATTCCCAGGTCTGAGCTCTTTCCTCTAGGATATGCTGCTTCTCAAATGATGTGGAATTATGTGACTACAATCCTTGCAGATAGTTGCAAGTGGAATACATACCTAGGAGTCAGGAATGGTTTCTGTGCTGGCCTGATCAAAGGCAGGTGAACTGAGGGAGATGAACAACGTGATTAGGTTCTAGCTACCCTAGCGCTTAATGCAGTGCTTGGTACGTAGTAACAACTTAACAAATACCATGAAAACCCCAAAAATCTGAGATTTCCCTCCAACCCAAAGATTTTCTCCTCCTCTGTACAATTTTCGCTGGATCATTCTTGTCCCCATATGAATCTACTTCTCTTTTCTAAATGTCCTTAGATAGTCAATGTCAATTCCCAGAAAATGACCAATGTCACCATGAAGACAGAATTCCTGCTCCTGGGATTCCGGAGGTCGGGGAGCTGCAGCTGGTCCACGACGCGCTGTTCCTCCGAGTCTACCTGGCTGCCTTGACAGGGAACCTCTTCATCGTCGGCGTTACCACCCTCGACCGGCACCTCCACACCCACACGTACTTCTTCCTCAGGAACCTGTCCTTCCTCGACCTTTGCCTCATCTCCGTCATCGTCCTCAAGTACATCCACAGCTCCTTAACCAAGAATAACTCCATCGCCTTCCTAGGCTGCATCGCTCAATTCTTTCTGTGGATCTCGTTTGCGGGTTCTGAGTATTACATCCTCACGGCGATATCCTACGACTGCTATGCAGCCATTTGCCTCCCCTTGCGCTACTAGGTCAATCATAAATACGATTGATTGATTGATTGATCATGGATCGAGAGGCCTGCGGGAATCAATCAATCAATCTTATTTATTGAGCGCTTACTGTGTGCAGAGCACTGTACTAAGCACTTGGGAAGTACAAGTTGGCAACATATAGAGACGGTCCCTACGCAACAGTGGGCTCACAGTCTACAAGATGGGAAGTGGGAGGATGGTCGCCACCTCCTGGCTCGGCGGAGGAGTGTTTGGGGCCTTGTTTTCAGGTTCGACCTTCTCCATGTCCTTCTGCGGCTACAACATCATCCTCCAGTTCTTCTGTGACGTCCCCGCTCTGCTGAAGATCTCCTGCTCCGAGAAACACGTCTCCAAGGACGTGAGCGTGGCCACAGGGGTAGTGGTTGCCGTCGTCGGCATCGTGTTCACCGTCGTCTCCTACATCCGCATTTTCTGGACTACGCCGAGGATGCCAGGCACCGAGGGCTGGGCCAAAGCCTCCATCACCTCGCCCCCTCCTACCTCAGCTCCCTTCTCTCCTTCTACACCCAAGCCCGCATTCTCCGCTCCTCTGCCACTCATCTCCTCACTGTACCTCGTTCTCGCCTATCCCACTGTCCACCCCCTACCCACATCCTCCCCCTGGCCTGGAATGCCCTCCCTCCACACAACCGCCAAGCTAGTTCTCTTCCTCCCTTCAAAGCCCTACTGAGAGCTCACCCCCTCTAGGAGGCCGTCACAGATGGAGCCCCCTTTTTCCTCTCTTCCTCCCCATCCCCCCACCCTACCTCTTTACCCTCCACACAGCAACTGTATATATGTTTGAACAGATTTATTACTCAATTTATTTTACTTGTACATATTTCCTATTCTATTTATTTTGTTAATGATGTGCATCTAGCTTTACTTTTATTTATTCTGATGATTTGACACCTGTCCACATGTTTTGTGTTGTTGTTTGTCTCCCCCTTCCAGAGTATGAGCCTGTTGTTGGGTTGAGACCGTCTCTATATGTTGCCAATTTGTACTTCCCAAGCGCTTAGTACAGTGCTCTGCACACAGTAAGCGCTCAATAAATACGACTGAATGAACGAATGAATGAAAACATCACTGCGAACATGAGCGTGGCCATAGGGATAGTGGTTGCCGTCGTCTTCATCATGTTTATCGTCGTCTCGTACATCCGCATTTTCTGAGGCGTGCTGAGGATGCTGGCCTCCGAGGGACGGGCCAAAGCCTTCTCCACCTGCCTGCCCCATCTCGTCGTCGTCATTAGTTTTTCCTCTACAGTGTCTTCCGCCTACCTCCAAGCACCTTCGGACTCGCCCTCAACGCTGGCTTTTCTCCTGTCTCCGTTCTACACCGTGGTGCCCCCCCACCCTCAACCCCTCATTTACAGCCTGAGGAATAAAGATGTGAAGTCTGCCCTGGGGAGGGTCCTAAATCGTTCACTCTCCCAGCTCCCTCTCTGGCATAAAATATCGTGCCAATGATCCCAGCCGTCGTCAGAGGGACTGGCCACGGATTTGCTCAGATTTACAGTCATCCTCCAGCTCTAAAGACCGAGTCCCTACAGGGAAGGTTTTCCGATGCATGCTGCTGTGGCTGAGAAGGCCTGTCTTCACGATCAGGATTTAGAGGTCTTCCCTCGTTCCCTGTTAGATTTGCATGGGAGAAATGCAAGGTACCCAATAAGCACTCAATAAATACAATCGATTGAATGAATGAATGATTATTTCCGAACTGATCCACTCGTTTCCTAACAACCACCTGCACATGACAGTCCCCTCAGATGCTTAAAAATGAATGCCCTTAGTCTGAATCTCAATCAACCAATCAGTAGCATTTATTGAGTGGTTACTCTGTGCAGAGCACTATACTAAGCTCATAGAAAAGTATGACAGAGTTAGTAGACGTGAGCCCTGCTCTCAGAGAGTTTATAATCTAGTGTTGGACTTAAACACTAAAATAAAATGCAGGTGGGGGAAAAGCAAAACAGTACAATGACACGAATATAAGAATAATGAGGGTGATTGTCGGTATCCAAGCATTTGGGGTGACAGGGAAGTACTGATGTGGTAGTTGGGGCAGGGGCGGGGCAGGCAAAAGGGAGTGTGTGGAAAAGCAACTGGTAATGAAAGAGATGAGAATAAGTCACAGTGAGCAGGTTAAATTGAGAGTAGTAAAGTGTGGTTGTTGGGATGTAGTGGAGGAGGCAGAGGATGAATTGTGGAGAAAGAACCGATGATCAGAAATTCCTGCAGATGGGAATGGACAACCAGTGAGAATTTCACGGGGGTGGAGAGAGAGATATGCAGTTTGATGTTTTAGAAACAATGATACAAACAACAGGGCTTGGTATGAACCAGAGAGATGAGAAACTGGTGGCATGGAGATCGGCGAGGAGGCTGATGCAGTAGTCTAGAGGGGACATGACCAGTGTTTGCACCAGCATAAAGCCAGTTTGGATACAGAGGAGAGGGAAGATTATGGAGATGCTATAGGGGAAGAATTGGGAGGGAACAGGGAAAGAGAAGAGAGAGAGATTGGAAGGAAATTAATCAAGCAGTCATCGAAGAAGGGGACCCCAAACTGAATCCTGAGGGACTCCCAGGGTTACAGGATGGGAGGCCAAGGACGACCCAGCCAGGAGAGTTGGACAAGAACTGGGGGAGGAATGAGGATTCTTTTCCGCTTTCATAACAATAATAATAATAATAACAATAATAATAATAATAATAATAATAATAACGGCATTTTTAAGCGATTACTATGTGCCAAGCACTATTCTACGACCTGAGGGGGGATACAAGGTAATCAGGTTGTCCCACGTGGGGCTCGAAGTCTTCATCCACATTTTACAGATGAGGTAACTGAGGCTCAGAGAAGTTAAGTGACTTGCCTACAGTCACACGGCCGACGAGTGGTGGAGTCGGGATTAGAACCCATGACCTCTGTCTCCCAAGCCCGGGCTCTATCCACTAAGCCACGCTGCTTTTCCTAGCTTCCTCCTTCGGACTTGGCCGATGTCTTCAGGTCAGTGACAGACATTCTAGACTGTGAGCCCACTGTTGGGTAGGGACCGTCTCTATATGTTGCCTACTTGTACTTCCCAAGAGCTTAGTATAGTGCTCTGCATACAGTAAGTGCTCAATAAATACGATTGAATGAATGGATGAATGAATACCAAACTAAACAGCTTTGGCAGGGTGCGGCTGGTAAGCCTGGGACCCCAGCTTCATTATTCTCCTCATGGAGAAGCAGCGTGGCTTAGTGGAAAGAGCCCGGGCTTGGGAGTCAGAGATCATGCATTCTAATCCCAACTCCGCCACTGATCAGCCGAGTGACTTTGAGCAAGTCACTTAACATCTTCTGGGCGTCAGTTACCTCATCTGTAAAATGGTGATGAAGACTGCGAGCCCAACGTGGGACAACCTGATCACCTTGTATGTACCTCAGCGCTTAGAGCAGTGCCTGGCTCTTAGTAAGTGCTTAACAAATACCATCATTATTAATATTATTATTGCGAGTTTCTATTCAGGTCCACCTGTGGAGTGATCATTAGTTCGTTGACGTCATTCTAGGAAGGAGTCCCAGAGTGGAAACCACATGGGAATGGGCAGTTATTTAAGTTGTGAGGGCCGGCACCACGGGGAGACCACGATCCCGGCCTTCCGATTCCCGGACGGTCAGCCGTCTCAGGGAGCCCCGGGCCTGTCATCCCACGGGGAATCCCCCAGGAAATAACCGGGCCGTCGCCTGAGGGGACAGCGCAGCCAGCCGGCGAGCCGAGAGGGGAAGGGAGGATCGTGACAGCTCTCACCCTTTGCCCAGACCTTCCTGTCACCGCCACCCGCGTCCAGAATCGAGGAGATGGAGTGAGCCTCTCTCAGTAGAGTTCGATGCTCTCTAGCATCGGGCCCGGTGACTCCGGAAAGAAGCAGGGGAAAGGTGATGAGCAGGGAAGGGAAATTTCAATATCATCCCAGAAAATAACAGTAATTCTCCTGTTCTTTCTTAATACTAATAATTGTGGTGTTTGTTAAGTGCTTACCATGTGCCCAGCACCATACTCAGTTCTGGAGCAGATATTATATAATCGGATTGGACAGTGTCCCCGTCGTACATGGTGCTCATCTTCTTAAACCTTAGTTTACAGATGAGGGAACCTAAGAACAGAAAATTTAAGTGACTTGCCCGAGGTCGCCCAGCAGGTAAGTGGCAGAGCGGGGATTAAGACCAAGGTCCCCTAGTCTCCCAGGACCGTCCTCTTTCCACTTAGCTGTGCTGCTTCTCCAGTTATTTAGAATTATGTGACCACAATCCTTGCAGACGTTTGCAAACGGAATAGGCTTCTAGGAGTCAGGAATGGTTTCAGTGTCGTCCCGAACAAGGCAGGTTGATTGGACGAGATGAACAACCTGATTAGCTACTATTCATTCATTCATTCAATCGTATTTATTGAGTGCTTACTGTGTACAGAGCACTGTACTAAGAGCTTGGGAAGAACAAGTCGGCAACATCTAGAGACGATCCCTACCCAACAACGGGCTCACAGTACAGAAGAGGGGACAGACAACGAAACAAACCGTTTTGTTTTGTTTCAAAATCGTTAAAATCGTCAGAATAAATAGAATTATAGCTAAATGCACATCATTAACAAAGTCGAATATTAAATATGTACAAGAAAAATGAACATAATAAACCAGTATAAATATATACAAGTGCTGTGGGGAGGGGGAGGAGGAGAGGAAAAATGGGGCTCAGTATGGGAATGCCTCCTGGAGGAGGTAAGTTCTCAGTAAGGCTTTCAAGGGATGAAGAGAGCTAGCTTGGCGGATGTGTGGAGGGAGGGCATTCCGGGCCAGGGGAAGGACGTGGGCCGGGGGCCAACAGTGGGACGGGCGAGAACGAGGCTCAGTGAGGAGGTTAGCGGTGGCAGAGAAGCGGAGGGTGCGGACTCGGCTATAGAGGGAGAGAAGGGTGGTGAGGGAGGAGGGGGCGAGGTGATGGAGAGCCTCGAAGCTGGGTGTGATGAGTTCTATCTACTCCAGTGTTTAGTACAGTGTCTGGTACATAGTGAGTGTGAAAAATCACCATTAAAACACCCGGGATTCCCTCCAATCCAAAGATTTTCTCCTCTTCTGTGCACTTTTCTCTGGAATATTCTCAACCCTATCTTTTCTAAATGTCCTTAGGCAATCAATGTCAATTCCCAGAAAATGACCAATGTCACCGGGAAGACAGAATTTCTGCTCCTGGGATTTTCGGAGGTCCGGGAGCTGCAGCTGGCCCACGCCGCGCTGTTCCTCCTGGTCTATCTGGCGGCCCTGATGGGGAATCTCCTCATCGTCGCCATCACCGTCCTCGACCGGCGCCTCCACACCCCCATGTACTTCTTCCTCAGGAACCTGTCCCTCATCGACCTGTGCTACATCTCCGTCACCGTCCCAAATTCCATCCACAACTCCCTGAAAAACAAGAGATCCATCTCCCTAGTGGGCTGTGCCGTCCAGGTCTTCTCCGTGTCCTGGTTTGCCGGCTCAGAGCTATCCATCCTCACGGTGATGTCCTATGACCGCTATGCCGCCATCTGCCTCCCCCTGAGCTACGAGGTCATCATGAATCGAGGGGCCTGTGTGAAGATGGCCGCCGCCTCCTGGCTCAGCGGGAGCCTGTTTGCAGTAATGTGTTCATCTGGGACGTTCTCCCTGTCCTTCTGCGGATCCATCACTGTCCCCCAGTTCTTCTGTGACGTTCCCCCTCTGCTGAAGATCACCTGCTCCGAGAAGCATATCGCCATCGATGCGACTGTGTTTCTTGGGACAGCCTTAGGTGTCGTCTGCTTCATTTCCATCATCGTCTCATACGTCCGCATCTTCCGGGACGTCCTGAGGATGCCGGCCACTGAGGGCCGGGCCAAAGCCTTCTCCACCTGTCTGCCTCACCTCGGCGTCGTCTCTGTTTTCCTCTCTACAGGGGTATTTGTCTACATTAAGCCGTCCTCAGACTCCTCCTCGATCGTGGATCTACTGGTGTCCGTGTTCTACACGGTGGTGCCCCCCACCCTTAACCCCCTCATCTACAGCCTGAGGAACCGGGAAATGAAGGCCACCATGGGCAGGATCCTAAAAGGGTCAGTCGCCCGGCCTCCGCTCTGGGACAAAATGTCTCCTTCCTTGTGCAAATCATCTCACCCTACCACTTAACCAACGAATTGCTCTTGGACCTAGCCAGATACTTAGCTGTCCTACAGGGTTCACAGAAAACGCTGGACATCGAAGAATTGTCAAAGTCCGGAGGGAGGCAGCTTAAACTGAAGAAGAACTGACAATCCAATTTTGGGGAGGCATCATGGCTTAAAGGAAGGGGAGTCCCTGTAGACTGTTAACTCCCTGTGTACAGGGAATGCATTTAGCAACTCTGTTTTTACCAAACTCTCCCATGTATTTAGTTCACGAAAACCAGTTTGTGGGGCGGTTCTAATCCCCTCTCTACCACTTATCTTCTGTGTGACTTTGGGTGAGTCTGTTAACTTCTCCGTGCCTCAGTTACCTCATCTGTAAAATGGGGAATAAGACCGTGAGCCCCAAGTGGGACGACTCGATTACCTTGTATCTACCCCAGTGCTTAGAACAGAGCTTAGTACATTGCAAGCGTTTAACAAATACCGTATTTTTTAAATCTTATCATGGCCTAAAGGAATAGGAATCGCTCTAGCTGTAAACTCAATGTGGGCAGGGAACGTGCCTAACAACTCTGCTATATTGAACTTTTCCAAGTGCTTAGTACGGTGCTGGGTCCAGAATAAGTGCTCAATAAATAGGACTGATTGCTAGACTGATTGATTGAGGCTTGAGTTCCGATGCCAGCTCTGCTACTAGCCTGCTGTGTGACCTGGGGGCAGTGGCTTAACATCCCTAGGATCTCTCTTCCTCTTACACTCTGAGCCCCTGTGGGACAGATATTGTGTCTGAACTGATTCCTTAGTTTTTACTCCAGCAAGTAGAACAATTTAGGCACACAACTTCTTAATAAATACGATAATGATATCATTATTAGTAATGACTATGAAAATATAATGATACGCTCTTTAGCATAACTCTGGGGGTGGGAATGTAAGTTGGAAAATGGGAGGTGGTAGGGGAGAAGGAAAGAAAGGATGACTGCAGCTCCATCTGTCTTGTCAAATCCGTCCTCTCTCAGCAATCCATCTTTCATTCCATCCATTCATCTATCCATCCATCCATCCATCCGGAGCACGGCCTTGGGAGTCGGAGGTCGCAGGTTCTAATCCAAGTTCTGCTACTTGTCTGCTATGTGACCTTAGGCAAGTCACTTCACTACTCCGGGCCTCAATTCCCTCATCTGTAAAATGGGGAATGAGACTGTGAGCCCCATATGTGACAGGAACTATGTCCAACATGATTACTCCAGTACTAGGAACGGTGCTTGGCACATAGTAAGCGCTTAACAAAGACCATAAGTATTACTATTATTATTATCAATCGTATTTATTGACCACATCCTAGGTGCAGAGCACAGTAGTAAGCTCTCAGGAGAGTTGAAAACAGATAAAATTGCATTGTTCCTGCTCTCCAGGAGATTATGATCTAATGGGCGAGCCAGACAAGCAACAGATTACGTAGAGGAGGAAGGAGAGAAGGGAGAGGTGAGAAAGAGGATGAACGCTTGAATCAAGAGTATTGTTTATATTGTCAGTATGAGTACAGCTTCAACGGATTTGCGATCGGGGCAAGTCAGAAGAAGCAACGTGGCTTAGTGTGTAGAGCGAAGGCCTGGGATTCAAACGGACATGGGTTCTGATCCCGGTTCCACCACATGTCTGCTGTGTGACCTTGGGCAGGGTCATTTAGCTTCTCCCTGCCTCAGTTCCCTCATCTATAAAACGGGGATTGAGATGTGAGCCCCAGCGGGGACATGGACTCTGTCCAATCTGATTAGCTTGGAACTACTCCAGCACTTAGTATATTGCCTGATATACAGTAAGCGCTTCAAAAAGGCCAGCTGAAAAAGTTACAGTGGGATGATTGACTGACAGATTGAGTGTTTTAGGTTGTGAACTATACAAAGATGAAACCATTCACAGTGGCTAAAGACAGTCAATGAAAACAGGAACCGTTGGGAAGCTGAGATGGAGACGCCACTCTCTCCGCAGGAACCCCGAGGGCCGGCACCATCGCTGACGGTGCAGGGACCAGAACCTCTTCTGGCAGGAGTCTCAGCAACCATATGACCAGAGGGTACTTGGCTTGTCCAGGCCACTAGGTCCCTCGGCAGGGCCCCGAGCCATCCTCCAGGGATTACCTCCGGAGCAGTTCCTGCTTTATCTACAGGAACGGGGGCCCGTCTGGAGAGCTTGTCAGGGTCTAAGGCAGAGCAGAGACGAATAGAGGGCTCCCCTCTGTTCCTTACTGGTTGACTGAACCCAGGAGTCTGAGGGGAAAGAGGGAACCAGCCTAGTCTTGCAGAGGTCAGCGGCCCCCAGCCCCACGTTGCCCCAGTGAGCGTGACCGGGGATTAGTGGGATGGAGGGGCGGGGGGACGAGGATGAGGACGGAAGAGATAGAGCCAGTCTGGGGCCGAAGTTGAGGTTTGGAGCAGGGCCGCGGCCCCCAATGGAGCAGGGGTGCTAGCAGGAGGGGACGTGATTTCCAGTTCAGTAAACCCCAACCCTCACATCCCTCTCCTCCTTCCTCCTCAAACCAAGCTACCATGCCAACTACCCGCTTGGCTACAGTGCTCCAGGACGGTGTCAGCACTATGGACAGTCACTTTGGCCTTCAGTATGTCCCAGAATCCCTTGCAGAGCGTCAATGACAGGCAGGGCTGAGAGAGCGTGGCCAGCTTTGGACAGCGACTGGCACTATCAGCAATTCCTCCCTGTAAGAGGTCTTCCCAAATACTGGGAGAAGACAAATCGTGGGAAAGGTCGTAATCCATGCCCTCAAGAACTTTCCAGCCTACTGGGCTAGGTTGACACGATATAATTTATTATCGATCGATTAATCTTGAATCATATTTATTCAGCGCTTATTGTGTGCACTAAGCACTTAGAGAGTAATAGCAATAATAGTAGTACTTGTTAAGCTCTTACTCTGTCCCAAGCACTGTCCTAAGCAATGGGGCAGATACAAGTTAAACAGGTTTGTCACAGTGCTTGTTCCACATGGGGCTCACAGTCATAACCCTCATTTTGCAGATGAGGTAACTGAGGTTCAGAGAAGTTAAATGACTTGCCCATGGTCACACAGCAGACGTGAGGCAGAGCTGGAATTAGAATCCAGGTCCTTCTAACTCCCAAGCCCATGCTCTATCCACTTTAGAACACCATTACAGACACATTCCCTGACCCTTCTAGAAGGAAAGAAAGAATGGAAAGATGAATATGCAATTATTGGGTTCCATTTTACAGATGAGGAAACTGAGGCCCGGAGAAGTGAAGCGACTTGTCCAAGGTCCCACAGAAGCAAAGGGACAGAGGCAGGATTAGAACCCAAGTCCACTGACTCCCGCTAAACTATGTTTTGAAGAGTATAATAGAATGGAGCTGATTCCCTCCCAACATCTGCCAAGCTAGCTCTCTTCCTCCCTTCAAGGCCCTACTGAGAGCTCACCTCCTCCAGGAGGACTTCCCAGAGTGAGCCCCCTCCTTCCTCTCCCCCCTCCATCCCCACATCTTACCTCCTTCCCTTCCCCACAGAACTTGTATATATGTATATATGTTTGTACATATTTCTTACTCTATTTATTTAACTTGTACATATCTATTCTATTTATTTTATTTTGCAAATATGTTTTGTTTTCTTGTCTGTCTCCCCTTCCTAGACTGTGAGCCCACTGTAGGGTAGGGGCCGTCTCTATATGTTGCCAACTTGTACTTCCCAAGCGCTTAGTACAGTGCTCTGCACACAGTAAGCGCTCAATAAATATGATTGATTGATTGATTGCTTGATTGATAAACGTGTATGCTCCCCTCAAGGAGCTCACACTCAAGAGAACTCCTGGGCCCATGCTTTTTCCACTAATTGAGGATGGAAATGAGTTGATTCCCACTTGGGTTAGGTGAAGTGGGATTAGAGTGCTGGGCAATGAATCGGGGAAGCTGATTGGAGGAAGAGGGGATTTTAACAGTGCTCAGAATTCGTAAAGAACTGTGCTGTCTTTGATTTTGAGTAGATAAGGGAGGGAGTTCCAGGCTAGGATGGAAACGGAGGGATCGATCATAAGTAACTACTAGAGAGTTGCTTTGAGAGCTGAGAAGACGTGTTGAACGATGGAAAGGGGGTGAAGTGCAATCATAGAGCAGAGAGCCTTCAAGCTGATTGTGAGTTTTTGTTGCTTGTGAAAAGACACAACTTGTCCTGAGGGGAGGTTGAGGAGAGGAGAGATGTAGGCTGAGCGATGCTTTCGGAATGGACTAAATGAGATATGTTTGTGTTTGTGTGTGTACGCGTGGGAATGTAGATACGTCATCAAATGGAATCAGCTTGGTGTATATGTGGGTTTCATTTTTGTTATTTGTTTTATAATATCATTAGGTGCTTATTATATGCCAGGTACTGTACTAAGCACTGGGGTGGGTACACGCTTATCAGGTTGGACACAGTCCATGCCCCACACGGTGCTTTCAGTCAAAATTCCCAATTTACAGATGAGGTAACAGAGGCACAGAGAACGTAAGCGACTGGCCCCAGGTCATACAGCGGACAAGGGGAGCAGACAGGGTTAGAATACAGGTCCTTCTGTCTACCAGGCTCATTCTCTCTCCACTAAATGGATGAATTTATGTATAAAGGCCCTTCTTGTTTGACTCTAAAACCACCGAAATAATTTCACTCCAGTCATGTTCATATCTTTATGTTCTCTGACATCTCCTATCCGCTATTCATTTTAGTTTCACTCTCCTCAACGAAAAACAATACTCTTCACATTTTTAAGTGCTTACTATGTTCCAAGCAAAGTATTAAGTGCTGGGGGAGATTCAGGACCATCTGGCAGAACACAGTCTGTGTCTCACGAGGGACTCACAGACCAAGTAGGAGGGAAAACAGGTATCAAATCTTCTTTTTACAATTGTAAAAACTGAGGTGTAGAGAAATTAAGTCACTTTCTCATCGCTTTGCAGCCGAGAACTGGTAGAGGTGGGATTAGAACCCCGGTCCTCTGACTCCCAGGCCTGTGTTCTTCCCAATAGCACCCTGCTTCTACACAGTTAGAAGTTTGGTGCTTCCAATAGAATGGAAACTCCCTGGGGGCAGTGACTATATGTATTAATACCACGTCCTCTGTACGTTCTCAATAAACAGAACCGATTGACTTAGTCTTATTCCTTCACCCCCAACATCAATGTCTCTGAATTGAAGTCTTCCCTCATCCTGTGGAGGGAGTCGACATCTTTCCCCAGAATTGTTCAGTTTCTCCACCGTGAACTCAGAGATCATTTTGAAATCAATAACTGTCTCCTCTCCATAGTGAATCACCAGCAATATCCTTCAATTCTTTCACTCATCCCATCAGTGGACTCTAACTTTGGCTCTTTCCTCATCACATGCACAAAGTCAGTGCTGTCTCCCCAAAATGCCCAACGACTCCACAGTGATGGAGTTCCTGCTCCTGCTCCTGGGATTCTCGGAGGGCCGGGAGCTGCAGCTGGTCTACTCTGCAATGTTCCTCCTGGTCTACTTGGCGGCCCTGATGGGAAATCGACTCATCGTCGCCGTCACCGCCCTCGATCGGCGCCTCCAAACCCCCATGTACTTCTTCCTTAGGAATCTGTCCGTCCTCGACCTCTGGTACATCTCCGTCACCGTCCTCAAGTCTGTCGTCATCTCCCAGTTTGATCGTAGAGCCATCTCCCTCCTGGGCTGTGCCGCCCAGGTCTTTTTGCTGGTTCTGTTTGGTGGTTCAGAGTTGTTCCTCCTCAGGGCATTGTCCTATGACCGCTACGCTGCCATTTGCCGCACCCTGCGCTATGAGCTCATCATGAACAACACGGCCTGTGGAAAAATGGTGGCCGCCTCCTGGCTCAGCGGGGTGCTGTTTGGGGTCTTGTAGTCAGCTTCGGCTTTCTCCCTGAGCTTCTGTAGGTCCAACATCGTCCAGCAGTTCTTCTGTGACGTCCCTTCCCCGCTGAAGATCTCTTGCTCCGAGGACCATGTCGCCACGGATGTGAGCATCACTGGTGGGCTAGTTTTTGGTGTCATCTGCTTCGTCTTCATCGTCATCTCCTACGTGCGCATTTTCCGGGACGTGCTGAGGATGCCAGACGCTGAGAGCCGGGCCAAAGCCTTCTCCACCTGCCTGCCTCACCTTGCCATCGTCACCATCTTCCTCACGGCTGGAGCGGTTGACTATAAGTCCGAGTCAGACTCACCTTCGACCCTGGACCTGCTGTTGTCCGTATTCTACATCGTGGTGCCCCCCCCCCCCCCACTGAAGCCCCTCATCTGTCCCTAAGGAACATAGACATCAAGGTCGCCCTGGGGAGCATCATCATCAATCGCATTTATTGAGCGCTATCCCTCCTCCCGCCTCTAAGGGGCGAAATGTCTGTTTCCTTTTGCTGACTGTTCCCTTCCTCATCAGGGTTCTGACCATGGAGGTAGCCATATAAAGAGCTGTCCAAAGAGAAAGTCCAGCGTCTGAGGATATATCAATGTCTGGGACAGAGGTTGATAAGACGTGTGTGACTGTAAACCCGGTGTGGGGAGGGATTGTCTCTCTTTATTCTGAATGGTACTTTCCAAGCGCTTAGTACGGTGCTCTGCACACGGAAATCACTCAATAAATACGATGGAATGAATGAATGAATGAATGAGAAGTGATTGTTTGGGCGGTATCATGGCTTTGTGGAATGAGCATGTGGCTGGGAGTCATAAGATTTGAAAGGTCTGCCAGATTTTGCCCCCAGCCTGCTGTATGACCTTGGTTCAACTATGTAATCTCTCTGGGTCTCGCTGTAAAATCGGGCTTCAATATGTTTACTCTATTTCTCTTACAATCTGAGCCCCCATGGGTCAGGAAACGTGTTGATTTGATTCGTTTGTTTCTACTCCAGCACTTGGCAGTCTTCTGTAAATAAATTATTCATAAATTCAATAATGATAATGTTGATACTGCTATTGATAATAACAATAATTCTATGAATTTTAAGATCACTCTTGGTAGTTATGAAAATCAGAAAATCGGAGGGTGACAAGGGAGAAGGGACGAAATCATGGAAACTTTTCCCCACATTTGCCTGTTTACTTGTTTTGATGCCTGTCTCCCCACTTCTAGACTGGGAGCCCGTTGTGGGAAGGGATTATCTCTATTTGTCGCTGAATTGTACTTTCCAAGCACAAAGAACATTGCTCTGCAGCACCATAAGCGATCAATAAATGTGATGGAATCAATGAACGAATGATTTTGACTGATCAAATCCTGGCCTCGAATTCATTCATTCAATCGTATTTATTGAGCGCTTCCTGTGTGCAGAGCACCGTACTAAGCGTTTGAGAAGCACAAGTTGGCCACGTATAGAGACGGTCCCTATGCAACAACGGGCTCACAGTCTAGTAAGGGAAGAAATACACCAAACAAGACATGAGGACAGGTGTCAATCCGTCAGAATAAATGCAATTAAAGCTAAATGCACATCATTAACAAAATAAATAGAATAATAAATGGGTAGAAGTAAAGTAAATAGAGTAATAAATCTGTACACACATATATGCACGTGTTGTGGGGAGGGGAAGGAGGTAGGGTGGGGGGATGGGAAGGAGGCGAGGAAAAAGGGGGCTCAGTCTTGGAAGGCCTCGTGGAGGAGGTGACCTCTCAGTCGGGCTATGAACGGAGGAAAAGAACTAGCTTGGCGGATGTGCAGAGGGAGGGCATTCCAGGACAAGGGGAGGACGTGGGCCGGGGGTCGAAGGCGGGACAGGTGAGAACGAAGCACAGTGAGGAGTTTAGCAGCAGAGAAGTGCAGAGTGTGGGCTGGGCTGTAGAAGGAGCGACGGGAGGTGAGGTAGGAGGGGACGAGGTGATGGAGAGCCTAGAGTGAGGAGTTTTTGCTTGATTCGTAGGTTGAAAGGCAGCAACTCGAGATTTTTGAGGAGGGGAATAAGATGCCCAGAGCCTTTCTGCACAAAGATGATCCGGGCAGCAGCGTGAAGTACAGACTGCAGTGGGGAGAGGCAGGAGGATGAGAGATCAGAGAGGAGGCCGACGCAGTAATCCAGTCAGGATAAGAAGAGAGATGGAACCAGCAAGGAAGCGGTTTGGATAGAGAAGAAATGGCGGATCTTGGCGATGTTGCGGAGGTAAGACCGGCAGGTTTTTGTGACAGAGTGGATGTGAGGGGTGAACGAGAGAGCGAAGTCGAGGATGACACCGCGGTTGCGGGCTTGTGAGATGGGAAGGATGGTAGTGCCGTCTACAGTGACGGGAAAGTCAAAGTCAGGGAGAGGGCTGGATTTGGCAGGGAAGATAAGGAGTTCAGTCTTAGACATATTGAGTTTTAGATGGCGGGCAGACATCCAGATGGAGAAGTCCTGAAGGCAGGAGGAGACACGAGCCTGAAGAGAGGGAGAGAGAACAGGGACAGAGATGTAGATTTGATTGTCATCAGCCTAGAGATGATAGTTCTATCTGTCAGTTTACCCATCTGTCTGTCAATTTATCCATCCATCCATCCATCAATCCATACCCATCCGCCTATCTATAATAATAGTGGTATTTGCTAAACGCTATCTATGTGCCAGGTATTGTACTACCTGCTGGGGAAGATACAAGCTAATCAGGTGTTACACAGTCCCTATCCCACAAGATGCTCGCGGTGCCAGTTCTCATTATACAGATGCGATAACTGAGGCACAGAGAAGTGAAGTGCCTTGCAGATAATCCACCCATCCATCCATCCACCTGTCCACCCATCTACCCACCCAATCTTCCATCCATTCAACCATCCAACAACCCATCCATGCATCCATCTATCAATTCATCCATCCATCAATCAATGATATTTGTTGAATGAATCCTGTGTGTAAAGTACTGTAGTGAACTCCTCAGAGAGATCAAAATAAATTAAACACCATCCCTGCTTTACAAGAGATTCAAATGTAACAGGGGAGATAGACACAGAATTAATTATTTAATGAGAGGATGAAGAATAAAATGGAAAGAATGGTAAATAGATGACTATGTGCTTCAAGAGTAAATTTTATAAAACCCACTATGTACAAAACTT
Source organism: Tachyglossus aculeatus (assembly GCF_015852505.1). NCBI lineage: Eukaryota > Metazoa > Chordata > Mammalia > Monotremata > Tachyglossidae > Tachyglossus > Tachyglossus aculeatus. The sequence goes on from NW_024045094.1 coordinate 1,203,625, forward strand.
CAATAGTCGGTGTGAGTGCAAAAATGGAGAAGTAGTCTAAGATGTTGATTGGTAGTTGGGAGAAGATGACTTAGGGAGGAGAAAAATGAACCTTGCGAGGCATCCTGGAAGTGGCGGGATGATGGAGGGGCTTTGAAGATGGAGAAAGCTGTGCTCTGATGGACTGGAAGGTGGGGAGGAGGAAATGTGGGCTGACCGATTATTTCTCCATTTTCCATCACCGAGATATTTCGAAAGGGGACAGAGCCATTCAGAGGAGAGAATGCAATGCCCGCCTCACCCCAGTGTGGTACAGTGTCTCAACTCTGAGATAGAAGAGGCTGACCCTTAGGCCTTCTACTAGACATATTCCTTCTGAAACCAGGGAATTTCCCATCGTGTCCACTCACCCAGTATCGGTGATTCCTATGTGATGATGATGATTAGGAACCGGTGATTCCTACTATGTGTCAAGCACTGTTCTAAGCGCTGGGGTAGATACAAGCTAATCAGGTTGTACAGCTTGGGGTTTACAGTCTTAATCCCCATTTTTCAGATGTGGTAACATAGGCCCAGAGAAGTTAAGTGGCTTGCCCAAAGTCACACAACAGACAAGTGGCGGAGGTAGGATAGAACGCACATCCTCTGACTCTCAAGCCCGGGCTCTTGCCACTAAGTTATGCTGCTTCTCAAGTTCCTTCTCTGGGTTGATCCCCCATGTCAGCCCGCGGGAGGGATTTAGGATAGATTTAGAGTAATTTCTCATTCTCTCTAGATTTGCAATCAGAAGACGTCAGAAAATACAACTGATTAAGTGACGGATTGATTGCTTGAGGTCATGAACAAGATGAAACTCAGAGAAGCAGCGTTGCCTAGTCGATAGAGCGTGAACCTGGGAGTCAGAATGACCTGGGCTCTAATATTGTCTCTGCTACCCTTCTCCTGTGAGACCTAGGGCATGTCTCTTCATTTATCTGGGCTTCAGTTACCTAGTCTGGAAAATGGGGATTGGGACTGTGAGCCCCATGTGGGACAGGGACTATGTCCAACCTGATTAGCTTGTATCGAGTCCCAGGACTTAGTACAGTGCCTGGCACATAGTAGGCACTTAACAGGTACCACTGAAGAGAAATGAAAGAAGCTGAAGCGCCCACCCATTGGCCCAAGTGGCCACTAAGAGGGGGACCCGTTTGGGTGCCGTTGTCAGGAAAACCCTGCGGATAAGTGCCATCACTGGATCCTCATCTCTTTGGGGACTCAAAGACTGTGGGGACGGGCTGCCGTGACCCGGTCCTCCGGGGACCCCCCTCAGTACATTGGTGACTTTATCTAAGGGGACAGGGGCCTTTCTGGAAAGCGCATCTCAGTGTTCACGGGAGAGCAGAGAGGGGCTAATGGCTCCTCGCCGTCCCTCCGTGGCCGCTGCATCCAGGAGTCCGAAGAGAGAGGGGGGACCAGACCAGCCCAGAGCGGGTCAGGTGTCACCCAGCCCCACGCTGGCCCAGTGAGAGTGAAAGAAGTTGCGGAGGGGCGGGGAGGAAGCATCAGGCTAATCGATGTAAGTGTGAGGGTCACTCTGGGAAGACGTTCATACCCGGGGTCCAGGGTAGAGTTGGAACCAGGACTGCTTCCACAAGCAGAGAGAACACATTTGTCCTTACGGTAGCCCCCTGGCCCCCTCCATCCACATCCCAAACCCCAGCTACTGTGGCTGCCTGGATAAGGTGTTATGGGATGGCATCAGCCCCGGGACGTGGTGACTTCAACAATCCGTGTAGGGACAAGAGGATATGACTGAGACTGCACCATACAGATGCTTCATCACCAATTCCTCATCACAGGCCTTCCCCCCACCAATCTTGGTCAGATTCAACAGAGAAGCAATGAGGCCTAGCAGGTAGAGCGTGGGCTGGGAGTCAGAGGCCTTGCGTTTTAACAACGGCTCTCCCTCTTTTTAATTTTTCTAATGGTATTTGTTATGTGCTTACTATATGTCAAGCATTGTTCAAAGCACTGGGCAGGTTGATCAGGTTAGAAACAATCCCTGTACCTCATGGAGCTCACAGTCTGAGCAGGAGGGAGAACAGGAGAAGTGAGGCACAGAGAAGATAAGTGATATGCCCAAGGTCACATAGCAAGCATTGGCAGAGCTGGAATTAGAACCCAGGCTCGTCCTCTTTCCACTGGGCCAGGCTGCTTCTCTTCTTGATGATTTGGGGCAAGTCACTTCGCTTTTTGGGGCCTCCGTTACCTCATCTGTACAATGGGGATTAAGATTGGGAACCTCAGGTAGCACAACCTGATTACCTTCTATCTCCCCCAGTGCATAGAACAGTGCTTGGCACATAGGAAGCGCTTAATACATACTACCGTTATCATTAGTAGCGCTTGATAATTATATTTTTGCATGCTTAATGTGTGCTGAGCACTAAACTGAGTGCTGAGCAGAGCACCCAATAAAAGAGTTGGTACACATGTTCCATGTCTACAAGGAGCTCACCATCTAGGGGGGAAGAAGACATTAATCAGTCAACCAATCGGAGACATTTATTGAGCACTTACTGTGTGCAGAGCACTGTACTAAATGCTTGGAGCAATACAATATAAAAGAGTTGGTAGACATGTTTCCTCAAGGAGCTTACAATCTAGAGTAATCAACTGTACCTTCAGTATCAATATCCTGAGGGTCTGCAGATGCCTTAAGTCTGGAGATGGTCACTGACTAATGGTGGGAAGAAGAGAATTAGCTAAATCCACCTCGAGAAGGTGGAATTCCAGAGGGTTTTCGAAGGTGGGATATCTTCGGGCTGGAGAATTGAAAATGGTGGATTACTAGGTCAAAAGAAGGCTGGGAGCCAGAGGTGGGAGGAGGAAGTGTCGAAAATGAGTCACGATAAGAAGGTTCTCTTTGGAGGGTTGGTTGAAGAGAGCTGATAATGAGGAGAAGAGGTAGAGCAGGTGGATGGCACTGAAGTCAGTGAAATCAACCCAACTACAGTCCGTTATTACTCTAGACTGTACGATCGTTTTGGGCAGGGACTATGACTGTTTATTATTCTATTGTACTCTCCCCAGCATTTAGTACAGTGCTCAATAACTACGACTAAATGAATTCATTTTCCACCTTGCAAGAGCTGATGCAATCAGTTTCCCTGTGCTAGAAGCTGTGTGTGTATCTGTGTGCATGTAAAGTATTGGGAAGTGGAAACAGCGAACATGTTCAGGTAGTGGGGAGAACTGAAGACAAAGATAGAAAAAGATCGACCTCTAGACAGTAAACTCGATATGGGCAAGGAATGTGCCTATCAACTCTGTTGGGGTGGCAGAGGGGAGGCAATTTCAGGAACTCCCTTTAAATCAACCAAAATAACGTGAAAATCTGGATCTTTCCTTATCCCTGCTGGATAAGGAACTCAAAGATTATTTTGAATTCAATAACTGTCTTCTCTCCATGGAGAATCACCAGCAAATGTCCTGTCAGTTTCTTCACTCATCCCATCAATGGATTCTATCTTTGACGCTTCCCTCATCCACTGCAGAAAGTCAATGGTGCCTCCCAAAAATGTCCAACGTCTCCACGGTGACGGGATTCCTCCTACTGGGTTTCTCGGAAGTCCGGGAGTTGCTGCTGGTCTAGACCGCGCTGTTCCTTCTGGTCTACCTGGTGGCCCTGACTGGGAATCTCCTCATATCGTCACCGTCACTGCCCTCGACCGGCGCCTCCACATCCCCATGTACTTCTTCCTCAGGAACATGTCCGTTCTCGACCTCTGCCTCATCTCCGTCACAAACACCCCCCAAATCCGTCACCACCTCCTTGACTAATAACAACTCCATCTCCTTCCTGGGCTGTGTGGCTCAGATCTTATTGGTGATCTTGTTTGCCGCTTCGGAGTATTTTGTCCTCTCGGCGCTGTCCTACGACTGCTACGCCGCTATCTGCCACGCCCTGCGCTACGAGGCCATCATGGACCAAGGGGCCTGTAAGAAGATGGCCGCCACCTCCTAGCTCAGCGGAGGATTGTTAGGGGTCCTATTTTCAGCTTCAACCTTCTCCCTGTCCTTCTGCGGGTCCATCGGGGTCCAGCAGTTCTTCTGAGACGTCCCCTCCCTACCGAAGTTCTCCTGCTCCGAGGACCACATCGCCATCGATATAAGCGTGACCGTTGGGATAGCGTTAGCAGTTGTCTGCTTCGTCCCTGTCGTCATCTCGTATGTGAGCATCTTCCGGATTGTACTGAGGATGCCGGCTGCCGAGGGCCGGGCCAAAGCCTTCTCCACATGCCTGTCTCACGTCGGCGTCATCACTCTGTTCATCATGACTGGTTTCTGTGCTTACCTGAAGCTCTGTCAGGTTCCCTCTCGGCGCTGAACCTGTTGGTGTCCGTGTTCAACACTGTGGTTCCCCCACCCTGAACCCCCTCATCTACAGCCTGAGGAACCGAGACATGAAGGCCTCCATCGGGAGAGTCATAAAGGGGAGATTACCCCACCCTTTTCTCTGGAAAAAAACTGTCTCCTTGTGTTGATATTGGCATCACTCACCTCAATAAGACGACTTACAGAGGGGTGCACGTGAACAGTTGTCTTTTCTGGATGAAAGGAGGCATTCTCAGGTTCCAGAGGGACGTCTGATAAGATCAGTGTGTGATGGACAATCCCCCTTCAGAGGATATTGCGCTGGGGTCGATACAAGATAACAGATTGGACCAGGTTTATATCCCACAGGGGGCTCAGTCCTCATCCCGATTTTATGAAAAAGGGAACGGAAACCACAGAGAAGTGAAGTGACTTGTCCAAGGTCCCACAGTAGACAAGTGGTGGAGCCGGGATCATCACCTAGGTCCTTCTGACTCCCAGGCCTGAGCTCTATCCACTTGTCCACGCTGCTTCTCTTGGGTAAATCACTTAATCTTCATAACTTACAAAAGTATTTTTTTCCTTCCCAGACCACTGAAACTCTCCAAAATCAATCAGTCTCACGTGATGTGGAAAAATTCCCTCCTTGTGTTGCATTCCTTAATATCGATGCCTTCTTCGGAATAAAATTTATCTGTCCGAATTGCTACTTTTCCTTTCTGAGAGTGAACGTTTTATCAGTGCTGTGACTTGTGAAGTAGCGTGATCTAGTGAAAACAGCATGGGCCTAAGATCCATTCATTCATTCAATCAATCGTTTTATTGAGGACTTACTGTGTGCAGAGCACTGTCAGAGTGCTTGGGAAGCAGCGTGACTCCGTGGAAAGAGCATGGGCTTGGGAGTCAGAGGTCTGCCACATGTCTGCTGTGTGACCTTGGGCAAGTCACTTAACTTCTCTGAGCCTCAGTTACCTCATCTGTAAAATGGAGATTAAGACTGAGCCCCACGTGGGACAACCTGATCACCTTGTATCACCCTCCAGCGCTTAGAACAATGTTTTGCTCATAGTAAGTGCTTAACAATTGCCATTATTATTATTATTATTATTATTATTATTATTATTATTATTATTATTATTATTCAAACTGTCAAGGCTGTGCCACAGTGCCAAAACCCAGCAGGTGGCTGCCTGTTAGCCATGGTTCAGCAGTGGATAATAATGATAATTATTATTATTTGTATTTGTTCTGCTCTTACTATGTTACCGGCACTGTACAAAGCACTGGGGTGGATACAAGCCAATCAGGCTGGAGGCGCTTCTGATGGCTGGGGTCACTGCAGTGGACAACGCACCCCTCCTGCAAGCCCACTTCTCGGTCGGGGGACGCGGCCCTGTTTGGAACCCCAACATAGTTCCTGAGTGTGAACATCTCCCCAGACTGACTTCGACTCTTCCATCCACCTCCTTGTCTTTCCTATCCCCTCGCCCCCCTCCACCAAAGTCCCTCTCACTGGGCAACGTGGGTCTGAGAGGCCCTGACCTCCAATCGCCCCTTGGTCTTCTGGGTGGGGCTGATAATGAAGTCTCCAAAAAGCTGGCTACTGCACTTGGCACACAAGATGTGCTCGATAAATTGCGGTGATGGACTACTGGATGGATGAATGGATAGATGGTTGGATGAGAAGAGATGGATCTGAGCAGTTGGATGGGATCTGTATCCATCTTTTACTCTCCTTCTTCCAACGGTCGTACCCTAAGAGTGCACCATATTCTTCACCTCTTCAAAGCTTTTCTGAAGGACGTCTCCTCCAAGAGGCCTTCCCTAACTAAGCCCTCTTTTCCTTTTCTTCCACTCGCTTCTCTGTCGCCCTGACTTACTGTCTTTATTCATCCCCCTGTGTAATGGATTGATTAGGGTTGTTTACAACTCCTGCGAAGGATGATTACGACTTCTACACCTATTTCTTGTTAGGGGTTAAAGGACGGTTGATTAGTCACGTAGGTGAAAGTATTGTAAAAAATGGATGTCCTTGCTCTTGAGGCTCACCCCGCACCGGGAGCCTGGCCAGTGCCTTGGAGCGGGGCGGACCCTTTGGAACAACGGCCCTTGTGTCAACACGGATACAAAAAATAACCAAAGCTTGTGTAAACTAAGTTAGATAAGCTGTTTGTCTCGGACTATAAAACTGGCAAAGTCCCTGAACTCACTCGAAGCCTCACCTGGGAATGGACGCACTGCTCAGGGATTTTCCCGTTTCTAGACACCCCGGGTGAGCTGTCCCGGGGCTTCCCAGCTGAAGTGTTGATCTGGATGTAGCAGATGAATTAGGATCGGTGATGTATGAACCCCTTTGACTTTCCAGATTCTAGAAACTCCAGGTGAACTGTTGTTGATCTGGATGTAGCAGATGAATTAGGATCGGTGATGCATGAACCCCTTTCTTGTTCTTGTTCTTTATAATTTGTTATGGATTAGTATTTTGTGCTTTGCTTATTGATTATAATTTGTTATGGATTAGTATTTAGTGCTTTGCTTATTGATTATAACAAAGACTTTAATCTTAATAAAAGGCTCCAGCTGTTTCTGCTTCCCAAAATCTTCTCTGCTTCCTCAGGCAAAACACCCTGCCGGCCCCACATCATTTATGCCCAAATCCATAATGCCTGCTCCCACTCCAGAGTGTAAGCTCATTGTGGGAAGAGAATGGGTCTGTTATATTGTTATACTATACTCTCCCAAGTGCTTAGTGCAGTGTTCTGCAGACCATAAGGACTCAGTAAATACGATTGACTGACTCCTAAATTATTTTTATTAATCATGATCATCTTCAGTCAAAAGAATTTAGTGAGCACTTATTATGTGCATAGCACTCTATTAAAATCTTGGGAGAGTACAATACAACAAAATCAACCAGCACGTTCCCTGTCCATAACAGACTAGCAGTCTAGAGAACGCAGCGTGGCTCAGTGGAAAGAGCACGGGTTTGGGAGTTAGAGGTCATGGTTTCTAATCCCGGCTCTGCCACTTGTCGGTTGTGGGACTTTGGGCAAGTCACTTAACTTCTCTGTGCCTCAATTACCACATCTGTAAAATGGGGATTAAGACTGTGAGCCCCACGTGGGACAGGGGACTGTGTCCAACACGTTTTGCTTGTATCCACTCCAGTGCTTAGTACACTGCCTGGCACAAAGAAAGTGCTTAACAAACATAATAATAATAATGAAAATTATTATTATTATTATCAATGTACCTGGAAGATACCCAAGAAAGCAATTACAAGATCCCTCTAAATATACTGTTGCAAGATTCTGCAGTGGGTAGCTGCATCTAACCCAGGAAGTATAAATTCATGCGTTCCTGATTATAATCATAATTAATTATCATAATTGTAATTATCAACATTATCATTATAGTCTTTATTAGCAGTTTACATGCAAAAGGCTGCAGCAAGTGCTGAGTAGAAACAAAACGATTAGCTCAGAATAAGTCGCTGACTGTAAGAGGCTCAGAATATGAGAGAAAGTTTATATGGAATCCTCATGTTAAAGAAAGGCTCAGAGAGGTTAAGTTGGTCACTCAAGGTCACACAGCTGGTCAGTGGCAGGGTTGGCGTTAGAACTCGTGTCATGGCTCCCGGTTGCCTGATCAATCACCTCTAGACTGTAAGTTCCTTTTGGGCAGGAAAAGTGCCTACCAACTATTTTCTTTATCTTTCCCTCCAAACCCCATCCGCCCCTTATTTTCCCATCACCATAGATGACCCATCATCCTTCCTGTCTCACAAGCCCATAACCTTGTCATTACCTTCAACTCCTCTCTCTCATTCAACCCACAAATTCAATCCATCACAAACTTTTGTCTGTCCCACCTTCACAACATCGCTAAAATCTGCCATTTCCTCTCCATTCATTCATTCATTCATTCAATCGTATTTATTGAGCACTTACTGTGTGCAGAGCACTGTACTAAGCGCTTGGGAAGTACAACTTGGCAACATATAGAGACGGTCCCTACCCAACAGTGGGCTCACAGTCTAGAAGGGGGAGACAGACAACAAAACAAAACATATTAACAAAATAAAATAAATAGAATAGTAAATATGTACAAGTAAAATAAATGGAGTAATAAAACCGTACAAACATATATACAGGTGCTGTGGGGAGGGGAAGGAGGTAGGGCGGGGTGGATGGGGAGGGGGAAGAGGGGGAGAGGAAGGAAGGGGCTCAGTCTGGGAAGGTCTCCTGGAGGAGGTGAGCTCTCAGTAGGGCTTTGAAGGGAGGAAGAGTGATAGCTTGGCGGATGGGCGGGAGGAGGTCATTCCAGGCCAGAGGGAGGACGAGGGCCGGGGGTCGACGGCGGGACAGGCGAGAACGAGGCACAGTGAGGAGGTTAGCAGCAGAGGAGTGGGGGGTGCGGGCTGGGCTGTAGAAGGAAAGAAGGGAGGTGAGGTAGGAGGGGGCGAGGTAATGGAGAGCCTTGAAGCCGAGAGTGAGGAGTTTTTGCTTGATGTGTAGGTTGACTGGCAGAGACTGGAGGTTTTTGAGGAGGGGAGTAACACATCCATAGCGTTTCTGCACAAAGATGATCCGGGCAGCAGCCTGAAGTATACTCGGCAGTAAGTCAAGGAGATGGTGACGGATTTGGGGGTGGTGATGGAGATGTAGCAGAGGTCGATGAGGGCCAGGTTCCTGAGGAAGAAAAACATGCGGGTGCGGAAGCGCCGTTCAGGGGCGATGATAACGACGATGAGGAGATTCCCCGTCAGGGTCGCCTGGCAGACCAGGAGGAACAGTGCGGAGTGAACCAGCTGCAGCTCCTGGACCTCCGAGAATCCCAGCAGGAGGAATTCCCTCACCGTGGAGATGTTGGACATTTCTGGGTGATGATGTCGACTCTCTGCACAGGAAGAGGGAAGACTTCAATTTACGGAACTTGGTGGCGTCGATAAAGGAATCAACATTAATTCCCGCATGACTAAATCAGTCTTTTGTACGTACTGAGCACCTACAGAGTTCAAAGGTATTAGTACAAATGATTCCTGCTGCCAAGGAATTCCAAGCTCACGGTCTCATAGGAGTGGAATAGTGTAATGGAAAGGGCACAGTCCTTGGAGTCGGAGGACTTGGGTTCTAAGTCTGGCTCTACCAGTTGCCTGCTGTGTGACCTTGGACAGCATACTTAACTTCTCTGGGTTGCAGATTCCTAATCTTTAAAATGGAAACCCAAGGCCTCTTCTTCTCGCTGCCTAAACTGTGAGCCCCGTGTTAAGTAGAGACCATGTCCTACCTGATTACTTTGCATCTACCCCAGTACATACTACTGTACTTTGTGTATAATTAGCATTTAACAAGTGCCACAAGTATCATTATGATTGGGGGAGACAGAAACTAAATTAAATTGCAGGTAGGAGACTAAAGAGTTCAACTTGGCTGCTGTGAAATGTTGTAGGTCAATCAACATATTCATTGATCAGTGACTGTGTGCAGAGCACTGTACTAAATGTTTGGGAGAGTCCAAAATAATGGAGTCGGTAGGTACGTTCCCTGCCTCCGACAAGCTTATAGTCTAGAAGTGATTTCAGCCCCTCTCGGGATCGCACCTGGAGACTTTCCAGTCCTCTACCATTCTCGACTACGGGAGGGAAAGTCAAGCAGAGGCCCACCCATTCCATTCCTAGCTTGGGCAGTGGCTAGCGAGTGGAAGGTAATCTGCTACAAGTCAAAACTCACCTGTGCTGGGCAGCAATGGTGCGGGAGACAGTCGAGGGCGGAGACTCAAATTTACCGCATGGAAGAAGGCCATGGTAAACCACTGCTATGTGTTTACCAACAAGATTTCATGGAGTAGTCATTCTGGTATGTGTATCCATAGAGTTTTCTTGGTAAACATAAAAAAGTGGTTACTATCGCCTCCTTTCATGCAGTGAAAATCTGAGTCTCTGCTGTTGTCTTTGATCCACATTTTGATCATTTGTCCATCTGCCTTTGACTCTTTCCCATTCCCCGGCTGCCCAGCGCAGGTAAACCAACTTTGTCTGACGCTTCCCCTTAGACTTTGCCATTATAGGTAACCCTAGCAACAGTATCTCTCAATGGCATAGCTCTAAGCTTCACTGGCATACGCAAATTCTCCTGCCACGGTAAGACATTGATTCGTAAGAGAGCTTCCGTTCAGAAGAATTGATGATGGTGCCGGGGTTTTTCCCCGAATCTGTCACGCTCTCTCATCCCTGATAATCACGTTCCCACTGAAAACGTTTTTGACATACGGGAACTACTGACAGCCTAAGTGACTGCAGCATTGTGCTGAAGCTCGGTTGTAGAATCTGAGCCTGGCGGGCGGTTGCTCTGGTAGCCAGGGTAGGGATGCTGGAGGTGGAAGAGCTATGTCGGCGAGAGGGCCACTGGTCGATAGAGCACGGGCCTGGGAGTCAGAAGGATGTGGGTTATAATCCCGGCTCCCTGACAAGTCTGTTTTGTGACCTTGGGCAAGTCACTTCAAGTCCCTGTGCCTCAGTTACCCCATCTGTAAAATGGGGATAAGAGTGTGAGCCCCATGATGGACAGGGACTGTGTCCATCCTGATTACCTTGTAACTAGCCCAGCGCTAAGAACAGTGCTTGGCACAGAGTAAGCGCTTAACAGGTACCAAGATTCTTGATAATTTATTATTGCTGGCAATCCATTTCCCTCCTAAAAGCCTGCCCTGTTTGGGGTATGGTCTTTCTCTGAACTGGTGTCTCCCACGTTCTATACTGTGAGCCCATTGTGGGCAAGGATCATCTCTGTTGCTGAATTGTACTTTCCAAACGCTTAATACAGTGCTCTTCACACAGTAAGCGCTCATTAAATGCGACTGAATGAATGAATGAACTCTGTTCCACGAGTGCGAAAACTTCCTCAGAATGTCTCCATCTCTGGCTTCATCATTCTGGTTCCATCTTGCCTCTCTCCACCCCCGCTCACTCTCAACAGGGCAGCTGGGGCTGTCGGAGGGCACTGACCTCATCTGGACTGGGCTGGTCTCCTCTTTCTCCTCAGATTCCTGGGTTCTGTCAGCCACACGGGTACGGCCAGGAGCCCTCAACCACTCTCCGCTCTCCCATGGATGCCGACATGTTCTACAAGTGGGCCCCGTCCCCGAAGATAAAGCAGTCGCTTCTCTGAGGGGGATCCCTGGAGGATTGGCTTGGGCCCCTGTGGAGGGATCTCGTGGGCCACGCGACGCGGGAACCCTCTGGGTATAGGAACCTGACTCTCCCAACTGCAGCAACGGTCCTGGCCTGTGATGTTCCCATGGCAACAGCAGCTTCTTCTTCTACATAAGTATACTCGTATCCAGAGAGATACAGACAGGGAAAGAGTGGTATGCTTCTGAATTGGAGAAGCAGCATGATTTAGTGGAAAGAACCTGGGCATGAGAGTCCCAGCTCTCCCGAATGCTTCCCAGGTGACCTTGGCCAAGTCACCTCACTTCTCTGGGACTCATTTTCCTCAGCTGTAAAATGGAGATGCAATACCAGTTCTCCCTCCTACATAGACTGTGACCCTCATGTGGGACAGGGATTGTGTGCATCCTGATTGATTTGTATCTATCCCAACGCTAAGACCAGTGCTTGACACGAAGTAAGTGCTTAACAAATACCATATCAAAAAGAAATTCTCCTATTCTCACTGGGGCAGTACGACTGGTTACTCAGAGAAAACAAAGGAGAATCAGAGCCCTCAGCACAGAGGTAGGGAGTGACAGATTGGCAAGCTTAGTTAGTATCCGGAGACGTTCCTTCCTTCCTTCCTTCATTCATTCAATCGTATTTATTGAGCACTTACTGTTTGCAGAGCACTGTATGCTAAGTGCTTAGGAAGTACAAGTTGGCAACATATAAATCAATCAATCAATCAATCAATCAATCGTATTTATTGAGCGCTTACTATGTGCAGAGCACTGTACTAAGCGCTTGGGAAGTACAAATTGGCATCACATAGAGACAGTCCCTACCCGATAGTGGGCTCACAGTCTAAAAGGGGGAGACAGAGAACAGAACCAAACATACCAACAAAATAAAATAAGTAGGATAGAAATGTACAAGTAAAATAAATAAATAAATAAACAGAGTAATAAATATGTACAACCATATATACATATATACAGGTGCTGTGGGGAAGGGAAGGAGGTAAGACGGGGATGGAGAGGGGGACGAGGGGGAGAGGAAAGAAGGGGCTCAGTCTGGGAAGGCCTCCTGGAGGAGGTGAGCTCTCAGCAGGGCCTTGAAGGGAGGAAGAGAGCTAGCTTGGCGGATGGGCAGAGGGAGGGCATTCCAGGCCCGGGGGATGACGTGGGCTGGGGGTCGATGGCGGGACAGGCGAGAGCGAGGTACAGTGAGGAGATTAGTGGTGGAGGAGCGGAGGGTGCGGGCTGGGCAGTAGAAGGAGAGAAGGGAGGTGAGGTAGGAGGGGGCGAGGTGATGGAGAGCCTTGAAGCCCAGGGTGAGGAGTTTCTGCCTGATGCGCAGATTGATCGGTAGCCATTGGAGGTTTTTGAGGAGGGGAGTGATATGTCCAGAGCGTTTCTGGACAAAGATAATCCGGGCAGCAGCATGAAGTATGGATTGAAGTGGAGAGAGACACGAGGATGGGAGATCAGAGAGAAGGCTAGTGCAGTAGTCCAGACGGGATAGGATGAGAGCTTGAATGAGCAGGGTAGCGGTTTGGATGGAGAGGAAAGGGCGGATCTTGGCAATGTTGCGGAGCTGAGACCGGCAGGTTTTGGTGACGGCTTGGATGTGAGGGGTGAATGAGAGAGCGGAGTCGAGGATGACACCAAGGTTGCGGGCTTGTGAGACGGGAAGGATGGTAGTGCCGTCAACAGAGATGGGAAAGTCAGGGAGAGGACAAGGTTTGGGAGGGAAGACAAGGAGCTCAGTCTTCGACATGTTGAGCTTTAGGTGGCGGGCGGACATCCAGATGGAGATGTCCTGAAGGCAGGAGGAGATGCGAGCCTGGAGGGAGGGGGAGAGAGCAGGGGCAGAGATGTAGATCTGGGTGTCATCAGCGTAGAGGTGATAGTTGAAGCCGTGGGAGCGAATGAGGTCACCAAGGGAGTGCTCACAGTCTAGAAGGGGGAGACAGAGAACTAAACAAAACATATTAACAAAATAAAATAAATAGAATAAATACGTACAAATAAAATAAATAGAGTAATATATGCGTACAAACATATATACATATATAGGTGCTGTGGAGAGGGGAAGGAGTTGGGGAGGGGGAGGAGGGGGAGAAGAAGGAAGGGGTTCAGTCTGGGAAGGCCTTCTGGAGGAGGTGAGCTCTCAGTAGGGTTTTGAAGGGAGGAAGAGAGCTAGCTTGGAGGATGTTCAGGGGGAGGGCATTCCAGGCCAGGGGGAGGATGTGGGCCGGGAGTCGACGGCAGAAAAGGTGAGAACGAGGCACAGTGAGAAGACAAGCGGCAGAGGAGCGGAGGGTGCGGGCTGGGCTGTAGAAGGAGAGAAGGGAGGTGAGGTAGGAGGGGGCGAGATGATGGAGAGACTTGAAGCCGAGGGTGAAGAGTTTTTGCATGATGCATAGGTTTATTGGTAGCCACTGGAGACTTTTGAGGAGGAGAGTAACATGCCCAGAGCGTTTCTGGACAAAGACGATCCGGGCAGCGTCGTGAAGTGTGGATTGAAGAGGGGAGGGACAGGAGGATTGGACATCAGAGAGGAGGCTGATGCAGTAATCCAGACGTGATAGGATGAGAGCTTGAACGAGCAGGGTAGCAGTTTGGATGGAGAGGAAAGGGCGGATCTTGCCGTTGTTGCAGAGGTGAGACCGGCAGGTTTTGGTGACGGATTGGATGTGAGGGGTGAATGAGAGAGCAGAATCGAGGATGACACCAAGGTTGCGGGCTTGTGAGACGGGAAGGATGGTAATGCCGTAAAAATTGATGGGAAAGTCAGGGAGAGGGCAGGGTTTGGGAGGGAAGATAAGGAGTTCAGTCTTGCTCATGTTGAGTTTTAGATGGCGGGCACACATCCAGATGGAGATGTCCTGAAGGCAGGACGAGATGCGAGCCTGGAGGGAGGGAGAGACCGCAGGGGCAGAGATGTAGATTTGGGTGTAAACAGTATAGAGATGATAGTTGAAGCCGTGGGAGCGAATGAGTACACCAAGGGAGTAAGTGTAGATCGAGAACAGAAGGGGACCAAGAACTGACACTGGAGGAACCCCTATAGTAAGGGGAAGGGAGGGGAGGAGGAGCCCGCAAAAAGAGACTGAGAATGAACTGCCGGAGAGATAAGAGGAGAACCAGGAGATGACAGAGTCTGTGAAGCTGAGGTTGGATAGTATGCTGAGGAGAAGGGGGTGGTCCACAGTGTCGAAGGTAGCTGAGAGGTCGAGAGGGACTAGGTTAGAGTAGGAGCCTTTAGATTTGGCAAGCCGGAGGTAATTGGTGACTTTTAGGAGGGCAGTTCCCGTGGAATGTAGGGGACGGAAGCCAGATTGGAGAGGGTCGAGGAGAGAGTTGGCGTTGAGGAATTCGAGGCAGCGCATGTAGACGACTCGTTCATGGAGTTTTGAAAGGAATGGTAGGAGGAAGATAGGGCTATAACTAGAAGGGGAGGTGGGGTCAAGAGAGGGTTTTTATAGGATGGGAGAAACGTGGGCATGTTTGAAAGCAGAGGGGAAGGAATCAGTGGAGAGTGAGTGGTTGAAGATGGAAGTTAAGGCGGGGAAGAGGGAAGGGGGGAGAGATTTCATAGAATGAGAGGGAATAGGGTCAGAAACACAAGTGGCCATAGTAGCACCTGAGAGGAGGGAGAAGATCTCCTCTGAGGATACTGCTGGGAAGATTGGGAGAGTAGCGGAGGGCTTTGAAAGCCGGGGGGTTGGAGAAGCAGGGGGAATGACTTTGGGGAGCTCAGACCTGATGGATTTAATTTTATTAATGAAGTAGGAGGCCAGATCGTTGTGGGTGAGGGAATGAAGAGGAGGAGGAGGAATTCATTCATTCATTCAATCGTATTTATTGAATGCTTACTATGTGCAGAGCACTATACTAAGCTCTTGGGAAGTACAATTCAGCAACCAATAGAGGCAATCTCTGCCCACAACGGATTCGCAATCTAGAACGGGGGAGACAGGCATCAAAACATGTAAACAGGCAGTCAAATGTGGGGAAACGTTTCCGTGATTGCGTCCCTTCTCCCTTGTCACCCTCTGATTTTCCGATTTTCATAACCACCAAGAGTGATCTTAAAATTCATAGAATTACTGTTTTTATCACTAGTAGTACAGACATTATCATTATTGAATTTATGAATAATTTACTTACAAAACACTGCCAAGTGCTGGAGTAGAAACAAACGAATTAGGTCAGCGCGTTTCCTGACCCACGGGAGCTCAGATTGTAAGAGAAAGAGAGAGCACATATTGAACCCCGATTTTACAGAGAGACCCAGAGAGGTTACATAGCTGTACCAAGGTGATACAGCAGGCCGGTGGCAGAACCAGGCAGACATTTCTAATCTCATGACTCCCAGCCACATGCTCATTCTACTAAACCATGATGTCGCCCAAACAATCACTTGTCAGTCATTTATTCATTCATTCAATCATATTTATTGAGGGCTTACCGTGAGCAGAGTACTACACTAAACGCTTGGAAAGTACCATTCAGAATAAAGAGAGACGATCCCTGCACACACCGGCCTTACAGTCATACCAGCTTATCAGCCTCTGTCTCAGACATTGACAAATCCTCAAGCACTGGACTTCCTCTTTGGATAGCCCTTTATATGGCTACCCCCAAGGTCAGAACCCTGATGAGGAATGGTATAGTCATCAGAAGGAAACAGACATTTTATCCCTTAGAGGAGGGAGGAGGAATCTCCCCATTAGGACTCTCCCCAGTGCAGCCTTCGTGTCACGGTTCCTCAGGCTGTAGATGATGGGGTTCAGGTTGGGGTGCATCACGGTGTAGGACATGGACACCAGAAGTTCCAGGGTCTAGGGAGAGTCTGACACGGGCTTGAGGTAGGTGAAAGGTCCGGTCAAGAGGAAGACGATGACGACAGCGCGGTGAGGCAGGCAGGTGGAGAAGACTTTGGCTTGGCTCTCGGCGGCCAGCATCTTCAGCACGGCCAGGAAAATGCTCACGTAGGAGACGACGATGGAGAAGAAGCAGACGACAAATAACGCTATCCCACCAGTGACGCTCAAGTCAATGACAACGTGGTCCTCGGAACAGGAGATCTTCGGCAGGGAGGGGACGTTGCAGAAGATTTGCTGGATGATTTTGGGCCCACAGAAGCTCAGGAAGAAAATCGAAGCTGAATACAGGATCCCAAACAGCACTCCGGTGAGCCAGGAGGCCGCTGCCATCTTTCCACGGGACTTGTTGGTCATGATGAGCTCATAGCGCAGGGGGTGGCAGATGACAATGTAGCGGTCGTAGGACATCGCCGTCAGGACGACCAACTCTGAAGTGGCCAAAACGACCACCAGGAAGACCTGGGCGGCACAGCCCAGGAGGGAGATGGCTACACGATCTGTCAGGGAGATGACGGCGGACTTGGAGATGGTGACGGAGATGTAGCAGAGGCCGAGGACGGACAGGTTCCGGAGGAAGAAGTACATAGGTGTGTCGAGGTACCTGTCGAAGACGGTGACGGCGGCAATGAGGAGATTCCCCGTCAGGGCCGCCAGGTAGACCAGGAGGAACAGCACAGCGTGGAACAGCTGCAGCTCCTGGATCTCCAAGAAACTCAGCAGGAGGAATTCCTTCACCGTGGAGACGTTGGGAATTTTGGGGATGCAGCATTGACTTTCTGCATGTGATGAGGGAAGAGCCAAAGTTAGAGTCCACTGATGAGATGAGTTAAGGAATTGACAGTACACTTGCCGGTGGTTCTCTATGGAGAAGAGACAGTTATTAAATTCAAAATGATCTCTGAGTTCACGGTGGAGACACCGAACATTTCTGGGGAATTATGTCGACTCCCTGCACAGGAAGAGGGAATAGTTTAATTTAAAGACATTGATGTTGGGGGTGAAAGAATAGGACTAAGTCAATCAGTTCTATTTATTGAGTACCTACAGAGGACAGGGTATTAATACATACAATCACTTCCCCCAGCGAGCTTCCATTCTGCTGGAGGTATCAAGCTTCAAACTGTGAAGATGCAGGGTGCTATTGGGAAGAACATAGGCCTGGGAGTAGAGGACCTGACTTCTAATCCCAACTCTACCAGTTCCCTGCTGCATAGCCATGGGAAAGTGACTTAATTTCTCAATAGCAAAATGAGGATTAAATATCTTTTTTCCCTCCTACTTAGTCTGTGAAACCCTTGTGGGATGCAGACCTGTCCTACCAGATTGTCCTGAATCTCCCAGCACTTAAAGCTTTGCTTGGAACGTAGTACGCTCTTAATGTGTATCAGGATAATTATTTTTGGTTGAGGAGACTGGAACTAAAATGAATAGCAAATAGCAGAGGTCAGAGAAAATAAAGATATGGTAATGACTGCTGTGAAACTTTCTCGGTGGTTGTAGAATCAAATCAGAACTGCCTTCACGCATATATTCATCCATTTAGTGGAGAAAGAATGGGCCTGGTAGACAGTAGTACCTGGATTCCAATCCTGTCTTCGCTCCTTGTCTGCTGTGTGACCTGGGGACAGTCACTCACCGTCTCTGTGCCTCGGTTACCTCATCTGAAAAATTGAGTTTGCAACTGTGAGCACACTATGGGGCATGGACTATGTCCCACCTGATCAGCTTGTATCCACCCCAGTGCTTAGTACAGTACCTGGCACATAATGAGCTCTTAAAAATACTATAAAACAAAAAAACAGGTATACTCCAAACTTATTCCATTTGCTCACATATCTACATTCTCACTTGTACACACACAAATACAAGCATACCTCATCATACATCTAGTCCTTTCCTATAGCATCGCTCAGCCTACATCTCTCCTCTCCTCAACCTCCCCTCAGGACAAGTTGTGTCTTTTCACAAGCAACAAAACGCACAATCGGCTTGAAGGTTTTCCACCTTATGACTGCACATCACCCCCTTTCCATCGTTCAACTCGTATACTCAGCTCTCGAGGCAACTTTCTAGTTGTTACTCAAGATCGACTCTCCCATTTACATCCTAGCCTGGAACTCCCTCTCTTATCAGCTCAAAATCAGAGAGAGCACAGTTCCTTCTGAATTATTTACAGCTAAAATCCCCCCTCCTCCAACCAGATTCCCTAATTCATTTCCCAGCCCTCTAAACCCACTTCATCTAACTCAAGCGTGAATCAACTCAAGTCCACTCTCATTTAGTTGAAAAAGCATGGACCCAGGAGTTCTCTTCTTAACTGTGAGCTCCTTGATGGGAGCATACACATCTACCAGTTCTGTTCCATTGCACTCTCCCAAGCATATTTTAGTGGGAGTCAGAGGACTTGGATCCTAATACTGACTCTTTCCCTTTGCTGCTGTGGGACCTTGAGCAAGTCGCTTCACTTCCCCGGGCCTCAGTTTCCTCATCTGTAAACTGGCATGCAAAATTGTATACTCATCTTTTCATTCATTTTTGTATCTTCTAGAAGGGGCGGGGAATGTGTCTGCTATGGTGTGATAAAATGGGTAGAGCACTTCCCCTCTGCCTTCAAACACGCACACGTCTCCCGGAAACTAGCTCTCTTTCCCTGTTCAAAGCCCTGATGCCTGTCTACTTGTTTGGTTTTGTGGTCTGTCTCCCCCTTCTAGACTGTGAGGCCTTTGTTGGGTAGGGATTGTCTCTATCTGTTTCGGAATTTTACTTTCTAAGCACTTAGTTCAGTGCTGTGCACACAGTAAGCGCACAATAAATACGACTGAATGAATGAGTTAGAACTCAGGTCCTGTTGACTCCCGAGCCCGTGCTCTTTCCTCTAAGCGACACTGCTTCTAATGTAGAGAAATTGTGACTCTGACCATGGTCATCCCAGTTCCCTATTGAAGTTTCTCTCATCTTTCCCCTGTTCCTCTCAGGACTCACTGAGCCTGTCCTGGGCTGGGGAGCACCGACCTCTGCTGAGAGAGAGGCTCATTCCATCTCCTCGGTTCTGGATGCGGGTGGCGGTGACAGAAGGTCTGGGCGAAGGGTGAGAGCTGTCAGGATCCTCCCTCCCCCTCTCGGCTCTCCGGCTGGCTGCGCCGTCCCCTCAGACGACGGCCGGGTTATTTCCTGGGGGATTCCCCGTGGGAGGACGGGCCCAGGGCTCTGCTGAGACGGCTGACTGTCCAGGAATCTCGGAAGGCCAAGATCGTGGGCTCCCTGTTGTCCCGGCCCCCACAAAATAAATAACTGCCCAGTCCCATGTAGTCCCCATTTGGGGACTGCTTCCTAGGACATCAACAGACTAATCATCGTTCCCTTTCTGTGATTAATAATAGCGTTCAGGTTAAGCTCTCAGGTTTGGAGCCTCGTCCCATGCCAGGGCTTGGGACCATCTGAAATCTGCAACAATCCAACTTAGACATTCCCCTCTAGCCTGTAAACTCATCATGGGCAGGGAATTTGGCTACCAACCCTATTAAATTGTTATAGCGTACTCTCCGAAGAGCTTACTACCAAGGCCTGCACATAGTAAGCGCTCAATAAACATGATTGATTGATTGATGCACAAAATTTCCCCCTACTGAATATCTACCTGCATTCTCCATTCCTCAAAAACTCACCACTTCACTGTGCCTCGTTCCCAACTCCTCCGACTCATACCCTTACCTCACCACCTTTCCCCCGCTTACAATTTCCTCTCCCTTCATATCTACCAGACCACAGGGCTTCCCATCTTCCAAACTCCTTCCTGAAACTCTATTAAATCCACGGGACCTTCCCTGATTATTTTTTTCATAATGGTACGTGGTAATTGTTTACTAATTTCCAGGGACTGAAAGCACTGAAGCACCCACCAACTAGTCAGGTTGGACACAGTCCCTATCCCGCATTGGACTTCCAGTCTTATTTCCTATTTAACAGATGAGGTAGCTGAGGCAAGAAGTGAAATCATTTGCCCAAGGTCACATGGCAGGCAAGCGGTGGAGGTGGAATTAGAAGCCAGGTCCTCTGACTCCCAGGTCCATGCTCTATCAACTGGGCTATGCTGCTTCCCTGTGCTCCCCTGCCTCAGACTGCTTAATTGTCTCGGATTTGGCCTGTGTAAAGCCCCCTCCCCATCCTTAATAATAATAATAACAATAATAATAATTGTGATATTTGATAAGCGTTTATTATGTGCCTGGCACTGTACAAGTGCTGGAGCGGATACATGCAAATTGGGTCAGACAAGTCCCTTTCCCACATGGGCTCACAGTTTCAACCCCCATTTTACAGCTGAGGGAACTGAGGCCCACAGAAGTGAAGAGACTTGCCCAAGGTCACATGGCAGACAAGTAGCAGAACTGGGATTAGACCTCTGACTCCCAAGCCCGTGCTCTGGATGGAAGGATGGATGGATGGATGGATGGATGGATGGATAGATAGATAAATGATTGGAAGGATGGATGGATGGAAGGAAGAAAAGATGGATTGATGAGAGAGGATAGATTTAACAAGACGGAGCTGCAGTCATCCTTTCTTCACTTCTCCCATACCACCTCCCATTTTTCAACTTTCATTCCCACCCCCAGTGTCATGCTAAAGAGCGTATCATCATATTTTCATAGTCATTACTAATAATGATATCATTATCGTGTTTATTAAGAAGCAGTGTGCCTAAATTGTTCCACTTTCTGGGATAGAAAAAAGAGAATCAGTTCAGAAAAAATTTCTGTTCCACAGGGGCTCAGAGTATAAGAGGAAGAGAGCTCCTAGGGATGTTATGTCACTGACCCTAGGTCACAAAGCAAGCCAGTAGCAGAGCTGGCATCAGATCTCAAGTCTCAATCAATCAATCATATTTATTGAGCACTTTATCTGGGCCCAGCACGATACTAAGCACTTGGAAAAGTTCAATATAACAGAGTTGGTAGACACATTCCCTGCCCACGATGATCTTACAGTCTAGAGCGATTCCCATTCCTTTAGGCCATGATAAAATTAAAAAAAAATTGTGGTATTAGTTAAGCACTTGCTTTGTGCCAAGCACTGTTCTAAGGAAAGTTGGGTAGATACGAGATAAACGGGTTGTCCCACGTGGGGTTCACAGTCTTAATCCCCATTATACAGATGAGGTGACTGAGGCACGGAAATGTTAAGTGGCTTACCCAAGGTCACACAGAAGACAAGTGGCAGAGCAGGGCTTAAAATTGCCCCCAAACAGGATTTACTGTTTGGGGAAGTACTAAGCACATGGGAGAGTTCAGTTTACCAGAGTTGTTAAAAATATTCCCTGCCTACAATGAGCTAACAGTCTACAGGTACTTCCCCCCACCTTTAGGTCATGATACTTCCCCAAAACTGGATTGTCAGTTCTACTTCAGTCTTAGCCGCCTCCCCACGCCAGACGTTGACAATTCATTGACGTCCAACGTTTTCTGTGAACCCTGTAGGACAGCTAAGTACCTGGCTAGGTCCAAGGGCAATTCCTTGGTTAAGTCGTGGGGTAAGATGATTTGCACAAGGAAGGAGACATTTTGTCCCAGAGCAGAGGCCGGGCGAGTGACCTTTTTAGGATCCTGCCCATGGTGGCCTTCATTTCCTAGTTCCTCAGGCTGTAGATGAGGGGGTTCAGGTTGGGGGGCACTACCGTGTAGAACACGGACACCAGAAGATCCACGATCGAGAAGGAGTCTAAGGGCGGCTTAATGTAGACGAATACCCCCGCAGAGAGGAAAACAGAGACGATGCCGAAGTGAGGCGAACAGGTGGAGAAGTCTTTGACACGGCCCTCAGCGGCCGGCATTCTCAGTACGGTCTGGAAGATGCGCACGTACGAGACGATGATGAGAATGAAGCAGGCGACGGCTAACGCTATCACAGCGGTGACGCTCACGTCGGCGGCGACGTGGTCCTTGGAGCAGGAGATCTTCAGCAGGGAGGGGATGTCACAGAAAAACTGCTGGACGATATTGTACCCACAGAAGGACAGGGAGAGCGTCCCAGCTGAACACATTACTACAAACAGGCCCCCACTGAGCCACGAGGCGGCCACCATCTCCCCACAGGCCAGTCTGTTCATGACGAACCCGTAGCTCAGGGGGAGGCAGATGGCGGCGTAGCGGTCATAGGACATCGCCGTGAGGACAAAATATTCTGCACCTGCAAAGAAAATCACCAGACAGACCTGTGCTCTACAGCATAAGAAGGAGATTTCCCTAGGGTCCGTCAGGGAGTTGTGAATGGATTGGGAGACAATGACGGCGATGTAGCAGAGATCGGTCACTGACAGGTGCCTGAGGAAGAAGTACATGGGGGTGTGAAGGCGCCGGTCGAGGACGGTGGCGGCGACGATGAGGAGATTTCCCGTCAGGGCGACCAGGTAGACCAGGAGGAACAGAGCGGCGTGAACCAGCTGCAGCTCCCGGACCTCCGAGAATCCCAGCAGGAGGAATCCCTTCACCTTGGAAATGTTGGGCATTTTTGGAAAGCAGCATTGACTTTCTGCAGTGGATGAGGGAAGAGCCAAAGTTAGAGTCCATTGATGGGAAGAGTGAAGAAACTGATTCTCTATGGAAAGGAGACAGTTATTGAATTCAAAATGATCTTTGAGTTTCATATCCAGCAGGGGTAAGGAAAGATCCAGATTTTCACATTATTTTGGTCGCTTTAAAGGGAATCCCTGAGATTGTCCCCCCTCAACCGCCACTCCAACAGAGTTTGTAGTCACGTTCCCTGACCCACATCGAGTTTACAGTCTGGAGGGAGATCTTTTTCTATCTTCGTCTTCAACCCTCCCCGCTGCTTGAACTTGTTCGCTGCTTCCACTACCCAATACTTTGGATGAACGCACGCACACACACACACACACGCACACAAGTACACACCACACACGCACGCACGCACACACACACACACGCACACACACACACGCACACACACACACGCACACACACACACACACACACACCCCTTCTAGCACAAGGACCCTGTTTGCAGCAGCTCCCATAAAGTGGAAAATGAACTCATTCAGTAATATTTATTAAGCGCTTACTGTGTGCAGAGCACTGTACTAAATGCTGGGAGAGTACAATAGAATAATAAGCAGTCACAGTCCCTGCCCACAACGAGCTTACAGTCTAGAGGAGTAACGGATTGTGGTTGGGTTGATTTCATTGAATGTCTGATTACTGACTTCAGTGCCATCCACCTGTTCTAAATTTTCTCATTATCTGCTCTCTTCAACCAACCCTCCAAAAAGAACCTTCTTACCATGACTTGCCTTAGACTCTTCCTCCTGCCACCTCTGGCTCCCAGCCTTCCTTTGGCTTGGAAATTCACCCTTTTCAATTCCCCAGCCCGAAGATATCCCACCCTCGAAAACCCTCTGGAATTCCAACTTCTCAAGGTGGATTTAGCTAAGTCACTTCTTCTCACCATCTGTCAGTGACCATCTCCAGACATAATGCATCCGCAGATATTCATGATGAAGGTAAGGTTCATTACTCTAGACTGTAAACTCCTTGAGGAAACATGTCTATCTACTTTTTATATTGTATTCCTCCAAGCCTTTAGTACAGTGCTCTGCAGTAATTATACTGGAAGGAGCACCATCAGAACACTCAAGCCACGGAGTGCATTTGGGGGGAATCCAGGAACTAGGACAACCTCAACCATCTCAGTGCCCGTGAGAAGGAATTAAACTTTACCATCTGTTTGCTCAGCAACAATGATTCCCCTCCCTTATGGACTCCCAAACCAAATGCCTTTACCATCTACACTGGACTTTTAACTCCTTCCTTAAAATTCCAGTGCCCCCAACTCCCACCTTATCACTGAGGCAACTGTCAGTGCTTACTACCATGCTCTGCACTTAAGAAGTTTGTACAAAATACTCCTCCTACTATCAACGACTCTAGTGACACTGAAGCCACTGGATTTGCCCTGCCCCCAAATCTTCCCCACCCACCCCACATCCATGTTCATCCTTCCCAGCCACCTCACATCTGCCTGATTTCATAATCAGTCCCCTCAAACTTTGCTTCAAAGTGCTCTTCCTTCACACTGCCTAAAAACTTGTATCCACGTTTTTTCCCTTCCTGGTTGGCATCTTCAACCAATTACTCTATGCTGAATTGATTCCTTCCCCACAGCTGTCAAACATGCCCAAACTTCCCCTGATTTTCAACAACAACAACAAAGAGCCCTGCCCTATAATCCACAACCCCACCCGCTGATCACTCCATCCCCTTCTTACCATTCCTATCCAATACCCTTGAATGGGTCATTTACTGAGAGCTCAACTTCTCCAGGAGGCCTTCCCAGACTGAGTCCCCTTTTTCCTCTCCTCCTCCCCATCCCCCCGCCCTACCTTCCTCCCCTCCCCATAGCATCTGTATATATTTGTACAGAGTTATTACTCTATTTTTTACTTGTACATATTTACTATTCTATTAATTTTGTTAATGACGTGCATATAGCTTTAATTCTATTTGTTCTGACGATTTTGACACCTGTCTACATGTTTTGTCTTGTTGTCTGTCTCCCCCTTCTAGACTGTGAGCTCGTTCTTCGGTAGGGACCATCTCTATATGTTGCTGACTTGCACTTCCCCAGCGCTTAGTACAGTGCTCTGCACGCAGTAAGCGCTCAATAAATGCAATTGAATGAACGAATGCACACAGTAAGTGCTCAATAAATGTCTCCGATCGGTTGACCGATTAATGTCTGTTTCCCCCCTAGACGGTGAGCTCCTTGTGAGCAGGGAACATGTCTACCAACTCTTTAATAGGCTACTCTCCTCAGCAGTCAGTTTCGTACTCTGCACATATTAAGCAGGCAAAAATATGATTATCAACAATTAATAATAATAGCAATAGTATTTATTAAGCGCTTACTATGTGCTAAACACTGTTCTAAGCGTTTGGGGGGATAGAAGGTAATCAGAGTGTCCCACGTGGGGCTCATACTCTTAATCCCCATTTTACAGATGAGGTAACGGAGGCACAGAGAAGTTAAACGACTTGCCCGAAGTCACACAGCTGACAAGTGGCAGAGCCGGGATTAGAAACCACGACCTCTGACTCCCACGCCTGCGCTGTTTCCACTAAGCCACGCTGCTTGTCATCCACATATCCACTGTTCCGTTCTTTTCTCCTCCCAGTTGTAAATGAAATTTTGTCTATCTAACCTATTAGATTGGGAAGTCTTTGAAGGCAAGGATCGGGCCTTTTACCTGTCTTTTTATGGTATTACTTAAGCGCACATTTTGTGTCAGGCACTGTACTAAGATCTGGTATGAACACAAGAAAATTGGGTGGGTCACAGTCTCCATCCCAAACAGAGCTCGCAGTCTCAGTCCCCATCTTACAGATGAGAGAACGGAGGCACAGAGAAGTGAAGCGACTTGCTCCAAATCACCCTTTGGTCATGCGGTTCCCGAGGCTCCTGGGAGACGAGGGCCCGGTTCCTGCAGCATCAGCGATGGTGCCGGCCCCCGGGGTTCCCATGGAAACAGGGGCATCTGCATCCCAGCGTCCCAACGGTTCCTGCTTTCACCAACAGTCTTTAGCCACTGTGAATGGTTTCACCTTTGTCTAATTCCCAACCTGAGACACTCAATAGGTCAGTCAAGCAGCCCACTGTAACTTTTTCTTCTGGCCTTTGGGAAGGGCTTATTGTATATCAGGCATGATACTAAGTGCTGGATAGATATAAGCTAATTCATTCATTCACTCAATCGTATTTATTGAGCACTTACTGTGTGCAGAGCACTCTACTAAGCGCTTGGGAAGTACAAGATAATCAGATTGGACCGAGTCCATATCCGCCCTGGAGTTCACATCACAATCCCCATTTTACAGATGAGGGAATTGAGGCCCAGAGAAGTGACCTGACTTGCCCAAGGTCACACAGCAGACGAGTGGGGGAGCCAGGATTATAACCCAGGCCCTTCCGTACTCTATCCACTAGGCCGCACTGCTTCTCCTGGCTTTCTGGGATCAAGATACCCGAGCTCTTTACCCAACTGGGGCTTAACTGGAGTGGAGGCCAGGCAGCTTCCCTGGGATTCTATGGAAAATCTATGTTGGAACCAGGTGATTCCTTTTTCCAGATTGCATTTATCCTCCGGTCGCTCTCAGTAATCAAAAATGAGCAGACGGAAAGGTAAACCCTAACTCTATTTGGCAGTTCACCAGCAGAGGAAATTTTTCTGTCACGTTGAGTATGTCACTCAGCATGATGGACGGTCGCACATAAAAGAGACCATAAGGAGTGACAAACACCACCAATCACTTGGCCACCCTGACCTCGGTCATCGCCCCGGGGGAGCATCTGGGGCCGTGGAGGTGGCAGGCCCACCTGTGGTTGTGTGTACAGGACAAACACCAACTAGCGGCTGGGATTACAATAGAGGTCCTTCTGTGTTCCAGGTCCGGGTTCTAATAATATTAATAATGGCATTTGTTAAGCGCTTACTATGTGAGAAGCACTCTTCTAAGCGCTGGAGGGAGATACAAGGTGATCAGGTTGTCCCACGAGGGGATCACAGTCTTAATCCCCATTTTAAAGATGAATTAACTGAGGCACAGAGAAGTAAAGTGACTTGCCCAAAGTCACACAGCTGACAAGTAGCAGAACGAGGATTAGAACCCATGACCTCTGGCTCCCAAACCCATGTTCTTTCCACTGAGCCACGCTGCTTTTCTAATTTGCTGTGTGACCTTGGGCAAGTCTCTTAACTTCTCTGGGCCTCAGTTACCTCCTTTGTAAACTGAGGATGAAGAATGTTAGCCCCATGTGGGACAATCTGATTACTTTGTATCTTCCCGAACGCTTAGAACAATGCTTGGCACATTGTAAGCGCTTAACAAATGCCATTATTATTATTATTTTTAATTAAAGATGCCTTTGGCAAGACATGGCAATATCAGAAGAGCAGCCTGTATGTTTCAGAAATGTCACAGGCCTTACTGAGTATGGTATTTGTTAAGCTCTTACTGGGCTTCAGGCACTGTACTAAGCACTGAGGTAGAAACAAGCTGGTTGGAAACAATTCACATCCCACATGGGGCTCATGGTCTTCATCCCCATTTTACAGATGAGGTAAATAGAGGCCCAGAGACATCAAGCGGCTAACCTTAGGTCACACAGCAGATATGTTGCAGAGCCGTTCCATATATGTTCCAGATATGTTCCAGGTCCTTCGGAGTCACAGTTGTGGGCTCTAACCATTAGGCGGTGCTGTTCCCTCCCTGTTTGGGGAGGGCCCGTGGCCTGAAACAGGTGGGTAGCCCAGTTGGCCCGGGGCCGGAGATCTGCAGAGCCTTAATGAGGCTCCTTGGGGCGGACTCAGGATTGGCCCTGTTTGTGGGACCCTCCCAAGGACCCCCAACCCCCGGAGCTGTTCGGTGGACAAGACTGGTCCAGTCAGAGAACAGTACTGCCCCAGGGAGAGTCCGCCATGGTTAAAATCCGAGTTATTTTCCGGTCCTCCACCACTGAAGCCAGGATTGATGGATGTAAGACCAACTGTTCGGCAAGGAAAAGGAGAAAGCAGCGGAGACCAGAAGACTCCAAACTACAGCAGGTAAGCAAGGTTAGCCATCGTAGATAGTATTCATTGATCGCCTAGTGTGTACAGAGTACTGTACTAAGCGATTGGGAGAGTAAAATGGAACAGAGTTGGTAGACACATTCCCTGCCCACAAAGAGCTTACAATCTGGAGGGTGAGAGGTTGGTAAGTTGGTTATGATATGTATCGTATTGGGTGGTTATTCAAGCAGCCTGGCTCAGTGGAAAGAGCCCAGGTCTGGAAGTTGGGAGACTTGCATTCTAATCCCTCCTCCACCACTTGTTTGTTGTGGGACCTTGGGCAAGTAATGCCAAGTCACTTCTCTGTGTCTCAGTTTCCTCTTCTGTAAAAGCGGTTTGGGGTTGATAGGAAGGAATATAGAAGTTAATGGGGTGGCTTATTAGAAGAGGTGAGATTTTAGAGAAACCTAAGTCTGGTGGATTTTTGAGGGACGGGACTTTCAAATTAAGGACACTGTGAGGCTGGAAATGCAGGAGAGAGGATTAAAGGGAAGTACAATTAGGCAGCTAGGTTGCATGGAACAAAGAGAGAGAAGAGAAATGATATGTAATAATAGTTGTGGTATTTAATTAAGTGGTTACTGGGTACCAAGTACTACAGTAGATATAGATGATCAGGTCAGACAGACTCCATGCCAGATGGATCTCAGAGCCCAAAAAGGAGAACAGGTATTGAACGCCATTTTACAGATGAGGAAGCAGGTACGGAGAACTTAAGTGAGTTGTTCAAGGTCACACAGTGAACAAGTGGCAGAGCCAGGATTGGAACCTAGGCTCTCTGATTCCCAGGACCTGACCATGCTAATTGGATTGGACACTTCATATAAATGATCTATAAAACAGTGCAGAGATATGAGGACAGAGGCAATTCAATCGTATTTATTGAGCGCTTACCATATGCAAATCACTGTACTAAGCGCTTGGGAGAGTACACTACAACAATAAAAGACATTCCCTGCCCACAACAAACTCACAGTCTAGAGACAATGTGGTGGAGGGCTGATACAATAGTGTAGTGGCTATATAATGAGAGCATGGATTGGGATGGTAACTCTGGGTGAGAACAGATTTTGGGAACTGATGAAGAGAAAGAATAGGCAATATTTATCAGTAAATTGTCTTTCACTTTCCACCCTGAAGGAGGAGCAGAGGAGGACTCCAGGTTTTTTGGACAGAGAGAACCGGTGTCATTTTCACAGAGGGGAAAGTTAGATATGGGGACGGGCTTGGGGTGGAACATGAGTCGCTTTGTTTTAAAACAGAAGCGGTGTGGCCTAGTGGAAGGAGCCCATGCCTGGGTGTCAGATGACTTGGGTTCTTATCCCGGCTCTTCCAATTGCTGACTGTGTGACCTTGGGCATTTCAATTCACTTCTCTGTGTCTTAGTTCTCCTGCTGTCCCGCCTATTTAGACTGTGGGCCCCTTGTGAGCCAAGGACTGCGTTCAACCTAATTAAGTTGTATCTACCCCAGCGTTTAGAAGGGCGTCTGGCACATAGTAAACGCTTAACAAATACCACTAACAAAATGTCAAGTAGAAGGTAGTTGTATATTCAAGGGGAGGGGTTTGGAGCCAAGAGAGGTGTGATTCGGGAGATAGATGAGGAATTCTACTGCCCAGGTCTTTCTCGTGATTTTCTTGACAGGAACGGAGATGGGCCTGCTGATCGTCCGGTCCCACGGCCGCTTCGTGGCCATCTTCCTCCACAGCGCTATGACACCATCATGTACCATAGGCCCTGGGCCTCCATGCTGGCCGCGTCCTGGCTCAGCAGGGGTCTGAACGCCTCCCTCTTCACCACCAGCGTCTTCTCCCTGTCCTTCTGTGGCCCCAACATCGCCCACCAGTTCTTCTGCGGCGGCCCCCAGTTGCTGAGGCCCGCCTTCTCCTCTAGCCAAGGAGCCAAAAAGCTAAGTGTAGCCGTGACCGTCGGCTTACCTTTCTTCTGCTTCGTGCTCATCATGCTCTCGTAAGCGCGCATCTTCAGAGCTGTGCTGAGGATGCCAGCCACAGAGGGCCGGGCCAAAGCATTCTCCACCTGCCTGCCCCACCTCGCCATCATCACCATTTTCTTCACTGTCTACCTGAAGCCGATATCCGACTCCCCCTCGGCGCTGGATCTGCTGGTGTCCGTGTTCTACACCGCGGTGCCCCGCGCCCTGAACCGCCTCATCTACATCCTGAGGAACCGGGACGTGAAGGCCGCCATGGAAAAACATTTAGGGAAGAAACCGCCCCAGGGAACGTTCCTTTAGATTGTCAGCTGCTTGGGAGCAGATGTGCTGTCAATGGACGGTGCCCTTGCCTAAAAATAATAATAACTAATAATTACGGTATTTGCTAAGCGCTTACTGTGTCGCAAATACTCTTATAAGCGCTCGAGTAGGTACAAGGTTGTCCTACGTGGGGTTCACCGTCTTAATGCCCATTTTACAGATGAGGTCACTGAGGCACAGAGAAGTTACATGGCTTGGCCAAGGTCACACAGCAGACAAGTGGCAGAGTCGGGATTAGAACCCAAGTCCTCTGACTCCCAAGCCCGGGCTCTTTCCGCTAGGCCACGCTGCTTCTCATGAAATTCATTCATTCAGTCGTATTTATTGAGCACTTACTGTGTGCAGAGCACTGGACTAAGCTCTTGGAAAGTGCAATTCGACAACAGAGACAATCCCTGCCCAATAACGGGCTCGCCTCAACAGATTTCCAGGGAGCCTTGATGACCCTTGGTTAAGTCACTTCACTTCTCTGTGCCTCGGTTAACTCATCTGTAAAATGGGAAGTAAAATGGTGAGCCCCACGTGGGACACGGACTGTGTCCAACCGAACCTTCTCGTATTTATCGCAGCACGTAGTATAGTGTCTGGCACGTAGTTCATTGCCCACAGTGAGCTACGAATCTTCAGGAGAAGACAGGAATAAAAATAGACTGCGGAAAGGGGAAATAGTAAAGTATTAAGAGTATAGTAATCAGTTTATCATATTTATTGAGCGCTTACTGTGTGAAGAGCACTGTACTATGCGCTTGGGAGAGTACAATACAACAGAGTTGGTAGAAATTTTCTCTGCCCACACAAAGCTTACAGTCGAAAGGGGGAGACAGAAATTAATCTATCCATCAATGGTATTTATTGAATGATTACTATGTGCAAAGCACTGTACTAAGCACTTGGGAGAATATAATACAACAGACAAGTATCCTGCCTACAAGGAGCCAGTGTTCTAGACAGGGAAGCAGGCATTAATCATAGCGAAGGTGGGAAAGTTGATTAACACACATCCTGTAGCATAGAGTGTCTCATCAATGGATACATACATCTCTGAATGTAATTCAGGATACGAAGTTTAGGATTCCCTGGATGTGTGCCCCCGGGGGTATTTTAGAGAGGCAGCTTGGCCTAGTGGAGAGAACATGGGCCTGGGAGTCAGAGGACCTGGGTTCTAATCTTTACTCTGTCACTTAAGGGCACCTTAGGCAACTCACTTAACTTCTCCGCACCTCAGTTCCCTCGATACCTGTTCTTCCTCCTACTTAGAATGTGAGCCCCATGTGGGACCTACTTATCTTGTACCTAAACCCAGCGCTTAGTTCAGTGCTAGGCACGTGGTGAGCTCTTAATTATTCTCACTGTCTGATTTTTGTCCAGATGTCTGTTTTCATTCCGTAGAGAATTGTCTGTTTTAGCTGCTGCCTTTCCCACCCTTCTCCAGAACTCTAGACCAATTTGATTCAAGACGTTAGCCCTTTTCTGAACTCTGGTCTTTTCCCAGAATCCTCCTCACTGCCCCCTTCACGTCCTTGTTCCTCAGGGTGTAGATGAGCGGGTTGAGGGTGGGGGTGACCACAGTGTAGAAAAGGGTCAGGAACTTGTCCAAAGTCCCAGAGAAGGAGATGTTGGGCCAGATGCAGACCACCGTGATGGACCCGTAGAAAAGAGTGACCACCAGGAGGTGAGACCCGCAGGTACCCAGGGTCTTCCTCCAGATCCAGCGTGACTTGATCCTCAGCACGGCCCGGGCGATGGACCCATAAGAGACCATGATCAGGCTCAAGGGCAGAAGAATCAGGACCAGAGTGCCCACGAAGAGCTGGATCACATTGGCTCGGACATCCACACAGGCCAGTTTGAGCAGGGCAGGCATCTCGCAGAAGAAGTGGGGAATTCGCCAGTGTCCGCAGCGGGGCAGGCAGAAGATGACAGTGGCCTGAATCACAGTGTCCCCCACCCCGCTCAGCCAGGCCAATCCCACCAGGGCCCGGCAGAGCCATGGGTGAATAACAGTAGTGTAGTGAAAGGGTGGGCAGATAGCGGCGTGACGGTCCAAGGCCATGACAGCCACAAGGATGTGCTCCGTTGACCCCAGGGCCAGGGAGACGTAGAGCTACACCGCACAACCGACCACGGTGATGGTCTTGGAGGGGTCCCGGAGGTTCCACAGAAGCTGGGGGACGATGCTGGTGGTGAAGCAGAGATTCACGAGGGAGAGTGAGACAGGAAGAAGTACATGGGTGTATAGAGACAGAGATCCAGACGGGTCAGCAAAATGATGGTGGTGTAGCCCACCAGGGTTAACATGTACAAGACAACCACGAAGAGGATCTTCTCTAACTGGGGCTTAGCAGAGAAACCCACCAAGACAAAGTCCTCCCCAGAAGTGTCAATCGACATCATCCTTGTAGGAAAAGCGAGGGAGGCAGGGAAAGAGAGAGGATGAGAGAAAGAGGGAGAGGGGAAGAGAGGAAGGAGGAGAGAAAAATAAGAGAGTGAGGGAGAGAAAAAAGAGTGAGGGAGGCAGGGAGAGAGGAGGATGGATAAAGGGAATGGGAAAGAGGAAAAGGGGGGGGGAAATGAGAGAGAGTGAGGGAGAGAGGAAGAGAAAAAGTGAGAGAGTGAGGTAAAGAGAGTCCAAGGGAGAGAAAAACCAAGAGGAAAAAATGAGGGAAAGAGAGCATGAGGGCAAGAAAAGACAAGACAGAGAGAGAGGGGAAAAGAACATGAGGGGGAGAAAAAACGAAGGAGCAAGGGAGAGTGAAAGGGAGAGAAAAAGAAAGACGGAGGAAACCGAGGGAGTGGGAGAAAAAGGTGCAAGAGTGAGAGTGAGAGGAAAAGAAAAATAAGAGAGTGAACGGAAAAGTATAAAGGAGAGAAAAAGCAAGAGAGAGGGAGTGAGGGAAAGCAAGTGAAAGGGGAAAAAGTACGAGAGAGTGAGGGGGGAGAAAAGCAAGAGGGAGTGAGAGAGAGCATAAGGGGAAGAAAAGGTGAGGGAAAGGGGAAAGAGGGAGAGGGAGAGAAAATGCGGGACAGAGTGAGAGGGAGAAAACAGCGTGAGAGCAACAGACAGAAAACCCAGAGACGCAGAAAGCAAGGGAATAGAAGGGGAGATGGAAAGAAAAATTGAGAGTGGGGTAAAGAGAGCGAGAGGGAGAAAAAAGTGCAAGAAAAAATGATAGGGAGAGAAAAACGAGAGGGAGAGTGTGATAGAGAGAAAAATAGCAAAAGGACAAGAGAAAAAATGAGAGCCAGCAGGAGGAAAAGAGAGGGAAGGAGAAAAACGTATGAAGGAATGACAGGGAGAGGAAAACTGGGGAAAGCAAGTGAGAAAGAGAACCAGAGAAAAAGCAAGTCAGCAGTAGTAGTAATAATAACAATATTAATGGTATTTGTTAAGTGCTTACTTTGTGCCAAGCACTGTTCTAAGCGCTGGTGTAGATACAAGATAATCAGGGTGTCCCACGTGGGGCTCACAGTATTCATCCCAGTTTTATAGATGAAGTAACTGAGGCACAGAGAAGTTAAGTGACTTACCCAAGGTCATCCAGCAGTAGCATTGATCGTGCCCCTTGTGCAGATTCAGTGACATTCTGATGTAGTAGGAATGGTATTTATCTCACTCTTACAATGTGCAAAGCACTCTACTAAGGTCTGGGAGTGAAATAGATAGGGCCCTTGACCCCCAAGGAGCTCCGATTCTAAGATAATAATGATAATGACGATATTTGTTAAGCATTTACTATGTTCCAAGGGCTGTTCTAAGGGCTGGGGTAGATACAAAGTAATCGGGTTGTCCCACGTGGGGCTCACAGTCTTAATCCCCATTTTCCCGATGAGGTAACTGAGGTCCAGAGAACTGAAGTGACTTGCCCAAAGTTACACAGCTGACAAATGACAGAGCCAGGATTAGAACCAATGACCTCTGACTCCCAAGCCCAGGTTCTTTCCACTGAGCCATGCTGCTGTCCTGGGTCCTTTTTTGGACACCCTGGCCCAGAGAAAGGTGGAAGAATGTGGATAGGGGCGAGGAAAGGGGAGAAAATTCTATCTCTCGAAGAAACATGGAACTCTTTGAATACCTACCCTGGAATGCAGAATCTTCCAAGGGTTCTTCTCAGCTCAGAAAGGGAAGGGTTTTCATTCCGCCTCCTCTTGAGCCAGGATAAGAGTCAGTAGCTGACCCTGAAGCAGGAGGGATTGAAGGTAGATTCCTAGGAGGAAATTTTGGTCATGTAACACCGAAAAGGGAGAAGTAGGATATGGATTTTGCATCCCAACAGGTTCTAACAGAAATGGAGAGAAACTCGATTTTCCGTATATTTTTCTAGTGCGTTCCCTCTCTGTCCCTCCTACTCATCCTCCTCTGTTCCCTACCATTTTTTCTGGAGACCATTATGTCTATCAAGTCTGCTCTACTGGACTCTCCCAAGCACTTAATACAATGCTCTCTACACAGTAAGTCTCAATAAATACCACTGATGGATTAGCTCTAGCTTGTTTGCTCATTCATTAATTCAATCGTATTTATTGAGCACTTACTGCGTGCAGAGCACTGTACTAAGCTCTTGGAAAGTACCATTCGGCCACAGATTGAGACAATCCCTACCCAACAACGGGCTCACGCTCTAGAAGGGGGGAGACAACCAACAAAATAACACCCAGCTCCGCCACTTATTAACTATGTGACTTTGTACAAGTCACTTAACTTCTCTGGGCCTCGGTAACCTCATCTGTAAAATGGGAATGAAGACTGTGAGCCACCCGTGGGACAACTGATCACCTTGTAACCTCCCCAGCGCTTAGAACTGTGCTTTGTACTTAGTGCTTAGTAAATGCCATAAAAAACAATAACAAAAAAACAAAGCAAGTAGACAGTACTTGTTAAATGATTACTATATCCCAAGCACTGTACTAAACGCTGGGGTAGACAAAAGATTATCAAGTCCCACATGAGGCTCACAATCTAAGTAGGAGGGAGAACATGGATTGAATCCTCATTTTGCATATGAGGAAACTGAGGGATAGAGAGTGGAGTGATTTGCCGTAGTGTTACACAGCAGACGGCACACAAGTGGCTGAGTCAGGATTAGAACCCAGGTCCTTCTGACTCTAAGGACTCGGCTCTATCCGCTAGCCCACGCTACGTCTCACCCCTCAGCTCTTCCTTAAAGCCTTCCACCCCTCAGCTCCCCGAAGTCGATGGGAAACTCAGTTCACACTCTTTGTTCCCTTGACTCTCTCCCAAGCCACTCCTGCACTCACATTTAGAAGTGGGCCATCTCTGGCTGGATAAGGGCTAGTAATTTTGGGCTAGTGATGGCCAAAGCTTTCTCCCTGATTTCTTCGGCATCCTGGATTTTGCAGTTTTGAGGCAGGGCCAGGAGTAATCCACACAGGGCAGACGAGACCTTAAGCTCCTCGAGCGTAGGGATCCTGCCCTGTATTGCAGTTTCCCCTGCCCTGCACAGAGGAGTGCTCAATAAATAACCTGGATTAGTAGCCCATAAATAAAACCAATTTCCTTTTTCCTAAATAGGGTCGAGGTTACAGATTGTCCGGGTTGTGGGGGGGGGGATTTGGGGGTCTCTGTTTCAACCCTAATCACCAGTCCTGATGTGAAGAAAAGGCAAACAGATTCTCACTCTGGTCTGGAGAAACGATTCCACTGGATGGGCTGAGTAGGACTCGGTGTTAGAGATTCAATCCTCAGTCTCGTGAGTGAGGAGGTGAGAAGGAAGCTGAGCTGGAAACAGCTGAGCTGGGAGGCAGAGAAAGGATTATCCCCCAGCCCCTTTTTCCAAATCTCTCCAGGAGCAGGTGGCCGGTGGGAAGACGGTCAGGGGTCTGGCCGACGTCCGAGGAAATTTAATTCCTCCCGTCGCCTCTACTCTACATCTCTTTGTCTCTCCAGGGTCCTACTGTCCTTTCTGTAGGATCTCGGGGAATTGAGAGAGGCAATCAGGAGATAAGGACCGGAATGTTTCTACAGGTGCTTTTCACATTTGGGGATTGGGGGAACCAATATTTCTGGAGCACGGGATCGCCGAAGAGAGAGAGATGTTGGCACAGATGGCGAGGACCCCCTGGGATTCTCCCGCCTTCCAGTTGGAACAATTAGTCTGGCACAGAGGCGACCAGTGCAGGGACTCCCAGGAGAAAGACTTGGGGAGAGAGATGCCTTAGCTATCAGCTTCCGAGCGCTTCAAAGCATTCTCAAATTCATTAATCCCGGTTCTGCCACTTCAGCTGGGTGACTTTGGGCAAGTCACTTAACTTTTCGGTGCCTCAGTTACCTCATCTGTAAAATGGGGTTTAAGACTGAGAGCCCCACATTGTACAACCTGATAACTTTCTATCTACCCCAGCACTTAGTACAGCACTTGGCACATTGTAAGCACTTAATAAATACCATTATTATGATTATTATTGTATACGATCGAGTAAATGAATGAATAATGACATGGACAGCGTGACAAGGGTCTTCATTCTTGATCTTCACCCTTCATTCATCAATTCATTCAATTGCATTTATAGAGCACTTACTGTGTGCACAGCACTGTACTAACCGCTTGGAAAGTACAGTTCAGCAATAGAGAGAGACAACCCCTGCCAAAACAGGGATTATAGTCTAGAAGGGGGAAGACAGACATCAAAACAAGTAAACAGGCATCAATATAAATAAATAAAATTATAGGTGAGTACACCTCAACAAGTATACAGGCATCCAAAGAAATAAATAGAATTACACATATATACATATATACATAAATTAGAGAAGGAGCGTGGCTCAGTGGAAAGAGAATGGGCTTGGGAGTCTGAGGTCATGGGTTCAAACCCCGGCTCCGTGACTTGTCTGCCGTGTGACTTTAGGCAAGTCACTTAACTTCCCAGTGCCTCAATTCCCTCATCTGGAAAATGGGGATTAAGACTGTGAGCCGCACGTGGGACAACTTAATCACCTTTGTATCCCCCCAGCGCTTGGAACAGTGCTTCGCACATAGTAAGGGCTTAACAAATGCCATTATTATTATTATTATTATTATTATTATTATTATTATTATTATTATTATTATAAGTGCTGTGGGGTGTGGATTGGAGGGGAAGAGCAAAGGGAGTGAGTTGAGGTGATGTGGATGGGGGGAGCTGAGAAAAAGGGTGTCTTATTCTGGGAAGGCCTTCATCATAGAGAAGCAACGTGGCTTAGGGGAAAGAGCCCGGGCTTGGGAGTCAGAGGTCGTGGGTTCTAATCCCGACTCCACCACTTGTGGGCTGTGTGACTTTGGGCAAGTCACTTCACTTCTCTGTGTCAATTACCTCATCAGGAAAATGGGGATTAAAACTGTGAGCCCCATGTGGGACAGCCTGATTACCTAGTATCTACCCAGTGCTTAGAACAGTGCTTGACACATAGCGCTTAACAAATACCAAATTATTAAATTATTATTAATATTATTCATCTGCATCTTTTTGCTGGACCTCCATCTTTCTGAATTGTTACCCCCACTGCTCCCGCCAGATCAGCGCTTAGAACAGTGCTTTGCACATGGTAAGTGCTTAATAAATGCCATCATTATTATTATTATCCCAATTCTTATGGCTTCAGGCTCGCTTTCCCTCCTTGGCTCTTGTTTCGCCTGGCATTGGCAGAACTGTGCTGGATGTGTGGAGTTCTGGGTGCAATGCGAAGTGTTCAGTCTCTTGTTTCCACTTATGACTTTAGTTTCTGCTGAGACAAAGGCCAGTCTGTTTACAGACACACCCTTGGCTGCTTCTGATTCTTTCTCCTGCTTCTTGTTGTTGCTACTAAGCCCTTACTATGGGCCAGACACTGTACTAAGGGTTGGGGTCGACGCAAACTAGTCGGGTTGGACGCAGTCCCTGCCCCACGTTGGATTCACAGTCTTAATACCCATTTTTCAGATGAGGTAACTGAGACCTGGGGAAGGGAAGTGACTTGCCCCAGGTCACACATCAGGGAAGTGGTGGAGCCGGAATTAGAACTCAGGGCCTTCTGACACCGTGCCCTGTGCGCTTTCCACTCTTCACACTGCTACTCAGGCTTGTATGCTTTGCTCTAGAATTACAGGTGTGGGTGGTTTAGTTCAGGGGTTCCTGCTTACATAGTTTGTGAA
Source organism: Tachyglossus aculeatus (assembly GCF_015852505.1). Classification (NCBI taxonomy): domain Eukaryota; kingdom Metazoa; phylum Chordata; class Mammalia; order Monotremata; family Tachyglossidae; genus Tachyglossus; species Tachyglossus aculeatus. The sequence continues at coordinate 1,242,035 of NW_024045094.1, forward strand.
CTCGATGTGGGCAGGGAACGTTTCTACCAACAGTGTTGTATTGTCCTGAGTGCTTAGTACAGTGCTCCGCGCAGTACGTACTCGCTAAGTACCATTGATACCGTTAAATGAAGTTTGTTTCAGGGTTCCACTAGCGAACTGGGAGTGATTACCATGTGGGACAGGTGCTGTGTCCAACCTGATGAGTTTGTATCTACCCCGGCGCTTAGTTCAGAACCTGGCAAATAGTAAGTGCTCAGCAACTACCATTAAAAATATTGGTAGATTAATTGAGTGATTGATTGCCTGAGCCGTCCCTAGAAGAAGAGAAGAGAAGCATCGTGGAAACATAGTGGAAACATCACGGGCTTGGAAGTCAGAGGTCGTGGGTTCAAATCCCAGCTGTGCTACTTGTCAGCTGTGTGACTTTGGACAAGTCACTTCACGTCTCTAGACCTCCGTTTCCTCATCTGTAAAATAGGGAATAAGACTGTGAGCCCCACGTGGGACAACCTGATGACCTTGTATGTACCCCAGCGTTTAGAACAGTTCTTAGTACATAGTAAGCGCTTAACAAATATGAACATTATTATTATTAAGAAGGTGATGTGTTTCCTACAGGATTTTTCCCCCAAAGGTACCCCTCCCTGTGTCCCTGTTTCTCAGAGCCATCATCTCACTCCCAGCACCCTCCTTAGGGCGGCCTTCACATCCCAGTTTCTCAGGCTGTAGATGAGGGGGTTCATGGCGGGGGGGCACCACCGTGTAAAACACGGACACCAGCAGGTCCAGCGTGGAGGAGGAGTCTGAGGGAGGTTCGAGGTCGGCGACAGTTCCCGTGGAGATGAATAAAATCACCACGGCGAGGTTGGGCAGGCAGGTGGAGAAGGCTTTGGCCCGGCCTTTGGCAGCTGGCATCCTCAGCACGGCCCGGAAGATTTGCACATCCGGGACGACGATGGAGACGAGACATGAGATGTTCAGAACGGCGAAGACCGTGACTCCAATCTCCTGGAGGTTCCCACTGGGGCCTGAAAGTTCCATCATTTGGGGGAGCGTCACAGAAGAAATGGCGGATCACGTTCGACCCGCCGAAGCCGACAGAGAAGGTGGTGGCCGCGTGCGTGGAGGCGCTCACGGTACCACCCAGCCAGGAGGCGGCGGCCATATTCCCGCAGGCCCCTCGGTCCATGATGACCTCGAAGCGCAGGGGGCAGCAGATGACTGCGTAACTCTCATAGAACATCGTCGTGAGCAGGGTCACTTCGACACACACAAGATAAATTACCAAGAAGACTTGAGAGATATAACAAGGGAAAGAGATTTCCCTGCGGTCGGTCAGGGAGTTGTGGATGGATTTGGGGACGGTGACGGAGATGTAGGAGAGGTCGAGGACGGACAGGTTCCTGAGGAAGAAGTACATGGGGGTGTGGAGGCGCCGGTAGTGGGCGGTGATGGCGACGATGAGGAGCTTCTCCATCAGGGCCGCCAGGTAGACCAGGAGGAACAGTGCAGCCGGGACCAGCTGCAGCTCCTGGACCACCGAGAATCCCAACAGGAGGAATCCCGACACTGCCGTGCCGTTGGCCATTTCCTTTCCAGAGATAAGATGTCCTAGCTGTGTAGGAGAAGACAATTTTTAGCTATTACAAATGTGTCAATTCATCACACAGTCAGCTCTTGGTAAATACTTTTACTAATATTCCTACTTTCTTCTGATGTGCAAGATCATGGTGACACGTATTTGACTCTCCCAAGTGCTTAGTACAGTTCTCTGTGCGTGGTAAGCTCTCAATACATGGCATTGATTGATGGCTGGATTAATCAATGGCTGATTCCCCTTCTAGACTATAAACTCCTTGTGGACAAGGAACATGTCAACCACCTCTGTTGTACTATACTCTCCCTAGTGCTTAGTACAGTGCTCGGGTTGGGCCAATCGTAATAAATACGATTAATTAATAGGCTCAATAAATACCATTGATTGATCAATTGATTGATGACATACAGCGTTTGAGGTTACCCATTTTCTATTAGACTGTAAATACCATAATAATAATAATAAGTTCGAATCACCAGAGCAGTGTGGCTCAGAGAGAAGCAGCGTGGCTCAGTGTAAATAGCACGGGCTTTGGAGTCAGAGGTCACGGGTTCAAATCCCGGCTCTACCAATTGTCAGCTGTGTGACTTTGGGCAAGACACTTAACTTCTCTGTGCCTCAGTTCCCTCAACTGGAAAATGGGGATGAAGATTGTGAGCTCCACGTGGGACAACCTGATCACATTGTAACCCCCCAGCGCTTAGAACAGTGTTTTGCACATAGTAAGTGCTTAACAAATGCCATCATTATTATTACTTGTGGCATTTGTTGAGCACATACTATGTTACAAGCGCTGGAATGGATAAGGTCCAGTCGTGGCTTGGTGGAAATAGCCCGGGCTAGGGAGTCAGAGGTCGTGGGTTCTAATCCCGGCTCTGCCACTTATCAGCTGCGTGACTTTGGGCAAGTCACTTCAGTTCTCTGTGCCTCGGTTCCCTCATCTGTAAAATGGGGATTAAGACTGGAAGCCCCACGTGGGACAACCTGATTGTCTTTTATTTACCTTAGTGCTTAGACCAGTGCTTGGCACATAGTAAGTGCTTAACAAATACCATTATTATTATTATTATCATTATTACTATTACTACTAGATCAGGTGCAGTTCCTGTCCCAGACGAGGCTCATAGCCTAAGAGGAAGGAAAACAGATACTTTTATGCCCATTTTATAGATGAAGAAACTGAGTCATAGAGAATTTAAGTGATTTGTCCAAGATCGCACAGCAGGGAAGTGACTCCCAGCCTTCTGCTCTTTCCATTAGTATGCACACTTTATCCCCACATCAATATTGATCATCCAGTGGTACTTATTGGGAGCTCACTGTGTGCTATACTAAGCACTTGGAGAGTACAAGAGAATTGATAGACACATTCTCTGACCTCACTGAGCTTGTCTTACCACCTACTTAAACTGTAAGCCTTATGTGGGACCGGAACTGCGTCCAAAGAGATTAACCTGCATTTACCCCAGTGCTTAGAACAGTGCTTGACACGTAAGGAGCACTTAATACATAATAAATAAATAAAAATTAGAAAATAAATAAATAAATATGAACTGCATCCAAACAGATTAAACTGTATCTACGAGAATATACAAGAGCCATGAGAAGCGTAGTGGCTCAGTGGAAAGAGCCCAGGCTTTGGAACCAGGGGTCATGGGTTCAAATCCCGGGTCCACCAATTGTCAGCTGTGTGACTTTGGGCAAGTCACTTAACTTCTTTGTGCCCCAGTTGCCTTATCTGTAAAATGGAGATTGACTGTAAGCCCCCCGTGGGCTTACCTGATAACTTTGTAGACTCCCCAGTACCTTGCACATAGTAAGCGCTTAATAAATGCCATTATTATTATTATTATTACCCCAGTGCATAGAACTGTACTTGACACATGGGGAGTGCTTAAGAAATAATAAATAAATAAAAATAAACAAATAGACGAGCACGCAGTCTAGGGATGCATGGAGACTGTCTCCTTTCAGGAAAAATGTATTTTTTATGGTATATGTTTAGCACTTACTATGTGCCCAGTGCTATACTAAGCGCTGGGATAGATTCAAGCTAATCAAGTTGGACACTGTCCCTCATGAGGCTCACAGTCTTAATCCCCATTTTACAGTTGAGGTCACTGAGGCACAGAGAAGCCAAGTGATTTGTCCAAGGCAGACAGTAGACAAGCATCAGAGCCGGAATTAGAACGCAGGTCCTTCTGGCTTCCAGGCCCGGGCTCTTTCCAATAGGCCACACTGCTTCTCCGCTGTGCCCGCTAAACCCCACACCAAACACTTTTCCTGACAACCACAAAGGATAGAATGGCACATAGAGTTCTCACGTACCAGTCACCAACTGAGATGGGAGGGATTGAGTAGACCAATCACGTCCACCTCCTCTTCTCCGAAAGCTGGAACCCAAGAGCAAATCTCTGTTGGTCACCTCCTCTCCTTTCGACTAGAAGCCGGAACTAGCCGAGCCGTGGAGGGAGTGGGATATTTTATCCCTCTCCTGTTGGGAGATGTTGCGGGCCATCGTTGTATCACTGTGTCCACCCCTGTCACCGCTTTTGCTAGTTGGGGTGCTTGTCTAGGGAAAGCCAAGGAGTTCAGAGACAGAGTGAAACCACCTGGGACATTGCACGTCTTGCCAGGCCTTTGCTAATCTCCTGGCACACCAGGAGTTTTGTTGTTTGTTTGTTTTGATGGCATTTGTTAAGCGCTTACTAGGTGTCAAACGCTATCCTAAGCGGTGTTTGGACAATCCACTTAACCTGTGGTCCAGGGATTCGCGTTCAGATAAGAATAACAACAACAACAATAATAATAACGATAATAATAATAATAATAATAATGACATTTGTAAAGTGCTTACTATGTGCAAAGCACTGTTCTAAACGCTGGGGAGGATACAAGGTGATCAGGATGTCCCATGTGGGGCTCCCAGTCTTCATCCCCATTTTACAGGTGAGGGAACTGAGGCCCAGAGAAGTGAAGTGACTTGCCCAAATTCACACAGCTGAAAAGTGGCCGAGGCGGAATTTGAACCCATGACCTCTGACATCCAAGCCCCTGCTCTTTCCACTTATCCACGCTGCTTCTCATAGTACATAGAAACTATGTACTTCTCATAGGTACGTAGTGGAAGTCTTAATTGCATTAATTAAGTGCTTACTGAGTGCAGAGCACTGTACTAAGCGCTTAGTGGAGTGCTCTGCACATAGTAAAAGCTCAATTAATACGACTGAATGAAGACTTGTACTTCCCAAGCGCTTAGTATAGTACTCTGCACACCATAAGCGCTCAATGAAAACGATTGAATGAATGAATGAATGAATGAATGAATGAATAAGAGGAGCAGCATGGCTCAGTGGAAAGAGCCCGGGCTTGGGAGTCAGAGGTCGTAGGTTCTAATCCCGGCTCCGCCACTTGTCATCTGTGTGACTTTGCGCAAATCACTTAACTTTTCTGAGCCTCAGTTACCTCGTCTGGAAAATGGGATTGAAGACTGTAAGCCCCACGTGGGATAACCTGATGACCTTGTATCCCTTAGCGCTTAGAACAGTGCTTGGCACATAGTAAGCGCTTAACAAATGGCATCATTATTATGATTATTATCATAAATGACAGGAGACAATACACGGATGGGGAATTAAACACAGTCCTTGTTCCTCATACAGATTACAATCTAAAAGTGGACAGAAATCACATCTACCAACTCTGTTGTATCGAATGCTCCCAAGCGCTTAGTACAGTGCTCTGCATCGTCATAATCATCAAGAGTATTTATGGAGTGCCTACCATGTGCAGAGCACTGCACTCAGCACTTCATTCCTTAGTAGATACCATTGATTGATTGATAGTTGTCCTTCATCCTCGAAGAAGATTTCACAACGATAATAAGAATATAGTAAGTGCTTAACAAATGCCATAATAATGACATAGTGAGTACTTAACAAATGTCATAATAATAATAATAATATTGCTTAACAATTGTTCTGAGCGTAATGGCCACCAGTTCTGGGCTCAGATGGGAAGACCATTAGAGATCTAGAGCACTTTCTGGCCATCGTGAGTGCGGTGGCTGAGACCCGGGTAACTGTGAGAACTAAGGAGGAAATCCATCAATCGATGGGGGCTTACTGGGTGTAAAACACTGCACTTAGAGCTTGGGAGAGCACACTAGTACAGCGTGGGTAGACACGTTCGCCGCCCACGGCCTGGCTACTTGGTTTGCTTTTGCCTGTCTCCTTGCTTTATTTTGTTGTCTGTCTCCCCGTTCTAGACTGTGAGCCCGTTATTGGGTAGGGATTGTCTCTGTCTGTAGCCGAATTGGACTTTCCAAGCGCTTACTCCAGTGCTTTGCACACGGTAAGCGCTCAATAAATACGACTGAATGAAGGGATGAACGAGCTTACGATCTAGAATTAGAGGCAAACGTTAGGCAAAGAATCAGTGATATTATCCAGCGCTCACGGTGTACAGACCACTGAATGAGCGATTGGAAGAGTCCAATGTAATAGAGTTTATGACGTCCTTACCCTGGCCCGGAATGCCCCCCCCATCCACACATCCACCAAGCTAGCTCTCTTCCTCACTTCAAAGCCCTGCTGAGAGCTCACCTCCTTCAGGAGGCCTTCCCGGACTGAGCCCCCTTTTCCTATGCTCTTCCTCCCCTCCCCATGGACCCAACTCCCTCCCTCTGCTCTACCCCCTTTCTCAATAAATACGACTGAGTGAATGAATGAAGTCTTAACCTGCCCTCCATCCTGCCGTCGCCCGTGATATGGGGCCTTGTACCATATTTCTTTATTTAAATTAATGTCTGTCTTCCCGCTAGACTGAAAGCCCATTGTGGGCAGGGAACATGTCTGCTAATTCTGTTGAACTGTAATTTCCCCAGCATTGAGTACAGTGCTCTGCAAATAGCCAATAAATGCCGTTGATCGATTGACTCATTGATTGATTGATTAAGAGAAGTAGCATGGCTTAGTGGAAAGAGCGTGGGCTTGGGAGTCAGAAGTCATGGGTTTTAATATGGCCTCTGCCGGATCAGCTGTGTGACTTTGGGCAAATCACTTAACTTCTCTGTGCCTCATTTGCCTTATCGGTAAAATGGGGATTAAGACGGTGAGCCCCACATTGGTCAATCTGATTACCTTGAATCTACCCCAGGGCTTAGAACAGTCCTCGGCACATAGTAAGCGCTTAACAAATGCCATCATTATTATTATTACTTTTATAATGAAAACTGGAGGAGCTTGGGTTCAGCTGTAGTTGCAGCCTTCCTCATTTTGGAGAAAAAATTAAAGCTGTTGGGATTTTTCTTAAATATTTCCCTTCCTGGGAAGCATTTCCCAAATGTCTAATCCATCAATCAATCAATAGTATTGATTGAATGTCTTTCATTTGTAGACATCACGTCCTGGGTGCAGTGGAGAAAATGCAAAGGAGGAAAGAGTAGGATTTAATCCTCATTTTGCAGTTAAGGTAACTGGGGTCCAGAGAAGTGAAGTGTCTAGCCCAAGGTCACACAGCAGGCAATTAGCAGAACCGGGATTAAAGCCCAGGTCGTCTGACTCCCAGGCTCTAGTCACTAGACCACGCTGCTTGGATAACATAATATTTTCACTTCCATCCATCCCACAGGACCCAGTTTCCTATTTTCCCACAAGGAAGAAATGGGCAACCACACGGCATTGAGGGAATTCCTGTTCCTGGGATTCTCGGAGGTCCGGGAGCTGCACCTTGTCCAGCCTGCACTGTTCCTTCTGGTCTGCCTGGCGGCCCTGATGGTGAATCTCCACATTGTCGCCGTCACCGCCCTCAACTGGCACCTCCAGACTCCCATATACTTCTTCCTCAGGAACCTGTCTGTCCACGACCTCTGCTACATAATAATAATGGTGATGATGATGGCATTTGTTAAGCGCTTACTATATGCAAAGCACCGTTCTAAGCGCTGGGGGGATAAAGGTGATCAGGTTGTCCCACGTGGGGCTCACAGTCTTCATCCCCATTTTACAGATGAGGTAACTGAGGCTCAGAGAAGTTAAGTGACTTGCCCAAGGTCACACAGCAGACATATGGTGGAGCCGGGACTCGAACCCATGGCTTTAGACTTCAAAGCCCGTGCTCTTTCCACTGAGCCACGCAGCTTCTACATCTCCGTCTCTTCCCCCAAATCCATCCACACCTCCCTGACCGACCGTATATCCATTTCCTTCCTGGCCTTTGCCACCCAGCTCTTCTTGGTGGTCCTGCTTGTCGCCTCAGAGATGTTCTTTTTTACGGCCATGTCCTACAACTGCTACGCTGCCATCTGCCTTCCCCTGAGCTACGAGGTCATTATGGACCGAGGGGCCTGTGGGAATATGGCCGCCGCCTCATGGCTCGGCGGGGGGCTGAATGGAGTCATCCACTCCTCCTTGACATTCTCCCTCCTCCTCTGTGACACCAACGCCATCCATCAGTTCTTCTGCGATATCCCTTCCCTCATCCTGCTCTCCTGTTCCAGAAGCTACATCGACGAGATCATTCATTCATTCGATCGTATGTATTAAGCGCTTACTGTGTGCAGAGCACTGTACTAAGCGCTTGGAAAGTACATGTTGGCAACATATAGAGACGGTCCCTACCCAACAGCGGGCTCACAGTCTAGAAGGGGGAGACAGACAACAAAACAAAACATATTAACAAAATAAAATGAATAGAATAAATATGTACAAATAAAATAAATAAATAGAGTAATAAATGTGTACAAACATATATACATATATACAGGTGCTGTGGAGAGAGGAAGGATGTAAGGCGTGGGGGATGGGGAGCGGGAGGAGGGGGAGAGGAAGGAGGGTGCTAAGTCTGGGAAGACCTCCTGGAGGAGTTGAGGTCTCAGTAGGGCTTTGAAGGGAGGAAGAGAGCTAGCTTGTCGGATGTGCGGATAGAGGGCATTCTAGGCCAGGGGGATGATGTGGGCCGGGGGTCGACGGCGGGACAGGCGAGAACACGACACAGTGAGGAGATTAGCGGCAGAGAAGCAGAGGGTGCGGGCTGGGCTGTAGAAGGAGAGAAGGGAAGTGAGGTAGGAGGGGGTGAGGTGCTGGAGAGACTTGAAGCCGAGAGTGAGGAGATCGCTGTTATGGACCTCAGCGTATTACTGGGTCTCGGTTGTTTCGTCGGCATCGTTGTCTCGTAGGTGCACACCTTCAGGCCCGTGCTGAGGATGTCGGCTGCTGAGGTCCGGGCCCCAGTCTTCTCCACCTGCCTGCTTCACCTCGTCATCGTCATCTTGTTTCTCTCTACTTCCTTCTTTACCCATCTCAAGCCTCCCTCAGACTCCACCTCGACGCTGGACCTGCTGTTGTCCGTGTTCTACACTGTGGCACCCGCCGCCCTGAACCCCCTCATCTACAGCCTGAGGAACCGGGACATGAAGGCCGCCCTGGATATGGTCCTGAGGTGGAAATCTTTCACGTAGAATGGAATACCTTTAGTCTGTTCAAAAGTGGAAGATCAGCATAGACTCTATCCACCAATCAATCAGCAGTATTTATTGAGTACTACCTGTATGCAGAGCACTGTACCAATCGTAGATAATAATAATAATAATAATAGTATTTATTAAGCGCTTACTATGTGCAAAACACTGTTCTAAGCGCTGGGGTGTTACAAGGTGATCAGGTTTCCCACGGGGGGCTCACAGTCTTAATTTTGCAGGTGAGGTAACTGAGGAACAGAGATGTGAATTGACTTGTCCGAAGTCACACAGCTGGGAATGGTCAGAGTCGGGATTTGAACCCATGATCTCTGACATCAAAGCCCAGACTCTTTCCACTGAGCCACGGTACTTCTCATTCATTTGATCCATTGGAGAACAGAGATATGTGCGATCTGAAGATTTTGGCACCTAGATATTCAATTAATCGTATTTATTGAGTGCTGTAATTGTTTTAATGATATTTGTTAAGCTCTTATTATGTTCCTGGCTTGGAATGCCCTCCCACACATCCGCCAAGCTAACTCTCTTCCTCCCATCAAAGCCCTGCTGAGAGCTCATCTCCTCCAGGAGGCCTTCCCAGACTGAGCCCCCTTTTTCCTCTCCTCCTCCCCATCCCCCCCGCCCTACCTTCTTCCCCTCTCCACAGCACCTGTATATATATTTGTACAGATTTATTACTCTATTTTACTTGAACATTTTTACTATTCTATTTATTTTGTTAATGATGCGCATAAAGCTTTAATTCTATTTGTTCTGACGATTTTGACACCTGTCTACATGTTTTGTTTTGTGGTCTGTCTCCTCCTTCTAGAATGTGAGCCCGCTGTTGGGTAGGGACCACCTCTATATGTTGCTGACGTGTACTTCCCAAGCGCTAAGTATAGTGCTCTGCACAGAGTAAGCGCTCAATAAATATAATTGAATGAATGAATGCCAGGCTCTGCTCTAAGCACTAGGGTATATTAAGCTCACAGTCTTTATCACTATTTGACAAATGAGGTAACTGAGGCATGGAGAAGTTAAGTGGCTTGCCCAAAATCTTACAGCAGACGAATTGCAGAGCAGGAATTAGAACCCTTGTCATATTTACTGAGTATCAAGCACTGCAGTAAAAAACAAAAATACCCTCCTGCTAGATTACGATAGATAGGGGTAGACAGGGAACATATGTATCACCTCTATTGTAATGTCCTCTCTTAAGCACTTGGTACAGTGCTCTGCACTTAGTAAGCACTAATAAATGCCACCGATTGACTGATTCAAGTAGTACAATTTGTTCCTCGGTCTTGTCTATCTCACCGCCAAACCCTCACCCGTATTCATTCAATCGCATTTATTGAGCGTTTACTGTGTGCAGAGCACTGTATGAGAAGCAGCGTAGCTCAGTGGAAAGAACCTGGGCCTGAGAGTCAGAAGTCATATGTTCTAATCCTGCCTCCGCCACTAATCAGCTGTGTGACTTTGGGCCAGTCACTTAACTTCTCTGTGCCTCAATTCCCTCGTCTGCAAAATGGAGATGAAGACTGTGAGCCCCTCATTGGCAACCTGCTTACCTTGTATCTGCCCCAGTGCTTAGAACAGTTCTTGGCACATAGTAAGCGCTAATCAAATACCATCATCACAACGTCATCGCTGTACTAAGCATGGCTCAGTGGAAAGAGCCCAGGCTGGGGAGTCAGAGGTCATGGGTTCTAATCACGACCATGCCACATATCTGCTTTGTGACCTTAGGCAAGTCACTTAACTTCTCTGACCCTCAATTACCTAATCTGTAAAATGGGGTTTAAGACTGTGAGTCCTACAGCAGATCACCTTGTAACCCCCCGGCACCTAGAACAGTGCTTTGCACATAGTAAGTGCTTAACAAATGTCATTACTATTATTGTTATTGCTAAGCCCATATCCTACCTCTGGCCTAGAACACCTTCCCCCTTCATAGCCAACAGACTATCACCCACCCCACCTTCAAAGCTTTATTAAAATCCCATCTTCTCCAGGTGACCTTCCCAGACTAAGCCCCAATTTCTCCTGCTCCTTCTCCTTTCTTTGTAATCTTCGCATTTGTATCTGCCACCTTTGGGCATTTGATATTCCTTTACTCTGTCTTGAGCACTGGACTAAAACTCAGCCCACACACTTCACTCCTCTAACGCCAACATTCTCACCGTACCGCAATCTCGTCTGTCACACCGACGACCTCTCCCCCAGGTCCTGCCTCTGGCCTGGAACAGCCTCCCTCCTCAAATCCAAAAGACAATGACCCTGCCCTCTTCAAAGCCTTATTGAAGGGACATTTCCTCCGTGAGGCCTTCCCAAACTAAGCCCTCATTTCCTCTTCTCCCTCTCCCTTTTGCCTGGCCCTGATTTGCTCCCTTAATTCACCTCTGCCTCGGTCCCACAGCTCTTATGTCCATATCTCGAATTTATTTATTTATATCAATGTCTGTCTCCCCCTCTAGGCTGTAAGTTTGTTGTGGGCAGTGAATGTGCGTGTTATTCTCAGGAGAAGCAGCATGGCGTAGTGGATAGAACACGGGCCTGGAAATCAGAAAATCACGGGGTTCTAATCCCAGCTCTGCCACTTGTCTGTTGTGTGACCTTGGACAAGTCCCTTATCTTCTCTGTGCCTCAGTTACCTCATCTCTAAAATGGGGATTGAGACTGTGAGCCCCATGTCGGATAAGGGATTGTGTCCAAACCAATTTGCTTATATCCACTACAGTGTCTGGAACATAGTAAACGCTTAAGGAATACCATAATTATTACTATTATTGAACTCTCCCAAGCTCTGCATACTGTAAGCACTCAATAAATACGATTGTCTGACTGAATGACTAAATGCTTGGAAGAGTACAGTTGAAGAAACTGAGGTACGAAGAGGCTAATTAACTTGCCCATGGTTATAATGAGCAAGAAGCCAAATTAGGCTTCCCAATCCAGAGCCCTTTCCAGTAGACTTCCCCAATGAGACCCTTATTTCCCACCCCATAAAGTACAGAGTACAGAGGGGATTATGAAAGCTGATAACTTCCCCCTCCTCCCCCATACCAACTCTCCTCACGTCTGTGGGGCTCCGGGAACTACCCAAGGTAGTCACCTTGGTCAAGTCACTTCACTTCTCGGAGCCTCAGTTCCCTCATCTTTAAATGGGGATTGAAATGCGACCCCCATGTGGGACATGGACTGTGTCCAACCCGATTAGTTTGCATCTACCCCAGCGCTTAGTACAGTGCCTGGCACATAGTGAGCGCTTGACAAAGACCATAAAATTTTAAAAAAGGACAGCGCAGTAACTGTCCCAACTGTTTCATCCTCCTCTTGCATCTCATCACTCTGGGGAGTTTGGGCTCGGGGGAGATCTGAGAGCTGATGTCACCCCCTTCCCTTCCCCGGTTTCCAATGCCACACAGATGTGCTCAACCAGGGCTAACCCCGGGGATGCCAACGCCTTGTACCTGAAGGCTTCTGGGTAATAAAGTTCAAAGTCCCCCCCACCCCGTGACTTGAGGCCCCCAAGCAACCAGACACACCTACGGTTGTCCTTCTTTGACAAGAGCCACCTGTTCAAATGGAGGCCGGAGCCTTGCAGAATTTACCCAGCAGAAACAGGTGAGCTATAATTCTATTTATTATAGCTATGTCTATTTATTTTGATGGTTTTGACACCTGTCAACATGGTCTGTTTTGTTGTCTGTCTCCCCCTTCTAGACTGTGAGCTCGTTGTTGGGTAGGGACCTTCTCTATCTGCTGCCGATTTGTACATCTCAAGCGCTTAGTACAGTGCTCTGCGCACAGTAAGCGCTCAATAAATACAATTGAATGAATGAATGAAAGGTGAGTCCAGCAAACTGCACCTAGTACCTACCATGGATCATTCGATTGATTTATGGAGATTTGAATATGTGCAGAGCACTCTACTAAGCGTTTGGGAGAGTAATAATACTACTAATAATAATTATATATAATATTATTAATAATAAGAGAGCAATAATAATAATTATGGCATTTGTTAAGCGCTTACTGTGTGTCAAGTACTGTTCTACAATATAACAGAGTTGGTAGACATATTTTCTGACACAATGTGCTTATAGTCTAGAGGGGAAGATGGACATAAACAGAAATAAATCAATTCTGGATGTAATTCATGAATTGTAATTTATTATACAATACAATATAATGTACTATAATTTAATAAATCTGTGGATATAATACACTTGGATTTGCGCCCTTTATTTGCACCTCTCTCAGCCTCACAGCCTCCTCCCTCCTTAACGTCCATATTCAACCTCTCACTCTCCACTGGTTTCTTCCCCTCTGCCTTCAAATATGCCCACGTCTCCCCTAACCTAAAAAAACTCTCCCTTGATCCCACCTCCCCTTCTAGTTATCACCCTATCTCTCTCCTACCATTCCTTTCTAAACTCCTAGAACTAGTCATCTATACCCGCTGCCTCGAATTCTCACTCCTCGACTCCCTCCAATCTGGCTTCTATCCCCTACACTCCACCGAAACTGCCCTCAAAGGTCTCAATGACCTCCTTCTTGCCAAAACTAACGGCTCCTACTCTATCCTAATCCTCCTCGACCTCTCAGCTGCCTTCAACACCGTGGATCACCCCCTTCTCCTCAACACGTTATCCAACCTTGGCTTCACGGACTCCGTCCTCTCCTGGGTCTCCTCTTATCTCTACGGACATTCATTCTCAGCCTCTTTGGCGGGCTCCTCCTCCCACTCCTATCCCTTTACTGTAGAGGTTTCTCAAGGGTCAGTTCTTGGTCCCCTTCTGTTCTCTATCTACACTCACTCCCTTGGTGAACTCATTTGCTCCCACGGCTTCAAGTATCATCTCTACGCTGATGACACCCAAATCTACATCTCTGCCCCTGCTGTCTCTCCCTCCCTGCAGGCTCGTGTCTCCGCCTGCCTTCAGGACATCTCCATCTGAATGTCTGCCCGCCATCTAAAACTCAATATGTCCAAGACTGAACTTCTTAGCTTCGCTTCCAAACTCTGCCCTCTCCCTGACTTTCCCGTCACTGTAGACGGCACTACCATCCTTCCCGTTTCAAAAGCCCGCAAACCTGGTGTCATCCTCGACTCTGCTCTCTCGTTCACTCCTCAGATCCAATCCGTCACGAAAACCTGCTGGTCTTACCTCTGCAACATTGCCAAGATCCTTCCTTTCCTCTCCATCCAAACCACTATCTTGCTGGTTCAATCTCTCATTTTATTCCGACTGGATTACTGTATCAGCCTCCTCTCTGATCTCCTTCCCTCCTGTCTTTCCACACTTCAGTCTACACTTCACGCTGCTGCCCGGATCGTCTTTGTGCAGAAACGCTAGAGACATGTTACTCCCCTCCTCAAAAACCTCCAGTGGCTGCCAGTCAACCTATGCATCAAGCAAAAACTCCTCACTCTCGGCTTCAAGTCTCTCCATCACCTCGCCCCCTCCTACCTCACTTCCCTTCTCTCCTTCTACAGCCCTGCTCACACCCTCCACTCCGCTGCCCCTACTCTCCTTACTGTACCTCGTTCTCGCCTGTCCCGCCGTCGATTCCCGGCCCACGTCTTCCCACTGGCCTAGAATGCCCTTCTTCCACTCGTCCTCCAGGCTGGCTCTCTTCCTCCCTTCAAGGACCTGCTGAGAGCTCACCTCCTCCAGGAGGCTTTCCCACACTGAGACCCCTTTTTCCTCTCCGTCTTCCCACCCCCCCGCCCCATCTCCTTCTCCTCCCCACAGCACCTGTATATATGTTTGTACAGATTTATTACTCTATTTATTTTACTTGTACATTTTTGAAATTCTATTCATTTTATTTCTATTTGTTCTGATGACTTGACACCTGTCCGCATGTTTTGTTTTATTGTCTGTCACCCCCTTCTAGACTGTGAGCCCGTTGTTTTGTTGGGACCGTCTCTATATTTTGCCAACTTGTACTTCCCAAGCGCTTAGTACAGTGCTCTGCACACAGTAACCGCTCAATAAATACGATTGAATGAATGTAATTTGTATGTTTATACCAATGTCTGTCTTCTCCTTTGGACTCTAACTAAGCTCCTTGTGGGTTGGGAATGTGTCCAACCAACTCTGTTACATTGTACGCTCTTCAAGCGCTTATTACAGTGCTCTGGATACAGTAAACACTCAATAAACATGATTGATTGATCGGAATGTACATAGGTGCAGACTCAACGGCGCTTAATAATAATGATAATCATTCCACCACTAGATTGTAAGATTCTTTAGGGAGGGGATCATGTCAACTTGTTTATCGTAGTCTCCCAAGGGCTTAGTACCATTCTCTGCACACAGTAAGCACTCAAATACCATTGACCTATGTTGTACTCTATTTTATTAATGATGTGTATATAGGGAAGCAGCGTGGCTCAGTGGAAAGAGCCCGGTCTTAGGAGTCAGAGGTCATGGGTTCTAATCCCGGCTCTACCGGTTTTCAGCTGTGTGACTTTGGGCAAGTCACTTAACTTCTCTGAGCCTCAGTTACTTCATCTAGTAAAATGGAGATGAAGACTGGGAGACCCACGTGGGACAACCTGATCACCCTGTATCCTCCCCAGCTCTTAGAACAGTGCTTTGCACATAGGAAGTGCTTAACAAATGCCATCATTATTATTATGATGATTATTATTATAGCTATAATTCTATTATCCAACGTCCTCCCCAAGTTCTTCTGTGACATCCGTCAGCTCATCAGCCTCGCGGGGCCCGGTGGAAATCTCCAGGAGTTTGTGACAAAAACCGTCTCAGTCAGCCTCACCTTCGGTTATTTCCTCTCCATCGTCTTCTCGTACGTGTACATATTCCAGGCCGTGCTGAGGATGCTGGCCACCGAGGACAGGGCCAAGGCTTTCTCCACCTGCCTGCCCCATCTTGTCGACGTGACTTTATTCGTAGCAAATGACGCCTTCGTCTACCTCAAGCCCATGTCTGACTCCCCCTCGACCCTAGACCTGCTGTTGTCCTTGTTCTACACCGCGGTGCCCCCCGTCCTGAACTCCCTCATCTACAGCCTGAGGATCTGAGACATAAAAGCTGCCCTGAGGAGAATGATAGCAGAGAAATGCCTCTAAAATGGCGGCAGGACACCCTTCTAGTACGAATAACGCCGGGTTCCCACCCCTTGGCATCATTCCCACGGGAGTCACTGGTGATGAAATGAGGAAGTCTCCTGTGGAGAAAGATGGCCCCCCGGCTTCTGAGACCTCAGGATCAAGGTCCCCCATGGCTGAATTGATTATTCATTCATTCATTCAACCGTATTTCAACATTCGCCTACCTCAAGCCCGTGTCTGACTCCCCCTTGGCTCTGGACCTCCTGGTGTCCGTGTTCTACACGGTGGTGCTCCCTGCCCCAAACCCCCTCATCTACAACCTGAGGACTCTTGTCATGACGAACACCATGAGGAGAATGAAAGTGGGGAAATGCCTCTAAAATGGCAGTAGAACCTTCTTCTCTCTGAGGACAGAGACCCTTCAAGCCTGGGAGATTGTGGGTCCCCACCCCTGGAAGTTGTTCACATGGGAACTACTGGTGACCATGGACTCTCCCACGGAGAAAAGTGGTCAGCCAGTTGCTGAGACCTCAAGATCCAGGACAACCATGCTCGAATGAATCATAATGCCAGCCGTTTAAAGGGAATGGTGGCCGTGGAGATTGGTTATTTTTTTGTAGCATTTGTAAAGCGATTATTATCAATCAATCAATCGAGTGCTTACTGTGTGCAGGGCCCTGTACCAAACTCCTGGGAGAGTACAATATAACAGAATCGGCAGATATGTTCCCGTTATGTGCCAGGCAGTCTACTAAGTGCTGGGGTAGATATGAGACGATCGGGTTGTACTGAATTGTACTGTATTGTACTGTATTGAACTGTTGTATTGAATTATAATGTACTGCATTGAATTCAATTGTATTGAACTGTACTGTATTTTACTGTTGTACTGTATTGGAAAGTTTCAATATTTTTCTTATCTTGGCATTGGCATTCATCGAGACGCCCTCATCTCTGACTGTTAATTCTAATGTGCACTACATACGGCCCCGCTGGGAACCTCCCTGTGGCTTGACTGAAATCCTTAAAAAGTTTTGCTTCCTAATATTTATAGCTGATGCCTCTATGAAGCCCAGCTCACACCACCTGCTCCTCTGCCGCTAATCTCCTCGCCGTGCCTCGTTCTCGCCTGTCCCGCTGTCGGCCCCTGGCCCATGTCATACCCCTGGCCTGGAATGCCCTCCCTCCGCACATCCGCCAAGCTAGTTCTCTTCCTCCCTTCAAAGCCCTACTAAGAGCTCACCTCCTCCAGGAGGCCTTCCCAGACTGAGCCCCCTCCTTCTTCTTCCCCTCCTCCCCCTCCCCACCCCCCCCCGCCTTAGCTCTTTCCCCTCCCCACAGCAGCTGTATATATGTATATATGTTTGTACGCATTTATTACTCTATTTATTTATTTTATTTGTACATATTTAATCTATTTATTTTATTTTGTTAATATGTTTTGTTTTGTTCTCTGTCTCCCCCTTCTAGACTGTGAGCCCACTGTTGGGTAGGGACCGTCTCTATATGTTGCCAACTTGTACTTCCCAAGCGCTTAGTACGTGCTCTGCACACAGTAAGTGCTCAATAAATACGATTGAAAGAATGAACGAATGAATACCCAGCCCCTGTTCCAAACGGGGCTCACAGTCTTAATCTCTATTACATAGATGAGAAAACTGAGGACCAGAGAAGGGAAGTGACTTGCCCAAGGTCACCCAGCAGATATATGGCGGAACAGGGATTAGAACCCAAGTCCTCCTCTGACTTCCAGCCCCTTGCTCTTTCCATTAGGCACACCCAGTATATTAGTACTAACTGGGACTAGACCAAGATCAGTCCTTGATCAGGATTGAGATGTTGTGAAAATGAGGTGGCCTTTAATAACCAGTCAGTCAGTTAATCGTATTACTTGAGTGCTTACTGTGTGCAGAGTACTATACTAAGTGCTTAGGCGAATACAATATAACAATATAATGGACACATTCCCTGACTACAGCAAACGTAGAGCATTCAGACGTGGCTCAGTGGAAAGAAAGCGGGCTTTGGAGTCAGGGGTCATGGGTTCAAATCCCGACTCCGCCAGTTGTCAGCTGTGTGACTTTGAGTAAGTCACTTCACTTCTCTGTGCCTAAGTTACCTTGTCTGTAAAATGGGGATGAAGACTGTGAGCCCCCCGTGGGACAACCTGATCACCTTTTAACCTCCCCAGTGCTTAGAACAGTGCTGGGCACAAAGTAAGCGCTTAATAAATGCCATTATTATTATTTTATTAATAGATATAAATAAATGACAGATATGGACGCAAGCGTTGTCGGGCTGGGAGAGGGGATGCATAAAGGGAGCAAGTCAGCGTGATGCAGAAGGGAGTGGGAGAAGTGGAAAGGAGGACTGTAAGGGGAGACAGAACTGTAATAGAAGACTAGGAGAGCCAATAGCCATGGCACCCAGATGGACGTTGGGGTTTTGGTGCTGTTAGACAAAGGGGCAGAGAAATTGCGAAGGTGGTCATTGGGGTCAGTCATAGATCCTGGGCCCAGAGCAGGAGACAGAACAGCCAGAAACCAGACTGTCCAGTACAAAACCAGATGCACGTCTGCACATGTACTCAATACCTATGTGCATATACCTTTAATTCTATTTGTTCTGACGACTGTGACACCTGTCTACATGTTTTGTTTTGTTGTCTGTCTCCCCCTTCTAAGACAGTGAGCCCGTTGTTGGGTAGGGACCGTCTCTATATGTTGCCAACTTGTACTTTCCGAGTGCTTAGTACAGTGCTCTGCACACAGTAAGCGCTCAATATATATAATTGAATGAATAAAAAAGATTGAATGAATGAATCAGTCAATTATATATACTGAACACTTAATATGTGGCAAGTAGTGCACTGAGCCCTTAGG
Source organism: Tachyglossus aculeatus (assembly GCF_015852505.1). Lineage (NCBI taxonomy): Eukaryota > Metazoa > Chordata > Mammalia > Monotremata > Tachyglossidae > Tachyglossus > Tachyglossus aculeatus. The sequence goes on from NW_024045094.1 coordinate 1,261,051, forward strand.
AGAGTATAACACAGCAGAGCTGGTAGACATGCTCCCTGCCAACAATGAGCTTACAATCTAGTGGGGGGAGACAGACGTTAATATAAATAAATAAATTAGGGATTTGACATAAGTGCTGTGGGGCTGAGGTCGAGGTGAATAAAGGGAGCAAATCCAAGTACCAGGGTGACGCGGAAGGGAGTAGGAGAAGAGGGAATGAGGGCTTAGTCAGGAAAGGACTCTTGGAGAGAATTTGCATAAGGCTGTGAAGGTGGGGAGAGTGAGAACTCAGAGGAAGATCGCATAACTATTCAGTTTGCCAAAGTTTTGCTCCTTATTGGAATTTCTCTACATTATAAATTCATTGTGAGTGATGACTATGTTTGTTTATTGTTGTATTGTGCGCTCCCAAGCGCTTAATACAGTGCTTTACATGCAGCAAGCACTAAATAAAGACAATTGAATGAATTTGTGACCATGGGCATTCTAGTGGGTGAGGGAGGTAACTGGTAATATTAGTGGGACAGCCTGAGCCCCGCTGAACGTCGGAGATAACGTCACCTCTGGTATTCCAGAGTCTTTCAGATAACGAGTTTCTTGGAGCGAACCCGGGACCAGTCCACCCGGGGGAACCCCCTCCCCGAGTCCCGCTGGAACAACGACTGCTGTCTCCGAGGAGCCCAGAGCACTGGTTTTATGCCACACTTTTCCCCGTCCCAGCCAAGAACCTACATGAGGAGACAAGGAGGAGGAACTCAGCATCCCCAGCTCTGGACCGCCAAGGTGAGTCAAAGTCAATCGATCAATCCATCCATCGTAGTTATTGAGTTCTTACTGGGTACAGAGAACTGGACTGATACAGTTCATAACACGAGCCCCAAATTAGATTCCCCGTTTGGGTCTTCACGGCCTAGGCGTGGAGAGAGTGATGAGAATATGTTCTTACATAGCCCATGAAAGGAGGGATGCCGGTTTCATGCCACCAGCCCCAGATTTGAGCCTGCGTTTGGGTCTCCAAGGCCCAAGTGCCGGGGGGAGTGAAAGAAGACATTGGTGCCGGCCACCGGGGGCTGTGGCTTCATGCCACGGAGCCCAGATTTGAGTCTACCCCTTCATGGTCCAGGCGCCAGGAGCAGTGGGGAAAATGTGAGTGCTGGGAAAAGGGGCTTTGGACCCCAGATTTGACTCCACTATGTGGGTCTTCATAGCCCCTGCAGCAGGAGGAAGAAGAAACATAGGGCTGTTAGCAGAACGTGGCCAGGTTTCATGCCCCGAACCCGAGATGGGACTCCCATTTGGGGTCTTCATTCATTCATTCATTCATTCATTCATGCATTCATTCAATCGTTTTTATTGAGCACTTACTGTATGCAGAGCACTGTACTAAGCGTTTGGGAAGTACAAGTTGGCAACATATAGAGACGGTCCCTACCCAACAGTGGGCTCACAGTCTAGAAGGAGGAGACAGAGAACAAAACAAAACATATTAACCAAATAAAATATATAGAATAAATATGTACAAATTAAATGAATAAATAAATAGAGTAATAAATACGTACAAACGTATATACATATATACAGGTGCTGTGAGGAGGGGAAGGAGGTAAGGCGGGGGATGGGGGAGAGGGAGAGGAGGGAGGGGGCTCAATCTGGGAAGGCCTCCTGGAGGAGGTGAGCTCTCAGTAGGGCCTTGAAGGGAGGAAGAGAGCTAGCTTGACGGATGTGTGGAGGGAGGGCATTCCAGGCCAGGGTCTTCATGGCCCAGGATCAGGGAAGAGCTAAAAGAACATAGGGGCCGGCAAATGCTGGGGCCGGGGAGGAATGGCTTCATGCCAGAAACCCCATTGTTGGTTCCCTTCTGGGGTCTTCGGGGCTCGCGTGCCCACGAGAGCTATTCTATTAATTTTGTTAATGCAGTGCATATACCATTAATTCTATCTGTTCTGACGATTTTGACACCCGTCTCAATGTTTTGTTTTGTTGTCTGTCTCCCTCTTCTAGACTGTGAGCCCGTTGTCGGTTAGGGACCGTCTCGATATGGTGCCCCCTTGTACTTCCCAAGCACTTTGTATAGTGCTCTGCACACAGTAAGCCCTCAATAAATACGATTGAATGAATTAATACAATTGAGTTGATAGAAAGGATCTGCCCCCACACGGAGCTTACAACTGACCGTGTTCAGAGCGCTGTACTAAGTGCTTGGGAGAGTCCAGTACAACAGAGTGATGATGATGATGATTATGGTATTTGTTAAGCGTTTACTATGTGTCAAGCCTTGTTCTAAGCGCTGGGGTAGATACAAGCTAATCAGGTTGTCCCACGTAGGGCTCACAGTCTCAATCCCCGTTTAACAGATGAGGTGACTGAGGCACAGAGAAGTGAAGTGACTTATTCAAAGTCACACAGCTAAGTGGCGGAGCCGAGATTAGAACCCATAAACACGGGCTCTTTCCATTTAGCTACGCTGCTTCTCTAGTGGATAGACACAATGCCTGACCTCAAGAAGCTTAGAATCTAGTGTGAAAAGGAGACATTAAAATGAATAACAGATAGGGAAAGTAGCAGAATATAGGGAGATGTACGTGTGTGAGAAGTAGAGTGGCACCTGGGTCCTAATTCAAGCCCCACAATTTATCTGCTTTGTGACCTTGAGCAGGTCAATTCACTCCTCTGTACCTTAGTTACCCCATCTTTAAAATGGGGATTAAACCATGACCCTCTTGTGGAACAGGGACTGTGTCCAACCTAATTAGCTTGTATCTACCCCAGCACTTAGTATAGTTACTGGCACCTAGTAACCGCATAACAGATACCTTCCACAAAAGGGTAGGTGGTGCAGATGGGATTAGAACCCAGATCCCCTGACTCCCAGGCTTTCCACCAAGTCACGTTGCTTCCCAATCCAAGACCAGGTTGAAGGATATAGAATGCAAGGCCTGGTTATGCAGAGGGGCCAGATAAAAAGCCAGGAATGCAGAGAAGATGGAACTGGAAGGATGGGTGAGAGATGAGAGGCCAGGAGTGGGATGTGGGTGGAAAATCCGCCGCTGTGGAAAAGACACTGACCTCCTGAAGGAGAGAGTTAGGAATTAGGAGTTAGGAGGCGTGGACTGCAAACATCTAGTTGCAACCAGTCAGAACCAAGCTGCCAGGATCCCAAGAGAAGGACAGAGGACCATCGAGCTAAGACTAGCCACGAAGCTCTCTGCGGACCGGGAACGTGTCTTCCAATTCTGTTCTACTGTACTCCCCCCAAGGCTTAGCACAATGCTCTACACCCGGTAAGTGCTCAGTAAATACCATAGATCGATCCATTGCCTACTGGGCTGCCTTTGAGGCTAGGAATAACAGAATCTATCTACCTGTATCAGATTCCCTCAGAGAAGCAGCGTGGCTCAGTGGAAAGAGCCCGGGCTTGGGAATCAGAGGTCGTGGGTTCTAATTCCGGCTCCAACGCTTGCCAGCTGTGTGACTTTGGGTAAGTCACTTAACTTCTCTGTGCCTCAGTGACCTCATCTGTAAAATAGAGATTAAGACTGTCAGCCCCAAGTGGGACAACCTGATCACCTTGTATCCCCCCAGTGCTTTGAACAGTGCTTTGCACATAGTAAACGCTTAACAAATGCCATCATTATTATTATGATTATGGTTGGTTGGGTTGAAGAGGAGCTTACCTGCAGAGCACACTCAAAATAAGGAAGGGAACTTATATTCATTTTGGTAACTTACTAATGTCCATCCCTTCCACTAGACTGTAAACTCGCTGTGGGCAGGGAACGTTTCCACTGACTCTGTTCTATTGTACTCTCCCAAGCACTTAGTACAGTGCTCTGCACGTAGAAAGCATTCAAGAAACACCATTAATGTGGAAAAAATATTAGGTAACGTAGGTAATTCATTCATTTCTAGACTGTGAGCCCGGTGTCGGCAGGGATTGTCTCTCTCTGTTGCTGAATTGTACTTTGCAAGCGCTTAGTACAGTGATCTGCACACAGTGAGCGTTCAATAAATACGATTGAATGATAATATCAGGGTGCCATTACGACACACACCCAAAAGATGTGTGAAATGATCAATTCATCAATGGTATTTATTGCCCACTCACTGTGTGCAGAGCACTGAACTATGAGAAGCAGCGTGGCTCAGTGGAAAGAGCCCGGGATTTAGAGTCAGACGTCGTGGGTTCAAAACCCAGCTCCACCAATTGTCAGCTGTGTGACTTTGGGCAAGTCACTTCACTTCTCTGGGCCTCAGTTACCTCATCTGTAAAATGGGGATTAAGACTATGAGCCCCCCGTGGGACAAACTGATCACCTTGTAACCTCCCCAGCGCTTTGCACATAGTAAGGGCTTAATAAATTTCATTATTATGATTATTATTATTAAATGCTTGGGAGAGTGAAATAAAACAGAGTTGGAGGAGTATAGTGGAACAGAGTTGGTAGACAATATTAAAATATCTTTGTAAAGTGTACGTGTAAGTGTGTGCCTGTGTGTGTGTGTGTGTGTGTGTGAGAGAGAGAGAGAGAGAGAGAGAGAGAGAGAGAGAGAGAGAGAGAGAGAGAAAGGGGTGGGTGGGATGTTAGAACCCCAGCCACTTTTCCATTGTTCCAAAGCAACTGCCTTCCCATCCTGGGTCAGTATGAAAGTGAAAATGCAGACTTAGAAGCCAAAACGGAGGAACGCTGATAGTTGAAAATAAAAAAGGGGATTTTGAGATTCCTTCCTGTAAATGTGCTCCTTCTCTGTGCCTCCATGGAAAATACACAGAAAATCCGTGAAGATAGGAAAGACACCAAGGTGAGAGAATTCCTCCTGCTGAGATTCTCGGAGGTCTGGAGCTGCAGCTGGTCCAGGTCGCGCTGTTCCTCCTGGTCTACCTGGCGGTGCTGACGGGGAATCTCCTCATCGTCGTCATCACCGCCTTCGACGTCGCCTCCACACCCCCGTGTACTTTGTCCTCAGGAACCTGTCCATCCTCGACCTCTGCCTCATTTCCGTCACAGTCCCCAAGTCCACTCACAACTCCCTGATCAATGGCAGAGCCATCTCTCTATGGGGCTGTGTGGTTCAGGTCGTTTAAGTGATTTCGTTTGCTTTCTCGGAGCTGTCCCTCCTCACGGTCATGTCTTACGATCGCTATGCCGCCATCTGCCGCCCCCTGCGCTATGAGGTCATCAAGGACCGAGAGGCCTGTGGGAAGATGGCCGCCACCTTCTGGCTCGGGGGGGCCTGTTCGGGGATGTGTACACAGCCGGGATATTAACACTGAGCTTCTGTGCCTCTAACCTGATCCAGCAGTTATTCTGCGACATACCGAGAAGCAGCGTGGTTCAGTAGAGAAGAGCCCGGGACTTGAAGTCAGAGGTCATGGGTTCAAATTCCGGCTCCGCCATACGTCAGCTGTGTGACTTTAGGCAAGTCACTTAACTTCTCTGGGCCTCAGTTACATCATCTGTAAAATGGGGATGAAGACTGTGAGCCCCCTGTGGGACAACCTGATCACCTGGTAACCTCCCCAGCGCTTAGAACAGTGCTTTGCACATAGTAAGCACTTAATAAATGCTATTATTATTATTATTATTATTATTGTTATTATTATTATTCCTTCATTACTGAAGATTTCCTGTTCCGAAACGCACGTTGTCATCGACGTTAGCATAGCCACTGCATTCAGCTTGGCTTTCATCTCCTTCATTCTCATCGTGATCTCGTACGTGCACATCTTCCGGGCCATGCTGTGGATGCCGGCTGCCGAGGGCCGGGCCAAAGCCTTCTCCACCTACCTGCCCCACTTCGTCATAGTCACCAACTTCCTCTCCACCGGAGCCGTGGCCTACCTCAATCCCATATCTGACTCCCCCACGACTCTGGACCTGCTGGTGTATATGTTCTACACCACGGTGACCCCCGCCCTGAACGCCCTCATATACAGCCGGAGGAACTGGGACATGAATGCCGCCCTGGGAAGGGTCCTGAGGGGGCATATGTTCCTCTAGAATAAAGATCCCTTCTTTTTGACCTGACATTTGCCCCCAGAATGTTTCCTAGCCCCCTGGTTGTGAACTGCACTGTACTAAGTGTTGTCGTTTCCCCTTCCCTGGTGATCAGTCAATCGGTGGTATTTACTGAGCGCTTACCCTGTGCAGTGTAGTGTACTAAACGTTTGGAGAGGCCAAGACGACAGAATTGGCAGAGATGTTCCCCTCCCACAAGGAGCTTACAGTCTTGAGCACTCTTTGCTATGCCCATCTCCCTTCTCTTGATTTCCCAGACTCCAAATCCTTCCCGGACTAAACTGTTATTTATCCAGAATCAGAAGACATTCCGTTTTCAGCTGATCCATCTCATGTCCACTACAGATCACCCTTCCCACCATCATAGCCTCATTGAAGGCAAATCTCTTCCAAGAGGCCTTCCCTGACCAAGCCCTCATCCCCCATCTCCCACTCCCTTCTGCATCACCCTTGCACTTGGGTTTGCTCCCTTTATTCACCCCTCCCTCAGCCCCACAGCACCGATGTCCATATCCATAATTCATTTATTTATATTCATCTCTGTCCCTCCCACTAGTCTGTAAGCTCACTGTGGGCAGGGAACGCGTCTACCGACTCTGTTATATTGTACTGTCCCAAGGGCTTAGTACAGTGTTCTGCACACGGTAAGCACTCAATAAATACCACTGATTCATTGACTGGCTAACGTGGTCCCGGATGACTTTCCATGCAATATTTTAACCCTAAGTGGCTAGCCTCTTTCTCTCTAGGGTCCAGCTGCTCTCCCAGAATTGTATCGCAGTGCTTGGCAATATTGCAATATAGTCCTTGGGGTGGAGATGCAGTGTGGCTCAGTGGAAAGAGCCCGGGCTTTGGGGTCAGAGGCCTTGGGTCGAATCCTGGCTCCATGACTTGTCAGCTGTGTGACTTTGGGCAAGTCACTTAACTTCTCTGTGCCTCGGTTACCTCATCTGTAAAATGGGGATTAAGTCTGTGAGCCCCACGTGGGACAACTTGATTACCTTGTATCTACCCCAGTGCTTAGAACAGTGACTTGCACATAGTAACTGTTTAATAAATGTTATTATTATTATCATTATCATTATCATTATCCGACCCCAATCCCATAGGTATTATGTCCAAATCCTTACACTCTGTTGCTGCCCGTCTGTAATTCACTTGAATGTCTGCCTCCCCCGTAAGACTGCAAGCCCCTTGAGATAGCCTCGTGTTTTCTCCAAGGGCTTAGAACAGTGCTCTTGTAGTGCTCACCAAATGAAGAGGCACAATAGCCAGTGGAAAGACTCCGGGCCTGGGTGTCAGAGGTCCTGGGTTCTAATCCCCTCTCCACCACTTGTTTGCTCTGTGATTTTGGTCGAGTTACTTCTCTGTGGTTCAGTTTCCTCATCTGTAAAATGGGGTGAAGACTGCGAGCCCCATGAAAGACGGAGGCTGTTGTCCGACATGATTAGCTTTAATCTTATAGAGTGCTTGGCACATAGTAAGCGCTTAACAAATGCCACAGTTATTATTATTACTATTATCTTCAGTGAATAAGAGGACAGAAACACAGACAGAGGAAAACGTCGGTTAAAGGGAGATCCTAGATCATAAGGAGGGAATCCAAAAGGGACCCTTGATCACAAAAATGATTCCAGATGACAGAAAAGTAGCCTCTGAGAAGACGTCTTAGAATCTATGAGGAGACGGTACTGGGAAAAAGAAATCATCCCAGCCACCTCCGCCCAAGGCCCTCAGTCATTAATCATGAGCATCAGTGGTGTTTATGGAGAGCTTACTGTGTGCAGAGCACTGTACAAAGCCTATGCCAGAGAAGCAGCATGGCATAGTGGATACAGCATGGGCCTGGGGTCATGGGATCTAGTCCTCACTCTGCCACTTGTCTTCTGTGTAACGTTGGGCAAGTCCCTTCACTTCTCTGTGCCTCAGTTCCCTCCTCTGTAAAATGGTGATGAAGACTACGATTCCCATGTGGGGCAGGGACTGCATCCAAACCAATTTGCTTGTATCCACCCAGAGCTTAGTACAGTACTTGGCACATAGTAAGTGCTTAACCAATACCATTGTTATTATTATAGTTTTCACTGCCGTATAACAGAGTTGGTAGGCACCTACCCTACCCACAAGAACTGAAAAGTCTAGAGAGGGAGACAGGTATTAATCCAAATAAATAATTTATGATATGCAATTCATAATTTATGAATATGAAGCGCTGTTGGGTGGAGAGTAGCTTGATTATCCTTATGGCAAAGCCAGGATGACTCATACATTCATTTTTTCAATCACAGTAGATTCTGGGGGCTTTCAGTCGCGACAACCCTCAGAACAAAAGAGGAATCCTGCTTTCTCCAGAAGAAAGAGAGGCCATGTGGGAAGGATTATAAATTACCGCTCGAGAGTAGAGCAGAATGTAAAAGACACCATCTTTCGGGAACTCCTCAACAAGAGAGTGATGTCTCCTCCAGGGTGTAACCAGCAATCAGTCAGTGGGATTTACTGAGTCCTTACTCTGTGCAGGAAACTGAACTAAGCGTTCGGGAGAGTATAGTATACCAGAGTTGGGAGATACGTTCCCTGGTCACAATGAGCATACACTCTAGAGGAGGAGATGGATTTTAATTAATCCATCAGTGGTATTTACTGAACGTTTCCTGTAGGCAGGGCTCTGTATTATATAGTGCAATATAACGGAGTTGGGAGACAAGATCCCTGACCACAACATCAAAGATGGAGGGGCTGAACAGCCAAAAGGGAGGCTTTTCTTAAGTCTGGGAGAAATGTGATGACAAATCGCCTGTTTCCATAGATTGGTAAATGCCAACGTGGGTCAGGAAATCCATTTCAGTGACTTTCAGCTGTTTCATTTGTTCATGTGAGTTCATGCCTGATCCTTGTCTTACTCTAGCTTAATTAGTGCTTACTATATTACAAGCACAGGGCTAGGCTCTGGGCTAGATATATAAGATTGGACAGACTCCACGTCCCACAAGGCGTTCCCAGTCTAAACTGGAGGGAGAACAGGTATTTTATAGGTACTGTTAAGCACTTAATAATTGCTTTGTAATAATCATAACAATAATAATAATTATGGTATTGGTTATGCTCTTACTATGTGCCAGGCACTTTACTAAACACTGGAATTGTTCTAAGTGCTGGAGTTGATAGAAGATTGGAAAGTAAAATGGACACCCAGTATTTTTTTTTTACTGATACTTGTCAAGCACTTAGTACTTGCCTAGTACTGTTCTAAGAGCTGGAGGAGATACAAGATAATAATAATAGTAATGGTATTTGTTAAGCTCTTACTATAGGTCAAGAACCGTTCTAAAAACTGGGGTAGATACAAGGTAATCAGGTTGTCCTAAGTGGGCTCACAGTCTTAACCCCACTTTAAAGATGAGGGAACTGAGGCACAGAGAAGTGAAATGGCTGGCCCAAGGTCACATAGCAGACAAATGGAGGAGTCAGGATTAGAACCCACGACCTCTGACTCCCACCCCCGGGCTCTTTCCACTAAGCCACGCTGCTTCTCTAATAGACCCTCTTCAGCATGGGGCTCGCAGTTTGCTTAGCAGGGAGAAAAGGTCATTAATCACTATTTAAATATGAAGGAACTGAGGCGAGAGGAGTTATGTGACTGGCCTAAGGTCTCATAGCAAGTTACACTGCAAGCTAGTGGCAGAGCTGGAATTAAAACTCTGTCTCCTGGTCTACGTATCCACTTGAATTTTGTTTGGTCTCTATGCTCTGTCTCCCTATCTCTTTCTACGCATCTGCCTGTCTTTTAGTTACCCTGCCACTTCGTATTTACCTTTGTGTTTAGTGGGGACAGGAGAGTGCGGGTCTGCCAGACATGAAGGGAGGGGTTGCAACAGGGCAGATGGGCTAGTGTGACTAGGTAAATAAGAGGAGTTGCAGTATTTGAATCCTCACAAACATTTAAGAACAGGGAATGTTCCCGGGAGAATAAATCGGTTTGAGTGTGTGTCTTTATTCCAGGCCAGGGGCAGAAGGAAGAAGAATCCAAGAGGTCCGATGCAACCGAACAATTTCCCTTGTCTTATGTTTTTCTCCGAGTGATACTCAATTGCTTTCTTGGTACCCTCGGGCAGTCCTCAGACCACATGGCCAATCACACAGTTGTGACAGAATTCCTTCTGCTGGGATTCTCGGAGGTCCGGGAGCTGCAGCTGGTCCACACTGCGCTGTTCCTCCTGGTCTATGTGGCGGCCCTGACGGGGCATCTCCTCATCATCGCCATTACCGTCCTCGACCAGGGCCTCCACACCCCCGTGTACTTCTTCCTCAGCAACGTATCAGTTCTCAACCCCTGCTAAATCTCCGTCACCGTCCCCAAATCCATCCTTAACTCCCTGATCAACAACAAATCCATTTATTTCAGAAGCTGTATGGCCCAAGCCTTTTTGGTGGTTCTGTTTGCTGCTTCGGAGGTGTTCGTCTTTACGGCGATGTCCTACGACCACTATGCCGCCATCTGCCGCCATCTGCCGCCCCCTGCGCTATGACCAAGCCGTGAACAGAGAGGCCTTTGGGAAGATGGCTGCCGTCTCCTGGATCAGCGAGGGTCTTTTCGTGGCGATGTACTCTGCCGGGACGTTCACATTAACCTTCTGCGAGTCCAGCGTGATCCAGCAGTTCTTCTGTGACGCTCCCTCTTTACTGAAGATCTCCTGCTTGGAAACGTACGTTGTCGTTGACGTCAGCGTGACTCTGGCTATCAGCTTTAGTTTCGTCTCCTCTGTCACCATCGTCATCTCCTACATCTGCATCTTCTCGGCCGTGCTGAGGTTCCCGTTCACCGAGAGTCGGGCCGAAGTCTTCTCCACCTGCCTGCCCCACCTCGCCGTCGTCACCCTTTTCTTCTCGACCGGTTCCTTTGCTTACCAAAAGCCCCTGTCAGACTCCCTCTCGGCTCTGGACCTGCTGGTTTCCATGTTCTACACCGTGGTCGGCCCCCCGCCCTGAACCCCCTCATCTACAGCCTGAGGAAAATGGACATGAAGGCCACCTTGAGGAAAATTTGTGGCTAAAACCCATCGCTCCTGTCCGTTCTCCCCTCCGCATCGACTCTGAAATTCGCTGTGTACCCCTTTAACTCTGTTACTCCCCCAGCCCGACGGTACTCAAATAAATAGTCTCACGATCTACTATTTCCCCGAAACCTGATCTACTTCGATGTCCATCTCCTCCTGTAGACTTTAAGCTTCTTGAGGACAGGTATCATGCAGCGTGGCTCAGGGGAAAAGCACGGGCTTTGGACTCAGAGGTCATGGGTTCAAATACCGGCTCCGCCAATTGTCAGGTGTGTGACTTTGGGCAAGTCACTTAAATTCTCTGTTCCTCAGTTACCTCATATGTAAAATGGGGATTAAGATTGTGATCCTCCCGTGGGACAACCTGAACACCTTGTAACCTCCCCAGCGCTTAGAACAGTGCTTTTCACATAGTAAGCGCTTAACAAATGTCATCCTTGTTATTATTACCAACTCCTTTGAGCTGTACTCTCTCAAGTGCTTAGTACAGTGCTCTGCAAACAGTGAATGTTCAAAAAAAGCCAATTGATTGATTGATTGCCGTCACAATCCCCCAAAATGCCTGGGGACAGGAAGCCACAGAGCTCAGAGGGGACTACGGGAGAGACAGAGAAGAGGGAGAACGGCGATGGGCAGATCCCGGAAACCAAGGGGGAAGTGGTCAGAGGATGGTGAGATGCTGCTGTTTAGGCTGGCGATGGGCCCACAAAGACAGGGCAGCCAGAGAGGAGGGTTGTAAAGGAGGAGAATTACTCAGAAAGCATTGCTACAGGAAATTGCAATTGCATTTATTGAGCGCTTTATTATTGAGCGTTTGCAGAGCACTGTACTAAGCACTTGTAAAGTACAATTCAACAATGAATAGAGTCAATGCCTACCAAACAACAGGCTCACAGTCTGGAAGTGTTTACCAAATACTATTATTATCATTATGAATAATAGTTATTAAATAGTAAACACTGAACAAATACCCTACAAATGTAAGCCTAATAGTGTCACAAAATAATAATAATAAAATTATGGTATTTGTTAAGCACTTCCTAAGTGCCAAACGTTGTTATAAGCCCTAGGGTAGATATGGGGTAATCAGGTTGTCCCACTTGGGGCTCGCAGTCTTAATCCCCATTTTACAGATGAGGTAACTGAGGCACAGAGAAGTGAAATGGCTTGCCCAAGGTCACACAGCAGACAAGTGGGGGAGGCAGGATTAGAACCCACGCCCTCTGACTCGCAACCCTGGGTTCTTTCCACTAAGCCACGCTGCTTCTCTAATAGACCCTCTCCCAAATGGGGCTCGCAGTTTATGTAGCAGGGAGAAAAGGTCATTAATCACTATTTACAAATGAAGAAACTGAGGCCAGAGTAGTTATGTGACCGCCACAAGGTCTCACAGCAGGTCACACTGCAAGCTAGTGACAGAGCTAGAATTAAAACTCTGTCTCCTGGTCTAGGTATGTACGTGGATTTTGTTTTGTTTCTGTGCTTCTGTCTCCCTATCTCTGGTTTTCTGCATCTGCCTGTCTTTTAGTCACCCTGCCGCTTCGTATTTACCTTTGTGTTTAGTGGAGAGAGGAGAGTGCGGGTCTGCCAGACATGAAGGGAGGGGTTGCTCCAGGGCAGATGGGCTAGTGTGACTAGATAAATAAGAGGAGTTGCAGTATCTCAGTCCTCACAAACATTTAAATCAGGGAACGTTCCCGGGAGAATAAATCGGTTTGAGTGCTTGTCTTCATTCCAGGCCAGAGGCAGAAGAAAGAGGAATCCAAGAGCTCTGATGCAACCTAACAATTTCCCTTGTCTTATGTTTTTCCCCTAGTGATACTCAATTGCTTTCTTGGTACCCTCAGGCAGTTCTCAGACCGCATGGCCAATCACAAAGTTGTGACAGAATTCCTCCTGCTGGGATTCTCGTAGGTCCGGGAGTTGCAGCTGGTCCACACCGCGCCGTTCCTCCTGGTCTACCTGGCGACACTCACGGGGAATCTCCTCATCGTCGCCATTACCATTCTCGACAGACGCCTCCACAAGCCCATGCACTTCTTTCTCAGGAACCTGTGGGTTCTCGACCTCTACTACATCTCCGTCACCGTTCCCAAGTCCATCCTCGACGCCTTGGTCAACAAAAGATCCATCTATTTCAGAAACTGTTTGGCCCAGGTCTTTTTAGTGGTTCTGTTTGCTGCTTCAGCGCTGTCCTTCCTCACGGCGATGTCCTACGACCGCTACGCCGCCATCGGCCACCCCCTGCACTACAACCTCATCATGGACAGAGGAGCCTGTGGAAAGATGGCGGTCGCCTCCTGGCTCAGTGGGGTGTTCTTCGGGGCGATGTACTCGGCCGGGACGTCCACATTAGGCTTCTGCGAGTCCAACGTGATCCAGCAGTTTTCCTGCGACGTCTGCTCCTTACTGAAGATCTCCTGCTTGGAAACGTACGTTGTTGTTGACGTCACCGTGGTTATGGGTATCGACTTTGGTTTCGTCTCCTTCATCTCCATCGTCGTTTCCTACGTCCTCATCTTCTCGGCCGTGCTGAGGTTCCCATCCACTTGACAATTGGCAGTCAGGATTTGAACCCATGACCTCTAACTTCAAGGCCCGGGCTCTTTCCACTGAGCCACGCTGCTTCTCCTGCTTCTCAACACTATTTATACGAGTATAGGCAGGCTGGGAGGAGCAACAGACTGCTTAATAAAGATATTCATTCATTCTTTCATTAAATCATATTTATTGAGCGCTTAATTTTTGTAGAGCACTGTATTAAGCGCTTGGAAAGTACAATTCAGCACTAAAGAGAGACAATCTCTGCCCCCACAGGGCTTGCAGTCTAGAAGGTGGGGGGGGGGGACAGACATCAAAACAAGTAAACAGACATTAATATAAATACTTAGAATTGTAGATGGGTACATATACATACAAGTGGTGTTGGGATGGGAAGGGGTAGAGCAAAGGGAGTAAGTCGGGGTGACAGGGAGTGGAGGGAGCTAGGAAAAGGGGGACTTAGTCTGGGATGATAATGATAATGATAATAATTGTATTTGTTCTTTGTATTTGTTATTTGCTGCTTCTGAGAAGCAGCGTGACTCAGTGAAAAGAGCCCGGACTTTGGAGTCAGAGGTTGTGAGTTCAAATCCCGGCTCTGCCAATTGTCAGCTGTGTGACTTTGGGCAAGTCACTTAACTTCTCTGTGCCTTGGTTACCTCACCTATAAAATGGGGATTAAGACTGTGAGTCCCCCATGGAACAACCTGATCACCTTGTAACCTCCCCAGTGCTTAGAACAGTGCTTTGCATAGTAAGCACTTAATAAATGCCATCATTATTATTATGATTACTGTTAAGCAGTTACTATGTGCCAAGCACTTTACTAAGTGCTAGGATGGTTACGAGCAAATCTTTCTAAATTATTTTGTCCCTGTTTTCCTACTAAAACACAGCCCACGCCCTCTGCTCCTCTAATGACAGGCTACTCACTGTACCTCGATCTCATCTATGTCCCCTTCGACCCCTAGCCTACTTCCTGCCTCTGGCCTGAAACGCCGTCCCTCTTCGTGTCCAACAGACAGTGACCCTCCCCCCTTCAAAGCCATTCTGAAGACACCTCCCCTCCAAGAGACCTTCGCTAATTAAACCCTCTTCTCCCACTCTCATCTGCATCGTCCCTGCAGTTAGATTTGCAGACTTTATTCATTCCATCCTCTGCCCCACACCATTTATGTCAATAGCTGTCATTCATTTATTGGTATTAATGATGGCATTTATTAAGTGCTTACTATGTGCAAAGCGCTGTTCTAAGCGCTGGGGAGGGTACAAGGTGATCAGGTTGCGCCACCGAGGGCTCACAGCTTTCATCCCCATTTTACAGATGCGTTAACTGAGGCACAGAGAAGTTAAGTGACTTGCCCAAAGTCTCACAGCTGATAGCTGGTGGAACCGGGATTTGAACCCATGACTTCTGACTCCCAAGCCCTGACGCTTTCCATTGATCGACCCTGCTTCGCAATTAATTATTAATGTCTGTCTTCCCCTCTAGACTGTAAGCTCGCCGTGGATAGGGAACGTATTTATCAGCTCTGTTCTATTGTAGTCCTCCAAATGCTTAGTACATTACCCTGCACAAAGTAAGCGCTTAATAAACATGATTGATTGACTGATTGATTGCTACTACTTCCAAAATGGCCACCCTTAGTTGCATCCTAAAATGGGGTCTTTACCAGAACTTTCTAAAATGGCTTCTGGTCATCTGGTCTAGAGAAGCAGCGTGGCTCAGTGGAAAGAGCACGGACTTTGGTCCTGAGTTTGAATTCTGGCCCTGCCAATTGTCAGCTCTATGACTTTGGACAAGTCAATTACCTTCACTGTGCCTCAGTTACCTCATCTGTAAAATGGGCTTTAAGACTGTGAGCCCCCTGTGGGACAACCAGATCATCTTGTAACCTCCCCAGCGCTTAGAACAGTGCTTTGCACATATTGAGCACTTGATAAATGCCATTATTATTATTATTATTATTATTATTATTATTATGGTCATGCTTGCCACCAGAGTTTGCAGTAAAGTTCTGGGTCGTCATACCCTGCCCATCTGTTGCCCTACTGCCCACTTAGATTTCATTCCTCCAACCATTCTTTGATTCCCTCCTCTACCCTCCCACCTCCCATTTTTAAATGGCATTTGTTAAGTGTTTACTATGTGCCAAGCACTACATTAAGCACCAGGGTAGGTCTGAAATAATCAGATCCCATATGGGGCTCGCAGTAAAGGAAAAACAGGTATTGAATCCTTATTTTTCAGGGGCGGGAACTGAGGAACAGGGAAGTGAAGGGACTTTCCCAAGATCACACAACAGTCCAACGGTGGAGCTGGAATTAGAACTCAGGTCTTCTGACTTCCAGGCCCGGGCTCTTTCCATTAGGCCATGCTACTTCTGCTGAGATATTCAGATGATCCTAATTCCTGGCATGAAATGAGTTTCAAATCTCCTGGGTTTTTATTAATCCCGGAAAGGGAATGATGATTAGTCAGTTGATGTTGTTCTAGGAACGGGTCCCAGAATGAGAACCGCATTGGACTGGGCAGTTATTTAGGTTGCGGGGTCCGGGACCACATGGAGACCAGGATCCCAGCCTCCCGAGATTCTCGGACAGTCAGCCGTCTCAGTGGAGCCCCGGGACCGTCCTACCACGGGGAATCCCCCAGAAAATAACCCGGCCGTCTTCTGAGGGGATGGCGCAGCCAGCCAGAGAGCCGAGCCAGAGTGGGGGGGAGGATCCTGACAGTCCCCGCGCCTCGCCCAGACCTTCCTGTCACTGCCCTCAGTGTCCAGGACCGAAGAGACAAAAATTAATTTTCTACTTGCTATGCGCTTATTATGTCCCAAGAGCTGTTGGTAAGTGCTTTCGTAGGCGCAAGACTGTATCTAAACTGTAAGCTCTTTGAGGTCAAGGAATGGGTCTGTTTATTGGTATATTGTACTCTCCCAAGTGCTTAATGCATTGCTTTGCACCCATTAAGCCCTCAATAAATGCGGTTGAATAATGAATGAATGAACAATCAGATCTGGAACAGTCTAGATGGAGTGAACCGCTCTCTCAGCTGAGGTCGTTGCTCCCCAGCCCACGACGGTCCTGTTGACCCCGGAGAGGAGCAGTGGAAAGGTGAGGGTCAGAAATGGGAAATTTCTTCTGTTCCCGCGCAGATTTATGCGAGATAAATCAAGGTGACCCAGTTCCCAGTCCAGATCAGAAGAGGAATCTAAGAGAGGAGGAATCGTTCCATGTGTTAAGGGCAGAGAAATCGTCTGCTAATTTTATTGTATTATACTCTCCCAAAACGTAAGTCAGGAGGTCTGCACATAGTAAGTGCTCACAAATCCTATTGATTGATTGACTGATTGACTGTCTATTCCTGACTCCCTGAAGATATATGATATATGAAGGTTAGTAATGTAATTGAACTTCTCTGTGCCTTTGTTACCTCATCTGTAAAATGGGGATTACAACTGTGAGCCCAATGTAGGACAACCTGATTACCCTGTATCTACCCTAGCATTTAGAACAGTGCTTGGCACATAGTAAGGGCTTAATGAATACCAAAATTATTATTATTATTATTAGTAGTAGTAGTAGTAGTAGTAGTAGTAGTAGTAGTAGTAATGATAATGGCGGTTGTTAAGTGCTTACTTTGTGCAAACCACTGTTCTAAGCACTGGGGAGGTTACAAGACGATCGGGTTGTCCCACGGGAGGATAGCAGTCTTAATCCTCATTTTCCAGATGAGGTAACTGAGGGCCAGAGAAGTGAAGTGACTTGCCCAAAGTCACCCAGCTGACAATTGGCGGAGCCGGGATTAGAACCCATGACCTCTGACTCCAAAGCCCGGGCTCTTTCCACTGAGCCACGGGGGAACCCGGTCAGCCACGGTGAAGCCCTGTCGTATCAATCAAATATATGAAGATTAGAAATAGTAGCAATATTAGGAGTATCGATCAATCAATCAGTGTGTAAATCTGTGGATCAACCATATTTATTGAGCACTTACTGTGTATGGAGCGCTCTAAGAAGCATTTCGAGAGTACAATATAACAGAGTTAAAAGAAATGCTCTTTGCTTACGACGAGTTCGCAGTCTCAGGGGGATTTATAGTCTAGAGGTATAATATATATCTGTATCTTCATAGATATATGAAGATTGGTAATAGTAATAATAGCAGTGTCAATCAATTAATCAATAGTATTTATTGGGCACGTACTGTTCCCAGAGCTCTGTACTAAAACCGTGAGAATTAGGGACTTTGGACAAGTCACTAACTTCTCTTTGTCTCAGTTGTCTCATCAGTAAAATGGGGATTAAGACTGTGATCTCCACGTGGGACAGCCTGATTACCTTGTATTTCCCCCAGTGCTTAGAACAGTGCTTGGCACATAGTAAGCGCTTAACAAATACCATCATCATCATCATCCTGATCAAAAGCACCTTACAATCTAGTAATCTCTGTCTCACCCTCCTTGCGGGCAAGGAATATGTCTAGCAATTTGTTGTATCGAACTCTTCCAAGTGCTTAAAACAGTACTCTGCACATGATAAGTGCTTAATATAAATCATTGACTTACTAATAGGGGAAGACAGACATTAAAGTAAATTACAGATAGGAGAAGCAGCAGAGAATAAGAATACGGATATACTAATAATGATGGTATTTCTTAAGCACCGTTCTACGACCTGGGGTAGATACAAGGTAAGCAGGCTGTCCCACGCGGGGCTCCCAATCGAAATCCCCATTTTACAGATGAAGTAACTGAAGTTAAGCGGCTTGCCCAAGATCATACACCGGACAAGAAGTGGAGGCAAGAACAGAACCCACATCCTCTCATTCCCAAGCTTGTGCCCTTTCCACTAAGCCGTGCTGCTTCGCGTGTAAGCCATCCTTCTCATATAAGTGCTGTGGGGCTGGGTGAGTATGGTAATAATAATGGTATTTGTGAAGCGCTTACTATGTGCAAAGTACTGTTCTAATCGCTGGTATCAAAGTGCTTATGGGGTACAGACCTCAGTTCGTAGGCGACCCGAAAGGGAGCAGAAATAGAGTGATTTGTGAGTCAGGGAAGTCTTCTGGGAGGAGGTGTGATTTCAATAAGGTTTTGAAGCAGAGGAGAATGATCATCTGTTGACTATAAAGAAGGAGGGAATTCCAGGCCAGAGGGAGGTTTTAGGCAAGCGGTCAGTGGTGAGTTGGACGATATCGAGGTTCAGCGAATAGGTTGGCGCTAGAGGAGCAAAGTGTCTGGGCTGGGTTGTAGTCCAAGATTAGCCATCAGGTAGAAGGGACAGAGCTGATGTGAGTTGGTATTTGATATGGAGAGAGTTGTGTAACCACTGGAGGCTTTTGATGAGAGGGGAGATGGGCGTATATAACAAAGCAAGCAGGGGAATCTGTGTAGCCTTGGTCTTTGCTGATAATGAAGAATAAAATGGGCATCAAGATTGGGGAAAGGATTTTTCCTGAATCGACAGAAATGATAAGACGAGGTTCCTTCCACGATGTTGTCCCATCGTACAATCAATCGATTGTATTTACTGAGTGTTTACTATGTGTAGAGCACTGTACTAAGTGCTCGGAAGACAACAATACAACAGAATTGATAACAATAATCGTGGTATCTGTTAAGCGCTTTCTACATGCCAGGCACTGTACTCAGCAAAGTAGATACACGCAAATTGGGTTGGTCATTGTCCCTGTTTGACATGGGACTCACAGTCTTAATCCCCATTTTATGGATGAGGTTACTGAGGCATAGAGAAGTGAAGTGACTTGTCCAAGGCTACACAGCAGAATTAGCAGAAACGTTTCCCTCTCATAATGAGCTTTAAGTCCCGAAACTTCTCTCTGAGTGTTTTTATTCTTATCTTTATTCACCCCTCCCTTAGCCCCACAGGACTTATGCTCATATCTATAAATCATTCATTACTATAAATGTCTGTCCTCCGATCCAGAACGGTAGCTCACTGTGGGCAGGGAATGTGTCTACCAACTCTGTTACGTCGTTTATGGTGTGCTTTCCCAAGGCCTTAGCTTAGCGTTCTGCAGGACGTAAGCTCTCGACAAATACGACTGATTGATTGATCGATTGATTGTCTAAAATCAGGTTCTACCACAAGATGCCAAAGCCATCCCATCAGACATGGCCAACGTCTCCACGGTGACGGGATTCCTCCTTCTGGGATTCTCGGAGGTCCGGGAGCTGCATCTAGCCCAGGCCGCGCTCTTCCTCCTGGTCTACCTGGCGGCCCTGACAGGGAATCTACTCATCGTCGCCGTCACCATCCTTGAACGGCGCCTCCACGTCACCGTCCTTGGCCGGCGACTCCACAACTCCGTGTACTTCTTCCCCAGGAACCTGTCCATCCTCGACCTCTGCTAGATCTCCATCACCGTCCCTAAATCCATCCTCAACTCCCTGACCGACCGTAGAGAAATTTCCCTCCTGGGCTGTGCTGCCCAGCTCTTCTTAGTCGTTTCCTTTGCTGTTTCAGAGCTGTCCCTCCTCACGACAATGTGCTATGACCGCTATGCTGCCATCTACCACCCCCCGCGCTACGACCTCATCATG
This sequence comes from Tachyglossus aculeatus, assembly GCF_015852505.1. NCBI lineage: Eukaryota > Metazoa > Chordata > Mammalia > Monotremata > Tachyglossidae > Tachyglossus > Tachyglossus aculeatus. Next base: position 1,281,208 of record NW_024045094.1, read on the forward strand.
GACAGAGGGGCCTGTGGGAAGATGGTGGCCACCTCCTGGACCAGCGGGGGACTCTTCGCGGCGATGTACCCTGCCGGGACGTTCACATTCAGCTTCTGCGAATACAACGTGATCCAGCAGTTCTTCTGCACGTCCCCTCCTTACTGAAGTTCTTCTGCTCGGAAACGCACCTTGTCATTGACGTCAGCGTGGCCGTGGGTATCTGCTTTAGTTTAGTCTCCTTCGTCTCCCTCGTCGTCTCCTACGTCTGCATCTTCTCGGCCGTACTGACGTTCCCGTCCACCGAGAGTCGGGCCAAAGCCTTCTCCACCTGCCTGCCCCACCTCGCCGTCGTCACCCTTTTTCTCTCGACCAGAGCCTTGGATTACCTAAAGCCCGTGTCAGACTCGCCCTCGATGCTGGACCTGCTGGTGCCCGTGTTCTACACCGTGGTGCCCCCCGCCCTTAATCCAATTATCAGCAGCCTGAGGACAGGGACATGAATGCCGCCTTGGGGAGGGTTCTGGGTGTGACAGGGTGGTCCTGAAGAAGTGGGACAAATTAAGGCCTCCGTGGGGAGGGTGCTGGGTGTGACAGGGTGGTCCTGAGGAAGTGGGACACATGAAGACCTCCATGGGGCGGGTGCCGGGTGTGACAGGATGGTCCTGAGGAAGTGGGACACATGAAAGCCTCCAAGGGGAGGGGGCTGGGTGTGACAAGATGGCTCTGGGAAACTGGGACCAGCAGGCCGCCCTGGGGAGGGGGCTGACTGTGAGGCGATAGTCCTGAAGAATAGGCACACATGAAGGCCACCATGGGGAGGGGGATGAGCACGAGAGGATGGTCCTGAGGAAGAGGGCAGGCCACCCTGTGGAATGTGCTGGGTGTGAAGGGATGGCCCTGAGGAACAGGAATATGAAGTCCGCACTGAGGAAAACTTTGAGCTAAGACTCATTTACCAAGAGTCAAATAAACCTTTCCACATCAATTTGCCCCCTCCTACTTCACCACCCTCTTGTCCTACTATAACCCAGCCTGCCCACTTCTCTCCTCTAATGCCAGACAACTCATTGTACCTCCATCTTGTCTACCTCACTGTCGACCCCTCGTCTACGTCCTGCTTCTGGCCTGGAACGCCCTCCCTCTTCATGGCCAACAGACACTGACTCTCCCCACTTTCAAAGCCATGTCGAAGGTACATCTCCTCCAAAAGGCCTTCTCCGACTATGCTTTCTCCTCACACTCCCTTCTGCGTCGTCTGTGCACCTGGATTGCACACTTTATTCGCTCCACCTTCTGCCCCGCGGCACTTATGTCCTTATCTGATATTTAGTTCTTCATTTATATTGTCTGTCTCTCCCTATAGACTGTTGCTCATTGTGGGTGGGAATATATCTACCAACTCTGTTATACTGTATTTTCCCATGTGCGTAGTACAGTGCTCTCCACATAGTAAGCGTTCATTCGACACGATTAATTGATTGATTGATTACTGTCCGTCTTATGCCGTCGAGTCATCTCCTACCCATAGCAATGCCATGGATGCATCTCTCCCATCTCGCCCCAGATACACGTGTAGTCGTTCTGATGACGTATCCATAGAGCTTTCTTGGTAAAATTCGGGAAGTAGTTTACCATCGCCTCCTTCCACGCAGAAAAACTTTGTTCTCCACTCTCTACTCTCCCCCATGCCGCTGCAGCTCAGCACAGTTGAGTTTCGACCTGTAGCAGATGGCCTGCCACTCGCTAACCACTGCCCAAAGTACGAATGGAAATGCTTCTGCCTGACGCTTCCTCTCGTAGTCGAGACTGGTAGAGGACTGGAAACTCTCCAGGTGCGACCCTGAGAGGGGATGATTGACTACTACTACTACAAAATGGCCACCCTTTGTTGCATCCTAAGTTGGATCATGTACCAGACCTAAGATGGCTTCTATGATACTGGCCACCAGAGGGGAAAGTACTAATGATACTGTTGGTATTTGTTAAGCGCTTACTATGTGCCAGGCACTATTTTAAACGCTGGAACAGTGCTGGGAGGTCATACAGTGTCCATTCCCTGCCATCCCCCGTTCCTTTGGACAGGCTCCGTGAACAGCGAGGCTCTCTTAGATTTCATTCCCCCACCCATTCTCTTGTATCTGTTAAGTGCTTACCGTGTTTCAGGCACTGCAATAAACACTGGAACGATACAAAATAATCGGATTAGACACAGTCCCTGTTATTTCTCCTCCCTTATTGACACCTATGCCCATCATCCCCGTCAGGTCTTCCGTACATTTAACTCCCTTCTCGGGCCCCCTGTTCCTCCACCTCCTCCATCCCTCACCCACAACGATCTGGCCTCCTACGTCATTAGAAAAATTAATGACTTTGGGGTCTGAGCTCCCCAAAGTCATTCCTGCCCCTTCTTAAACCCCCCTGCTCTGAACTGTCTCTGCTACTCTCCCATCCTTCCCAGCAGTATCTTCAGATGAGATCGCCTCCCTCCTTTCAAGTGCTACTCCAGCCACCTGTACTTCTGACCCCATTCCCTCACATCTTATGAAGTCTCTAACCCCTTCCCTCCTCCCTTCCTTAACTTACGTCTTCAACCACACTCTCCACTGGTTCCTTCCCCTCTGCCTTCAAACATGCCCACGTCTCCCCCATCCTAAAAAGCCTTCACTTCACCTCACCTCCCCTTCTAGTTACCAACCTATCTCCCTCCTACCATTCCATTCCAAACTCCTTGAACGAGTCGTCTGCACCCGCTGCCTCAAATTCCTCAACGCCAACTCTCTCCTTGACCCCCTCCAATCCGGCTTCTTTGCCCTACACTCCACCGAACCTGTCCTCTCAAAGGTCACCAATGACCTCCTCTTGCCAAACCCACGGCTCCTACTCTATCCTAATCCTCCTCGACCTCTCAGCTGCCTTCGACACTGTGGACCACCCCCAAATCCTCAACACGCTATCCAACCTTGGCTTCACAGACTCCATCCTCTCTTGGTTCTCCTTTTATCTCTCTGGCCGTTCATTCTCAGTCTGCTTTGTGGGCTCCTCCTCCTCCTCCCATCCTCTTAATGTAGGGGTTCTTCAAGGGTCAGTTCTTGGTCTCCTTCTGTTCTCTATCTACACTCATTCCCCCTTGGTGAACTCATTTGCTCCCACGACTTGAACTATCATCTCTACGCTGCTGACACCCAAATCTACATCTCTGCCCCTGCTCCCTCTCCCTCCCTTCAGGCTCAGGTCTCCGCCTGCCTTCAGGACATCTCCATCTGGATGTCTGCTCACCATCTAAACCTCAATATGTCCAAGGCTGAACTCTTTATCTTCCTTCCCAAACCCTTCCCTCTCCCTGACTTTCCCATCACTGTAGAAGGCACTACCATTCTTCCCATCTCACAAGCTCGCAACGTTGGTGTCATCCTCGACTCTGCTCTCTTGTTCACCCCACACATCCAATTCGTCACCAAAACCTGCCGGTTTCACTTCCACAACAACGCCAAGATCCGCCCTTTCCTCTCCATCCAAACCGCTACCCTGTTGGTTCAATCTCTCATTCTATCCAGACTGGATTACTACATCAGCCTCCTTTCTTATCTCTCATCCTTCTGTCTCTCCCAGCTTCAGTGTATACTTCACTCTGCTTCCCAGATCATCTTTGTGCAGAAACTCTGTGGGCATGTTTCTCCAGTGGCTACCAGTCAACCTACACAACAAGCAAAAACTCCTCACTCTCGGCCTTAAGGCTCTCCATCACCTGCCCCCTCCTATCTCACCTTCCTTCTCTCCTTCTACAGCCCAGCCCGCACCGTCCGCTCCTCTACTGCTAACCTCACTATTCCTCGTTCTCGCCTGTCTCGCCGTTGACCTCCGGCCCACGTTCTCCCCCTAGCCTGGAATACCCTCCCTCCGCACATCCGCCAAACTAGCTCTCTTCCTCCCTTCAAAGCCCTACTGAGAGTTCACTTCCTCCAGGAGGCCTTCCCAGACTGAGCCCCTTTTTTCCTCTCCTCCTCCCCATCCCCCCGCCCTACCTCCTTCCCCTCCCCACAGCATCTGTATATATGTTTGTACAGATTTATTACTCTATTAATTTTACTAGTATATATTAACTATTCTATTTATTTTGTTAATTGTATGCATCTAGCTTTATTTCTATTTATTCTGATGACTTGACACCTGTCCACATGCTTTGTTTTGTTATCTGTCTCCCCATTCTAGACTGTGAGCCCGTTGTTGGGTAGGGACCGTCTCTATATGTTGCCAACTTGTACTTCCCAAGCGATTAGTACAGTGTTCTGCACACAGTAAGCGTTCAATAAATGCGACTGAATGAATGAATGAATGAATGGGGCTCACAGTCTTAGTTTCCATCTTATAGAGGCCCAGAGAAGTGAAGTCATTTGCCCAGGGTCCCACAGCTGACAACTGTCAGAGGCAGGATAACAACCCATGTCCTTCTGATTTCTGCTCTATCAATCAGGCCACACTGCTTCTCATTGGCTTTCTCCTGAAATAAAAATATTTTTGAATGGGTGTTTCATTACCTATTCATGTATCCTCTTGCCCTTAAGCTCACTTTGGGCAGGGAGTGTGTTTACCAACCCTATTTTATTGTCCTCTCCCAGGGTTTTAGTACAGTGCTGTGCACACATTAAGAGCTCAATAAATACTTTTGATTGATTGACTCCTCTAGAGCATAATTATATGCATAATTAATGATTACATTATATTAATGTGTGTCTCCCCCTTAAGTCTATATGCTCATTGTGGGAAGTGAACGTGTCTACAAACTGTCACCGACTATATCATACTCTCCCGTGTACGATATAGTACAGCGCTCAGCACACAATAATTGCTCAATAAATATGATTGATCGATTTATCGATCAACTGTCTGTAATCATGTTCTATCACAAGATGACTAAAGGCATCCCGCCAGACGTCACCAATGTCTCTGTGGTGATGAGATTCCTCCTGCTGGGATTCTCGGCGATCCGGGAGCTGCAGCTGGTCCAGGCCGCGCTGTTCCTCCTGGTCTATTTGGCGGCCCTGACGAGGAACTTCCTCATCGTCACCGTCACCGCCCTCGACGGACCCCTCCACACCCCCATGTACTTCTTCCTCAGGAACCTGTCTGTCTTCGACCTTTCCCTCATCTCCGTCCCCGTCCCCAAATCCATTCTCATCTCTCTGATGCAGTGCCACTCCATCTCCTTTCTGGGCTGTGTGGTGCAGATCTGTCTGGTGATCCTGTTTGCGAGCTCTGTGCACTTTGTCCTCACAGCCATGTCCAATGACCGTTATGCCGCCATCAGCCTACCCCTGCGTAAGGAACACAATCGGAACAGTTTGAGCTGGGATCGATTTTGCCTCAGGAACAATTCTATCAATGATATTTTCACCCAAATTACCCAGGATTGTGTATTCAGTCAATTATCAGTCCATCAATTAATCAGTGGAATACAGTGAGCACTTACTCTGTGCAGAGCACTGTACTAATCGCTTGAGAGAGTCCAATACAACAAAGTAGACTTGTTTCCTGCCCACAATGAGCTTACACTCTAGAGGAGAGACTGACATCTATATAAATATAAATCAATCAAAGGTTTTTATTGAGCACTTACTGTGTGCAGAACACTGTACACTGTCTAGACTCTAAACCTGTTATGGGTAATCAATTAATCAATGGTATTTATTGAGCGCTTACTATGTAAGGCTGAGCTTAGGGATCTGGAGTCAGAGGTCATGGGTTAAAACCCTGGCTCTGTCAATTGTCAGCTGTGAGACTTTGGGAAGTCACTTAACTTTTCTATACCTCAGTTACCTCATCTGTAAAATGAGGATTAAGCCTGTGAGTCCCCCGTGGGACAACCTGGTCACCTTGTAACCTCCCCAGCGCTTAGAACAATGCTTTGCTAATAATAAGCACTTAATGAATGCTATTATTATTATTATTTTCATTATCATTATTATTATTATTATTTGCAGAGCACCGTCCTAAGCACTTGGGAGAGCACAAAACAAAAGAATAAGCACAAACGTTCCCTACCCATAATGAATTTGCAATCTATGGAGGAAGGGAAGAGAGCATATCCACTTATTGTGTTGTATTGTACTCTCCCAAGCGCTTAGTACAGTGTCTGGCACATGGTAAGCGCTAAACAGCGTGGCTTAGTGCTTAGTGGAAAGAGCCCGGGCTTGGGAGTCAGAGGTTATTAGTTCTAATCCCGGCTCCACCACTTATCAGCTGTATGACTTTGGTCAAGTCATTTAACTTCTCTGGGCCTCAGTTACCTTATTTGTAAAATGGGAATTAAGACTGTGAGCCCCACGTGAGATAACCTGATTATCTTTTATCTACCCCAGTGCATAGAAGAGTGCTTGGCATATAGTAAGCCCTTAACAAATGCTATTATTATTATTATTATTATTAACAAGCACCTTTGATTGACCTGTCATTCTTCCCTCGTGACCACATCTGGCGATCAGGTAGCTAATCAATTTATTAATTTATCAATTTATTCATCAATGGCTTTTAACCCTGCCCCTTACGATCACTTCTGACCTTCCTCATCCCCTCAACTTCAAATTTTCTCCCTCTCAACCCTCTCACTTTCTCTCTCTCTCAACCCTCTCACCCCACTCCCTGGCTTTCAAAAGTATTCCTTGCTTCCCTGCTTCCCTTACTCTCCCACCCCTCAACAACCCCCAACCACACCCCTCCATGACTCCTGGAGCTAAATCCATAAAGCATCCTAGCATTGTAATACTGAAACTAGGCGTAACTGTAAAATACTCCTCATCAGGGCTGTCCACAGGGGTGGGTCCAATCATCCAAATCATTAATCATATTTATTGAGTACTTATGTGTGCGGAGGGTTGTGATAAGTTCTTGGGAGAATACAATAAAACAGAGTAGGTGAACACATTCCCTATCCACTAAATCAATCAATCGCTGACATTTATTGAGCATGTACTGTATGCAGAACACTTTACTAAGCAGAGTACAGTGGAATTGATATTCATTCAATCGTATTTATTGAGCGCTTTCTGTGTGAAGAGCACTGTACTAAGCTCTTGGAAAGTACAATTCAGTAACAGAGGCAATCTCTTCCCACAGGCTCACAGTCTATAAGGAGGGAGACAGACATCAAAACAAATAAACAGGCATCAATAGCAGCAATAGAAATGAATAGAATTAGTGATATAAATAAATAGAATTATAAATATGTACATATTTATATCCAGGTTCTGTGGGCGGGGAAAAGGGTGTAGAGCAAAGGAAGTGAATCGGGGCGATGGAGGGGAGGGGGAGCTGAGGAAAATGGGGGCATAGTCTGGGGAGGCCTCCTGGAGGTGGTGAGCCTTCAGTAGGGCTTTGACATGACATGATAGATGTGAAGAGGGAAGGTACTTCACGGCAGAGGCAGCGTGTGGGAAAATATGACAGAATCGATCAATCAATCAATAGTATTTCTTGAAAACCTACTGTGTGCATAGCCTGTATTTTTTGAGGTTTTAAATGGAATTTGTCAAGCACGTACGACGAGCCAGATAATGTACTAAGCATTTGGGACAGTAGTCAGCCAATCAATCCTATTTATTGAACACATACTATGTGACTGTACTAAGCACTTGGGAGAACACTGTATAACAATATAACAGACACATTCCCTGACCACACAAGCTTACGGTCTACGAGAGGTAACTTGCCCAAGGTCACACAGCAGACAAGAGGCAGAGCTGGGATTAGAACCCACGACCTCTGACTCCCAAGCCCATTTAGCCACGATGCTTCTCTAATCCCTGATCTTCTCCTCTCTTGGACCCTGAATCCCAGAACTTTTCCTGATTTTCTCTTCTCTCAGATCCTGAATTCCAGATCTTTCCCTGATCGTTTCCTCTTTCAGACCCTGATTCACGGACCCATCCTGAATCTTTTCCTGTCACAGGTCCTGATTCACGGACCAGTTATTGATCTTCTCCTCTCTGAGACCCTGTCTATTCGGAAAGGTCACATCTCCTCTAAGAGGCCTTCCCTGACTAAGCCTTATGCACGAAAGCCTTCCCACAGTACTCACATGCGATCCGTAATTCATTTATTTATATTAATGTCCCTCTCCCCCTCTAGACTGTAAGCTCAATGAGGGCAGGGAACGTGTCTACCAACTCATATTGCTCAATTGGACTCTCCCAAGCACTTAGTATAGTGCTCTGTACATAGTAAATGTTCAATAAATTGAACAACTTCGTCGCCGTCGACCCCGCCGTCGACCCCGGCCCACGTCATCCCCCTGGCCTAGAATGCCATGCCTCCGCACATCTGCCAAGCTAGCTTTCTTCCTCCCTTCAAGGCCCTACTGAGAGCTCATCTCCTCCAGAAGGCCTTCCCAGACTGAGCCCCCTCCTTCCTCTCCCCCTCCTCTCCCTCCCCATCCCCCCACCTTACCTCCTTCCCCTCCCCACAGCAACTGTACATATGTATATATGTTTGTACGTATTTATTACTCTATTTATTTATTTATTTCATTTGTACATGTTTATTCTATTTATTTTATTTCGTTAATATATTTTGTTTTGTTCTCTGTCTCCCCCTTCTAGACTATGAGCCCACTGTTGGGTAGGGACCGTTTCTATATGTTGCCAACTTGTACTTCCCAAGCGCTTATCACAGTGTTCTGCACACAGTAAGCACTCAATAAATGCGATTGAATGAATGAATGAATACGCTCTCGCTCTCGCTGGGAGGGTCCGACGGGGTCCGGGGTTGGGGTGGGGCGCGTATGCGGAAAGGGTGATGTCGTTGAGTTGGGGGCGTTCGCCCGGGTGATCCGAGGCGGTCCCGGTGAGCCGAGTCGGCCGGGCCCTCCCGTTGGGGCTCGGAGGGTGGTCTGGCGCTGTTATGTCGTGAAGACAAGCCCCCCCCTCCACACTTCATCCCCTCTCCCCTTCCGACCCCGAGTGGAATCAGGCCGCGTTGGCAACCCCCCCACCGTGTTGGGGGTTCGGCGGGTCGCGAAGGCGATGGGGTGGGCGTGGTGCCGGATGGTGAGTGGGGAGGTGTGAAGCGCTCCGGGGAGAATCGGGGCTCGCCCGCTCTGTGTTCCGACTCCCATCTGTCCTCTCTGCGGGTGGCGCTTCCTGATCACGCCTTAGGGGCTGGGGCGGCGAGAGTCGAGCCGTTGCCGGGGTCGAGTTTCCCGCAGGGTGGCCAATCGCGGTGGTGCGGGTGGTTCCGCCGGTGGACCGCCCCCCTCCCCTTCCCGCCACCCCCCGTGCCAGGTACCTAGCGCTGTGGGGGTTCTGTACCCCACCCGGCGGAGGTTTAAAGACTCGGGCGGTGGCCTGTTAGACCTCTCCCACTATTCACCCCGATGTCCGTTCTCCACCGCTGCCCCCTCGACTGTCCCCATGCATTGGAGGGGACAGATAGACGAGGGGCGGTGGACTTGAGTTGGGTCGAGTTGGCGGGCAACCGTACCGGCATGCGGAGCCGGGGGAGAGGCCTGGCTCCCTCGGTCTTCCGGTCCCATTCGTCGGTCGGTCCCGGGTGCGGGCGGGAGTGCGCCGTGAGCCCCCCTCCCTCCCGCTGTCGACACGCGTGGCCCCGGGCGCCTGGTTGGGTTGGTTTGAAATTTCTCTTTCCCTTCTTCGTTGTGGTCCCATTAATTCCTCTCTGTGCTCGTGGTAGCGGGGGCGGCGAGTGGAGCCGACCTGTTGGGGGAGGAGAGCATGGGTTGTCTGTGGTGGATGCGCGGCCACCACTCGGGATTTCTCTCTCTCTCTCTCTCTCTCTCTCTCTGTCTCTCTCTCTCTGTCTCTCTCTCTCTCTCTCTCCCGGTGGAGGCTTCATTCTCGCCTCCCTGTGCTTTGTGGGGTACCAGTTGGGGTGCCGTGCCTCTCTTGGGTGCCACCCCTTGGTTTAAAGCTCCCGGTTACCCGCAGCGTCCGGCCTTCGCCTCCCCACTTTGTCCCCCCACCCCCTTCCGTCGGGGGGTGGGGCTGCGCGATGGTTCTGTCCCGACGGGACGGTGGCGGGAAGAGGCGGTTGTGGGGGGAGAGGAAGTCACGACTCCCCTCTTAACCCCCACCCCAACACTCCCTGCCCAAGCGGGAGAGAGGACTTTGCCCCTGGGACCAGGTGAAGAATGGGGGGGCCGGGGGTGTTCCTTCGAGGCTTAGTCCTCGGCTCTCGGGCCGGAACGCCCCGTGGTGTGGTCATTCGTGGGGGTGGTGCCCGTGCCGTCCCGGGGCCCATGTGGCCCCGTTCGGCGTTCTTCTCTCACCACCGCACACGACACCCTCCCAAACCCGCTGGTGGGGGAGGATGGAAACCCGTTCGTTCTTCCTCCTGATGACTTCGATCAACCCAAACGCCGTCTGTTGAACGTTGCTCCGTGGCCCGTGACCACACACCTCTGGCACCCACCGAAAGGTTTGCTGCCAAAACAGAAAAAAATCGTACGACTCAGTGGCGGATCACTCGGCTAGTGCATGGATGAAGAACGCATAGCTGCGAGAATTAATAAGAATTGCAGGGCACATTGATCATCGACACTTCGAACGCACTTGCGGCCCCAGGTTCCTTCCGGGGCTATCATCATCATCATGATCAATCGCATTTATTGAGCGCTTACTGTGTGCAGAGCACTGTACTAAGCGCTTGGGAAGTACAAGTTGGCAACATATAGAGACAGTCCCTACCCAACAGTGGGCTCACAGTCTAAAAGGGGGAGACAGAGAACAAAACCAAACATTCTAACAAAATAAAATAAATAGAATAGATATGTACAAGTACAATAAATAGAGTAACAAATATGTACAAACATATATACATATATATAGGTGCTGTGGGGAAGGGAAGGAGGTAAGATGGGGGGGATGGAGAGGGGGACGAGGGGGAGAGGAAGGACGGGGCTCAGCCTGGGAATGCCTCCCGGAGTAGGTGAGCTCTCAGTAGGGTCTTGAAGGGAGGAAGAGCACTAGCTTGGTGGATGGGCAGAGGGAGGGTATTCCAGGCCCGGGGGAGGACGTGGGCCGGGGGCCGATGGCGAGACAGGAGAGAACGAGGTACGGTGAGGAGATTAGCAGCAGAGGAGCGGAGGGTGCGGGGTGGGCTGTAGAAGGAGAGAAGGGAGGTGAGGTAGGAGGGGCGAGGTGAGGGAGAGCCTTGAAGCCCAGGGTGAGGAGTTTCTGCCTGATGCGCAGATTGATTGGTAGCCACTGGAGATTTTTGAGGAGGGGAGTAACATGCCCAGAGCGTTTCTGGACAAAGACAATCCGGGCAGCAGCATGAAGTATGGAATGAAGTGGGGAGAGACACAAGGATGGGAAATCAGAGAGAAGGCTGATGCAGTAGTGCAGACGGGATAGGATGAGAGCTTGAACGAGAAGGGTAGCGGTGTGGATGGAGAGGAGAGGGCGGATCTTGGCAATGTTGTGGAGCTGAGACCGGCAGGTTTTGGTGACGGCTTGGATGTGAGGGGTGAACGAGAGAGCGGCTATGCCTGTCTGAGCATCGCTTGACGATCAATCGCCCCCCTCCCTCCTCGTCCGTGGGGTTGGGAGTGGGGGCGCGGCTGGGGATTCTCGCAGGGCTCGTCTAGCAGCCCTTTGTCCCCCTAAATGCAGACCTCCTCTGGCCGAAAGCGCATGATCGCGGCGTGGGCGTAGGGGCTGGTTGGCGTGCGGCGATGGTGTCTCGGGGGCTCCTCCGGAGCCGGAGGTGGAAGGCTGGGGAAGCCAAGCGCACCTCCCCAACCCCAGCTCCGCGACAGTAGGGAGGGGAGTAGGGCGGAGGAGAAGGCCGGGGGCTAAGAAGGCCCCCGTGTGTTGTGGGCGTTTCTGGCACCGCCCCCCACCTCCTCCCCCTTTCCCTCTCCTCTCCGATCCTCTCTAGCGCGTGCGGGTGGGACCCTCGGCTTCCCCAGTC